>NW_006159977.1:50008-62203 GCF_000334495.1 Tupaia belangeri chinensis | reverse complement strand
TTAGGCACAAGGTATATCAAATTCTTTTTTTTTTTTTTTTGGAGAGGTTTTTGCTATAGGGTGCATGCACTCGTCTGAAAGACTGAGAGAGACAGAGAGACAGAAAGCGAGAAATCACCCCCCGGGGGAATGGCTACACCGCTACCCCTTCTCCTCCTTTCTCCTATCAAGATCTTGGGCACGCACACACATGCGCCCGACGTGAGTTTAAGCCACCAGGTCCAGGACTCGAACAGTGGTCGACTACATGGGAGTCCAGCGACATAGCCATTATGTTAACTGCTGGTCCCATGCAGAGCAAATTCTGACCATGCAGGAAACAGTCATCCTAGGAGCAGGATATTTCTTGACTTCTGAGCTCTTCTCAAACTTATTAAAGTGAAGTTCCTAACTTGAATGCAACTTGAGAACTGTGGGCAGAAAACAACTGTGGCTTTGTCAGGTTTCGAAGAAGTTGAGAGCCAAGGATGGGGGTGGTCCTCATCACCCCTTGACTTAGGAGAGACGGATCATTTTATCTTGCTGACTAGATCTGAGCTGAATAAGAGCAATGGAATAAACAGCAAGTGCGACCAAGGAAACTATAAATACCATCTAGCCTCAGCATGTTTTCCAAACAACGCAACCACCCCAGAAGCACGTGGCTTCGAAACAGAAACAGCAAACTTTGGTGATGTCAGGGCACGGGGGGGCAGGAGCTGGGGCTTCTGGATGGGGGGGAGGGAATTTGAGGGCACAAGAGAGGGTGGGGCAGGCATCGTAGCAGTCTTCCTGTTTCTCCAGAGTAACCAAAGGGACTCTGCTGGCTGTCCAGAAAAAGTCTAGTCATTTCGCAGGGCAGGCCAGCCTTCTGGTCCTGAGGCCGATCTATTTGTAACAACAATTTTCTGCTTGAAATCAGAAACAAGAGATAAGCTTGCATTTCACTGGCTTCCCTCTCATTGGCCCCCGGGAGCCTAGGATGACTTAGACTGAAATTGAGGGCGGGTGACCAGCGGCATCTCCTACGTGTGTAAGGAAGACGGCACCACATGCTCTGTATGGTTCATGCCATTGTGTAACTCTGTTCTCCTTAAAGATGTCACCCACACTGTGTGGCCTGGACTGTTCCTCAGAAAGAAGTAAAAAGAAAAAGAAAAAGGAAAAGGAAAAGGAAAAGGAAAAGGAAAGTAAATCCGAGTCCTTCTTCCACAACTTACCTGTGTGAGAGCGGAGCACGTGAGGACTCAGGCTGCAGAAGGGCTGTCTCCCGTGCCCTCTCCCTGGCATACTTTTGCCTCCAATGGCGACACGTTTTGGCAGGGGACACCCCTGCAAGGAGCACATCTCCCTCACTGCACAGGGCTTGTCAAACAATAGGAGGGGCAGGGTGTTTTTACTCAAATTTCAGATAGCTCCACTCTTCTAAATTTTGAAAATTAAAAAAAACAAACAACAACAAGAAAAAAACGCTCCTGATGCCTTTCAGTGGTCTCTCTTCTCCTGCCTCCTCCCCACTATCTTGGTGAGTTTCATGATTTTTTAAAACTTTTTCATTTATTTATTTATTTTTACATGTTTCCATAGATATTTACTTTATATATCAAAAATGTTTTGCTCATACTCCATAGTTCTTTTTTTTTTTTTGGAGAGGTTTTTGCTATAGGGCACGTGCGCTCGCCAGGAAGACAAAGAGAGACAGAAAGTGAGAAATCACCCCCCAGGGGGGATGGCCACACCGCAATCCCTTCTTCTCCGTTCTCCTCTCAGGATCTTAGGCACGCACGCACATGTACCCGGCATGAGTTTAAGCCACTGGGTCCAGGACTCGACCCAGTCAGCCACATGGGAGTCCAGCGACATAGCCATTACACTAACTGCTGGTCCCCATACTCCATTGTTCTTGATATTTAGTAAACAACTTTCAAAAATTTTAAAGATAATTTTTAAAATATTTTTTATAATTTTGGATAATTTTGCTTGTGACTCTATAACAACAGAGACAGTATGGTTTTAAACATTTTTGAGAAAATATTTACATGTCAACTACTCAAATTGTTGAAAAGCAAATGCCAAGCACATACTAGTCACACATAAACCTTCTCAATTCAGCCCTGCCTACCAAGTATTCTGTGATATACCATCTGTTAGCAACGATCAGTCTCTTTTTCTTCCTCCAAGTCTTCCTCAAGATAATCCTCTGACATGGTTGCTCTTTTGCAGTCTCTACTGATTACAACGCTGGGCTGGAAAAGTCCAGGTTATTTTTTGTTATAAATTCTTTCATACATCTTCTCTAATCCTCTCTGCCAGGCAGAACCATTTATGGTGCCAGGCCATCTTTCTAAGAGCTTCTGTTGGCTTACTTGAGATCTACCTTAGTTCCATAGTTTTCTGATTAATCTTCAGGTATGACATTGCAGTTAATGAGTATTTCTAGTAATGAGTATTTCCGATTTCTAATTCAATGCAACAAGCATTATTGAACTTATGCAAATAACCCTTCTGCCAAAAAATAAGAATACTCCCAAATATTTTCCAATTCCAGAGGGATCAGAAAGAAAGAAAGGTTTATGTTTCTATTTAAAGAAATAAACAAGAAAAATATTTTAACAACACCTCAAAAGAAAGTAAAATGCTTAAGTTGGGAAAACAAAGCATAGTAAAAAAAAAAATCAGTAATGTTTTAGTCAAAAGTCATAAAATTCTATTTCACCAGTTCAGTCTTATGTTCAAACTCTCTTCAGTTGCATATGCGGTGTTGCTGTGGTTCAATCTTTCCATTTAAATCCTGGAAGTTAACATTCAATGTTATTATTGATATTTCTTGTACCTAGCATTAAATTGGTCATTTTCTTGGTTGCCTTTTGTTCTCTTATTTCTGTATGTCTCTCTAGTTTTCCTGGTTGAGCACTCTTTTCAGAACTTCTTGAAAAGTGGGTCTGCTATTGGCAAATTGTTTCAGATCTTATTTATCTGAGAATGTTTTTATTCTTTCATTCCATATGAAGGATAATCTTGCCGGGTATAGTATTCTTGGTTGAAACTATTTTTCACTTAACACTTTGAATATATTTTCCCATTCTCTCCTTGCTCACATTGTTTCTGATGAGAGGTCATTACGTTAGCCTGAGAAGATAACCTTTATAAGTAATCTGACGTTTCTCTCTTGCCAATTTTAGTATCTAGTCTCTGTAGATTTGGCCAGTCTGGCTATGATGTGCCTTGGAGAAGATCTTCTTGGGTTGATCTTATTAAGGGTCCTTTGTATTTCTTGGGTCTGGATATTTGAATGCCTCTCTAGATTCGGAAAATGGACTACTCTGCTTTTAATACTTTCGAGGCAGGTTTTGATTTCCTGAATGGCAGCCTTCATCTCTAATAGCTCCATTTGATTCTTTTTTATGGCATGTATTTCCTCTTTCGGATCATGGACGAACTTCAACCCCTCCTGGAACTCATTGTCTCTTTTCTCCTGCATCTTCTGGAGTTCATTGTCTCAGCTCTTACATCTCGTTTAGTTTTGTCACTATGAATATTCTGAATTCTCTATCAGACATTTCCACGAGTTCTACTATACTGTCTATGGATGATGAGGGACTGTTCTTTTCCCTTAGGGGAGAGATATTTTATTGGTTTCTCATGTTTCTTGTGCCTCTGCGGTGGTTTCTAATCATTCAGTGGCAAAATCTCTCCACCACTCTGCTTGTCTGAATATCTCGGGAGTCTAGAAGATGCAGTTAGAGCATAGCTTCCCCGAACAAGCCAGGATACACCCGGTTTTAAAATGACTTCTCGTCTGAATATTTTGGGAGTCTAGAAGATGGAGTTTGAGATGGAAAGAGTACTCTCTTTCCGTAACTTTCCATGCCTTCCTGAGGAGAACATGGCAGAGATGAGTGGTGTCCACTAACTGATCTGGGCGCTGGTCTCCGCCCCAAACCCCGGGTCATGGAGAGGTATGGGTACTTCAGCGACAGCGCACACTCCCACACACAGCCAGTCCAAGGATGTGAGGGTGGAAGCGCCTTTCCAGTGACCATGCTGCCTGGGGACAGCGTAGAGCCTGAGCAGTCCAGGAGGAGTTAAAGGCTACTGCTGTCCCGTGGAGTTCCAGGAGCATCACCTGAGCAAGGTGCGGAACACGGCATCCGAGGAGACGCTGGAGCAGGTGCTGAGTTCTCGCTCACACTGGACTCCGTGGTGCACCGAGGATCTGCTGCGCAGTCAGGGTGCCCACTGGGCTCAGCTGCCATAGCGGCCGGGGTAGGTCAGGGGCAGATTTGCCTCACACCCGCTGCCCCCGCCAGCGCTGTCTGGGGCAGGGTCGTGCGCCCTAGGGCCATGTAGCTCAGCCTGGAGCGTGCATCCCAGACCCGTGGCTCCGCAGGTGCGACTGGGCGTTCTGGCTTGTTCTTAGTTGGGGCTCAGGCTCAGGCTTCCCTTCCAGACTTCTCTGTGTTTTACGATCTTCATGAAGGATGTCACCCACCCGTCTCTCAAGGGGAATGGCGGCCGGGGCAATTCTGTTTGTGTTAATTCAGTTGGTGTTACTTAAGTAGATTGTGTTATTTATTTTGAGTAAACTACAATCCAGGGCATGATTTCTCCTCTTCTCTACAAATTCGGAAGACGGTAGCACAGAAGGAGGCTTCATCCCAGGAATCTGCCATGCTTTTTTTGCTCATGTGAAGGACAAAGAAAATCAAGAAAATGGTCAGCGTTTTCTCTCCTGGGAACTGGGGTAGAGTGTTTATTTCCCAAATTAGCTCTTAGTTATTTTCAGACTTAGAGAAAACGTTGGCAGAGGGCAGAGAGGGGGGAGGAATCACTTCCCATGGGGCGCGGTCCCCCTGTAACACCCTTCTCTAGCTCGCCTCCTTTTGGGATTTCAGGCCTGTGTGCACACATACCTGGCATGTCTCTCAAGCCTTCACATCCAGGACTCGAACTGCAAGGTGAGCCACGTGAGACCCAGTTGTCGTAGCCACTAGGCAGGCCATGGAGCCAGGCCTAGACTTTGTTTTTATCTTCCCCTGGACAGAAGATAAGAATACGAGCTGGGAAACGTGATTATAAATACTTACGGGGCGTCGGACCACAGGGAAACCTGTCTCCCTTGCAGTAGTCACACTTCGTATGTGTTTATCAACACGTGGTGTCAGGGCCAAATGTGGAGTCAGGACCAGCCAGTGGTGTGGTGGTTAGGCACTGGATCCCACATGGCTGACTGTGTGGTTCAAATCTTGGACCTGGACGACCTAAAACACACACCAGTTGCTGTGTGCATGCCCAGAGTCCCAAGAGAAGGGAGAAGGGATTGTGATATGGCTATCTCCCGGGGGGCTGCGTGTAGCCAAGGAAAAAAATACGAAAAGAAAAAAATACCTAAACCGAGTCCCACTTCCCCAGCGCATAGA
Organism: Tupaia belangeri chinensis; assembly: GCF_000334495.1. NCBI lineage: Eukaryota > Metazoa > Chordata > Mammalia > Scandentia > Tupaiidae > Tupaia > Tupaia belangeri. The sequence goes on along the minus strand of NW_006159977.1, from coordinate 56,804 downwards.
CTCTCTGGCTAGTGCACACGCCCTACAGCAAAAGTTAAACGAAAATGAAAGAAGAAAACATGGCGTCCAATGGGAGGAACAGGGCAGGGAGGCAGGGGAAAGGCACAGACAGGTCTGCTCCCAGCGCGGGCCCGCGTGATGTGGGCATGGCTGAACACGTGGTCTCCTTGAAGCGCCTGGTGTCTGGCCTCACTTGGGGCTGGTTATGAAACCACGAGGAGCTGACCCAATAGGACGTGTGTGTCTTCAGCTGTGAGGCAGCTCCGAGCCTCCGGAGCAGGTTCACATGCTCGGGGAAGTACTGTGTTGCTACTCAGAGTGATACTCTTCTGTCCCCAGGAAGTGTGAGGTGGTGTCCTCTCTCTGCAGAGGGTGTGGGGCTGGCTGCCGAGAGAGGACAGCAGCTGGATGGATGACTCCAACATCTCAGAGGAAGTGAAGACGGAGGGGCAAAGGTTCGTCATCTCCCAGGCTTGGGAGCCAGTATTTAAAATACCAGAGTATTGGGACCAGCAGTTAGCATAATGGTTATGTTGTTGGACTCCCACGTAGTCGACCACAGTTCGAGTCCCAGTCTCTCTGTCTTTCTGGCAAGCACATGTGCCCTATAGTGAAAACCTCTCAGAGGAAAAAAAAAAATGTGCATGTGTATGCATGTGTGCGTTGTATTTGTTAACGTCATTCTTCTTTTCTCTCCTCCTTTTTATTTTGAACAAGGGCCTTTGGAGATGGACTTACAGTTTGGTCTTTGGGTAACACAATGGTCACATGGGACTGTGAGTGAATTTAGGGAATAATGGTTTGAGCCCAGAGATGGACGGCAGACTGTTCACTGGAAATGGCGCAGTGTCAGAATATTGCGTCTTCTCATTTGGGGGAGAGGATGAGAATATCTCCTTTTTAAAATTTTATTTATTTAATTTTGATAAAGGAGGCTCCCAGCCTGTTAGATGGGCACATGGAGTTCTTGGGAGCTCAAATGTGTGCAGAAGGGAGTGTGACGAGCAGCGGTCCGTGTGGCTTTTGGAGCTGTCAGATCCAGACCCATCTCTGCGCTCCGTGATGCGGGGCTGAGAGCCTGCAGACCGGTTCCTGCTGGCCTTGCTTTGCTGACTGGGAATCTGCAGGCTGGAGGAAAGAGGAGGGACGTGCTCCTTTCTGGCTCTTCCTGTTCTGTTCGATTTCAGCCCGGCTCCTCTCTGTCCCTTGAGAAACGCTACTTCATGTTGGCAGTGGCAGTTTCATCATGTAGCAGGAACTGATCTCCGTTGTCAGAATCAGCCTCATCACTCTGTCAGTACCTACCATCAGCACCTACCATCCGGCATCCCCCCTGGGATCCAGTCCTACGGGGAACCTTCTCTGGTCTCTAAGACCTCAGCTCAGCTGAGCAGCACCTGATCTTCATAATTTATGCTCTGCAAGATTTTCCTTTGAGCTGCTAAGAATTCCAACTTCTTGGGACCAGCAGATGGCATAGTGGCTAAGTCGCTGGACTTCCATGTAGTTGTCCGTGGTTCAAGTTCCAGTCCTGGTGGCTTAAAGTCACGCCGGGCGTGGGTATGTGCATGCCCAAGATCCCGGGAGGAGAAAGGAGGAGAAGGGATTGCGGTGTGGCCATCCCCACTGGGGGATGATTTCTCACTATTTTTCTCTCTGTCTCTCTCTGTCTTTCTGGCAAGCACATGTGCCCTATAGTGAAAACCTCTCAGAGGAAAAAAAAAAATGAATTCCAACTTCTTTTCTTGTTCTCCCTGTTGAGTTGTGGAAGCTGTTTCCTGCTGTTGGTACATCCATGCTACCTCACTGTTTTCATTTTGCCTTTTCATTTCTTGAACTGGTTAGCAATTCTGTGTATCACATCCTCCCTGTCAAACTAACCAGTGTGGTTTCTCTCTCATCTGCATCTTCTAGTTTGCTTCTTCTTTATCTCCCTTGCTGACTCATATGGAATGGATCAAATTTTGTATTTACTTTCAAAATTAAAAAAAAATTTTTTTTCTTTTATTATGCGAGAATGCGGGGCTGAGAGCCTGCAGACCGGTTCCTGCTGGCCTTGCTTTGCTGACTGGGAATCTGCAGGCTGGAGGAAAGAGGAGGGACGTGCTCCTTTCTGGCTCTTCCTGTTCTGTTCGATTTCAGCCCGGCTCCTCTCTGTCCCTTGAGAAACGCTACTTCATGTTGGCAGTGGCAGTTTCATCATGTAGCAGGAACTGATCTCCGTTGTCAGAATCAGCCTCATCACTCTGTCAGTACCTACCATCAGCACCTACCATCCGGCATCCCCCCTGGGATCCAGTCCTACGGGGAACCTTCTCTGGTCTCTAAGACCTCAGCTCAGCTGAGCAGCACCTGATCTTCATAATTTATGCTCTGCAAGATTTTCCTTTGAGCTGCTAAGAATTCCAACTTCTTGGGACCAGCAGATGGCATAGTGGCTAAGTCGCTGGACTTCCATGTAGTTGTCCGTGGTTCAAGTTCCAGACCTGGTGGCTTAAATTCACGCCGGGCGTGGGTATGTGCATGCCCAAGATCCCGGGAGGAGAAAGGAGGAGAAGGGATTGCGGTGTGGCCATCCCCACTGGGGGATGATTTCTCACTATTTGTCTCTCTGTCTCTCTCTGTCTTTCTGGCAAGCACATGTGCCCTATAGTGAAAACCTCTCAGAGGAAAAAAAAAAATGAATTCCAACTTCTTTTCTTGTTCTCCCTGTTGAGTTGTGGAAGCTGTTTCCTGCTGTTGGTACATCCATGCTACCTCACTGTTTTCATTTTGCCTTTTCATTTCTTGAACTGGTTAGCAATTCTGTGTATCACATCCTCCCTGTCAAACTAACCAGTGTGGTTTCTCTCTCATCTGCATCTTCTAGTTTGCTTCTTCTTTATCTCCCTTGCTGACTCATATGGAATGGATCAAATTTTGTATTTACTTTCAAAATTAAAAAAAAATTTTTTTTCTTTTATTATGCGAGAGGGTCCATGCATGCACAAGAGAGAGAGAGAGAAAGGAAAGAGAGAGAGAGAGAGAGAGAGAGAGAGAGGATGCAAGCACTCCCTGATCATGTCGCAATTTTTTGCTCCTCCAATTTTCCATCCCATCAGGATCCTGACATGTGTGTGTCTGTGTGCTGCTGCTAGACTGAGATTCCAACCCTGGCCAGCCACGTGGGCTCAGCTTCCTCTGCACGGGGCTTAATCGCTATGCTATGGCGCCAGCCCGAGTTTTCTTTTACCTTTTCTTTCACAATTTTCTTAAACGTTTGTTTTTCAGCAAGGCTCTGCAGGCACTCAACTCTCTGTCTTCGTGTATCAAAAATTGTCTTTATCTGGCTATTAATGTTGAATGATAATTTAGCTCAAACGTAAATTTGATTTAATTGATCAAATTAAATGATAATTAAGATTTCTATGAGAACTCCTGTTTTCCCCTGAGTATCTCAGAGGTATTATTCATGGTCTCTGGCATCTCTTATTGCTTCTTAGAAACCTATGGACAGTCTTGCTATTCTTTCAGTGGCATCCCAATCTTTCTCTTCACCTTTGATATTCAGCAGTTTTTGTTTTTGTGCTTGTTTTGTGTGCTAGCCAGAGAGACAGTAAGAGGGAAAGTGAGAAATCACCCTCTGGGGGGATGACCACAAAGCAATCCCTTCTCCTCCATTCTCCTCTAGGGATTTTGGGCATGCGCACACACACATACTTCTGGTGCATTTTCAAGCCACCGGGTCTGGAACTTTTTTTTTTTTTTTTTTGAGAGGTTTTTGCTATAGGGTGCGTGCGCTCGCCAGACAGACAGAGAGACAGAAAGCAAGAAATCACCTCCCAGGCAGGATGGCCACATTGCAATCCCTTCTCCTCCTTTCTCCTCTCGGGATCTTGGGCACTCACGCACACGCGCCCAGTGTGAGTTTTAAGCCACTGGGTCCGGGACACGAACCACGGTCAACTACATGGGAGTCCAGCGACAAAGTCATTACGCTAACTGCTGGTCCCACCAGGTCTGGAACTTTAACCACAGCCTGCTATGTGGGAGTCCAGCACCCTAACCATTATGAAACCTGCTTGCAAAGTCAAGGCGTTTTATTTCTCTCTCTCTCTCTCTATATATATATATATATGTGTGTGTGTGTGTGTGTGTGTGTGTGTGTATATATATATGTATATATATATATCCTCGTGCTTTTATTTATATTTTTATATTACTCTGGATTCAGACTACTTATATACTTGAAGACTCACGTTTTCCTCTTTTCTGGGAAAGTATTTAGTCACCATTGCTTGAATAGTGCTTCTCCCTCTTTTTCTTTCTGTTCTGTTTCGGAACTCTGATTAGATCCACGCTGGCTTTTCTCAGACTACCCTGTGTCTTTTATACTTGGCATTCTGTCTTCTTAACCCCCATTCCAGGTGATCTCCTTAGTTCCATGTTTTAATTCACTACTCTTCTCTTCAATTATATATGACTTAATACATTTTTTTGGGAGGGGGAGGTTTTTGCTATAGGGCACATGCGCTTGCCAGAAAGACAGAGAGAGACAGAGAGACAGAAAGCGAGAAATCACTCCCCAGGGGGGATGGCCACACCACAATTCCTTGTCCTCCATTCTCCTCTCAGGATCTTGGGCATGCATGCACACGCCCCCGGTGTGAGTTTAAGCCACTGGGTCCGGGACTCGAACCGCAGTCGACTACAGGGGAGTCTAGCAACATAGCCATTACGCTAACTGCTGGTCCTATGATTTACTATTAAACCCAAATAGAGAGGCTTGATTTCCACAGTTGTTCAATTTGTATAGTTTCTGTTTAAGTTTTTCTGGGAAAGTTTAATCTATCGTTTTCCCCTCATACTCTTTCTTTATGGAACATAGTTCTTTGTTCTCTAAATATTTTAAATATACTTAGAATCTTCTCATACTGTTTTATTATCTCTAGCAACTACCGCCATTTATTGTGTTTGCTAACTGTTCCTTTTTGGTTGTTTTCTGATGTCATTTGTATTCATTTTCAGAAAGGATTGTTTTCCATATGAGTCTGGTCTGCTATGGTTTATGGGAATATTCCTAGAGGGCAGTTGAGTATTTCCCAGAAGCCTCAAGCCAGTCTTCCCTGGTGTCTCACAGGCAGGCTGGAGTCGCAGGTCAATTTATGGGCCAATAGATTGTGAGTGTGAGGGATTTGCCTTCAGGTCAGTGACGCCCACCCCAGCCATGCTGAGGGTCTGGGGTTCAGCTTGTCCCTGGACACACGGGCTGAGAAGGAGGAACAGACTCTGGACAGAATCAGGGTTCTGTTTGAAAGGAAGAGATGGGACATGCACCCTTATTGTGACATTCCTAGAGATGCCAACTTCGTGAAGAATCACTTAAGAGTTAACCCAGTAGAGAAATCCTTTAAGGAATATGGAAGGGGGAGGGAGAGAGAGAATAATTAAAAACAAAACAAACCCAGTGAGAGCAAATTTGGGGTGAGACTTCTTTTGGTGGAGTGTCATTTATATGTTCTCCAGAAATGCCACACATTTCTGTGATAGGGAACTTTGGTTTTGCTATTGGGTGGGGAGCAGCACTGTACATACCATTTCGTGTTTTTCTTTTGTCTTTTTCCTTTCTGTTTATAGAATAATAAAAACAAATATACAAACAATTCAATGAGGAAAATGTAAATAAAATGACATCCAAATTTCAGACCTGACAAAACAAAAATTTAACAGTCATTCGAATTAATCTATAGGTGGACTGATTTATTGAAGAGTTCAAACTAATTAAAAAAAAGGAAAGGCCGTATTTACAGGATTGATAACAGAGAGCTGTGCTTTGCCTCTGGTCACACAACGTAGTAGTTAAGCAACACGACTAGGGACAGAGTGTCTGACTCTTGGTTCATCACTATCACCAGTCACTCAATTTTGGCAACATCTTTTCTGTGCCTTGGTAAATCCAGCTAGGGGAGCAGTAGTTGGGGAAGAGTCAGAGATCTATGATGTCGTACTAAGATTTGGCCACTTGGCTCTGTTCAGTCAATATGTACTGAGTACCTACTACGTGCCAGGCACTGTGCTAGGTGTTGAGGACACGGCAGGGAATCAACAAAGTCTCTGTCTTATTTGGAGCTTACTGGGCACCAAATCTCTGAGATGAAAATGCTGTGTTGGGAACCAGCAGTTAGCGTAATGGCTATGTCGCTGGACTCCCACTTAGTCGACTGCGGTTCGTGTCCCGGACCCGGTGGCTTAAAACTCACGCCGGGCGCGTGTGCGTGCGTGCCCAAGATCCCGAGAGGAGAATGGAGGAGAAGGGATTGCAGCGTGACCATCCCCCCTGGGGGGTGATTTCTCGCTTTCTGTCTCTATGTCTCTCTCTGTCTGTCTGGCGAGCGCACGCACCCTACAGTGAAAATCTCTCTCCAAAAAAAAAAAAAAAAAAAAAAAAAAGAAATGCTGTGTTAGACTTTATATATAGAAGTGCTTGAGTTATGATGGCTTGACTTCCAAGTTTTTGACCTTTTGGTGGTGTGAAAACAATAAGCATTCAATGGAAACTGTATTTTGAGTATCCAGACAAGTATTCTGTGCAGTATTCAATAAACAACATGAGATATTCAGCACTTCATTATAAAACAGGCTTTGTATTAGATGACGATTTTGCACAACCGAAACTAATGCCAGTGTCCTGAGCACGTTTAAGGTGGGCCAGGTTTAGCTATGATTTCTAATAGTTAGGTGTCTTAAGTGCATTTTTAGACTTAAGATATTTTCAACTTACAATGGGTTTATTGCGACACAACCTCTTTATAAGGGA
>NW_006159977.1:44008-49977 GCF_000334495.1 Tupaia belangeri chinensis | reverse complement strand
AGCATCTCTATTTAAATCTATGGATATTTTAATTCTTCGCTATTCATGGAAAGATTTGCCATCTTGTTGAAAAGTAAAAGCTCTGTTGATCATAGTTGTAGGTGCTGAAACAATAAAAATTCAGCTTTTTAGATTTCCAGCCTCTCTGTTTGTGTGTACAACTTATTTTTGTCATTCTCACATTCATTTATTCAAGAGATGGTAGATTAGATGGCAGGGAATTCCTCTCTGCAAAGGTGGCAATTAAGCCGAAACCTGAATACATAGGGCAAGAATGGCGGTGCTGGTGGGAGAGGGCACAAAGGTGGGCTGGGGCGAGAAGAATGTTCCAGAGAAAGAGAGCAGCACATGCAAAGAGCCTGAGGTGGGCAGGAGCGTACGAGGTTGAGGAGCCACTATTTCCTTCTAGTGTTAGAGCCACTAGCTGCCCTCCAACATCCCCACCGTGAGATAATGCAGTAATGTTTTTTCCTCGCTCAGGCCACGCTTGCTTTTATTACTTCTCCCCTTTTCATTCTCTCTGTGTCATCTCACCTTACCTTTTCTATCTCCTTCTCATTTCACTCTTGAATTTTAGGTCTAGTTGGCACTTGGTTGTTTTCTGACCATAATGTTACTGTTTTAACGCTGAAATTGTTCAGTCTATGAACATGCTTAGAATCATTGCTGGCTTCCCTATAAACCAACTTTAAATCTCATAATGCAAACTCGTAACTATTTTATATCACATATAAACCCTCTTCAAGAATCAGCATTTGTTTATGTTAGACCTCGCAACATGATGGTCAATAAAATTAAGGTGAGTTTTACACATCTCATGTAATCCCAGCTCCTATGGTTGAGGAGCTGTGTCTGCCTTTTCCACAGATAACATCATTGCCCTGAAGAAAAACTGTATATTTAATTTAAATAATTATAGGATATCTTACACAAGATTATAAATAATTATAGGGTATCTTACACAAGCTTATGCCATGTAGGATTCAGAGTCTCAACTGATTTGTGGTATTGTAATTCTATTCATTTAAATCCATTTAGGATTATTATTATTATTATTATCCACTTAGGTAGCTTGAACAGAATAGATTATACATCTCAATTTTATTCCCCTACTCAGTAGAAGTTGGGTCGTTTCAACTTTCTGTTTAGTTGATTTTCTGCATTTTCTAGATCAAGAGTCAACAAGCGTCTTTCGTAAAGGACACATAGTAGATATTTGTGGCTTTCTGTGACCACTTAACTCTGCATTGCAGCAGGAAAACAGTCAGGGACAAAGAGTAAGTGAGCCAACATGGCTGTTCTGATAAAACTTTATTTACAAAAACAGGGAGTCGATGGAATTTGGCCCATGGAATGCAGTTTGCTGACCCTTGTTTAAGATAAATGATCTAGACAAGTGACAAATATTCTTTCTAATATTTATTCCTCAGAGCAGTTAGAACTTGTTTCAACTGTGAATAACAGAGTAACAAAGACCCTAAATAATAGTGGCCTGAACAAGATAGATGTTTATTTATCTCTATCCCCACCCCTTTTTTTCCAGGTTTTTGCCATAGGGCACATGCACTTGCATTTGGAGAGAGACGGTGAGAGGGAAAGTAAGAAATCACCTCCCAGGAGTTATGGCCACACTGCAATCCCTTCTCCTTTCTCCTCTTGGCACTCTGGGCACATCGCCACACGTGCCCAGTGTGGTTCTCAAGCTGCCTGGTCCGAGACTCAAACCATGATCAGCTATGTGGGAGTCTAGCGCCTTAACCACCATGGCACCTGCTGGCCCTATTTCTCTCATAAACTGTGCAGAGGTGAGCAATCTTGGGCTGGTACAGCAATTCTGTGCTGGGAAGTCTTCAGGGGTCAGTGGCCTTCTGGCTCACTGCTCTGCCATCCTTCCAGAGTGGCCCCATCCTGGGTCCAAGATGGCAGCACCCCTTGTAGGCAGCAAGGCAGAGGAAAGGCCAGGAAAGTGGGTGGAGGATACCTGCTGACTGACCCTTAAGGAAAGTCCAGAAACCATCACATGATACTCTATCATCCCATTGGCCAGACTTAGTCATGTGATCACTGGACTGACTACAAGGAAATATTTTTGTTCTGGGTGGTCATATGCCAAGCTCGAAATTGTGTTCCTGTGAAAGAAAGGGAAAATACATATCAGGGGACGTCTATTGACAGTTAATGTCAGGTGCCGATAAGATCTCTTTCTTTCTGTACTTCCTTTGTTACTGCTAATGCGATATTGAATAGTGGGCACCCTTGTCTCGCGTGAATTCAATAGAAATGGCGCTAATGTTTCACTTTTAATAATAATAGGAGATCATTTGTGGTAGAGACTCCCTAATAATTTAGGAGAGTTTTCTTCTATTTTGAATTAACAATTAAATCAGAATTGAGAAGACTTACGACCTTCTGAGAAGACAGGCACTTTATCACACTACAGTTCTCAAGAAACCTTCGGCCCCTCTGAACTGAAGTCAGAATTCCAGTATTGATGGTGGCCATTCTCCAGGGACACCTGTCCAGGCTGTCAGGGATTAGTCTCACTGATGCTGCTGTCCACCCTGAAGGAAGCCAAAGTCGCCTTTTTATGGACTCACTTCCTGGATCCTCTGTGAACAGAGCCCCTGCAATATCAGACATATTTGGGGTTAGTGTATTACGATGACTTTCTGCCCTCCTGTGCTGTAAAGCATCAAAACTACGAAATGCCGCCCGGGGCCAATGAACGTTGCATTGAGCACCCTCCCTCCACTTGTACAGGCTTGTCTCAGCAGGTGCTGGGAGAACATCTCTGTATTACTCCCTGTGAGTGGAAGACCTAATCACACTCCTGGTTGAATAAAGTCAGTCGTCCAGTCCCCGCAGACACACGCCCACCTGCTCCTGGCTGCCATGCCTAAGGACCCCCCAAACCCAGACCTAGTCTTTTGGAAACCCCCTCTCAATAGCAACTTCCTCTCTGACTTTCTCAACTAGTCATGCCTCGATTTGACCTGATCCACTTCACCTGCCTTTGCCTGGATCTAGATGCGTTTATTTGCTTGGGGGCCCGGGGTACCTACTTGCCACTTCTAAAGGAACTGCTGCCCTCGGTCTGTTTTGCTGCCAGGCCCTCTCTGTGTGATAGGAATCTTGTTTCCAGCATTCCAGACCTGCTCTGTCCTGCGGGGCTGCTGCCTCCAGGTGAAACCTTCTCCCTGCTCCTCAGCTGCATTTACTACCTGCACTCAAGCTTCAGAAGCCCACAAGTGCTTCTTCCTCCTTAACACAGACACCAGCCACGTTTGAGAGAGAACCCAGTCCATCAGCCTGGTCCTGAGACAGAGGAAACTCGGAGCATGGTCACAGCTGACCCATGACATGCAGCATGAGCAAGAAAGGCACTTTGATGGTCTGAGCCATTGAGAGTTTTGACTGTTCCCCACATCCCTATGCTATCCTGACCGCTCCACGGTTGGACTCTTCATTGTAGGACTTCTCAGACCCTCTGACAGGCTGCCATGCTGGGTGAACCTCCACAGTGGGCATGAGGTTTTGATGCCCAAGACTCTTAACCATCTGCTAGGCCTTGGGCTGCTGTTCCATGAATGGTGGCTCATGTCTGTGCAGGGGTTGTCTTTTTCCAAGGAGATCGAAAGCTTCCCAGTACCTAGAGACTATCATAGCATCTGGCACAGGATTAAATTCAACCAAGGCCTGTTGATCAAAAAAATAAGCCTGTCCCTGCGCCCCTACTCCCAGGCCCCCTCTGTGAATGCTTTATTTGTTTGCAATACTGGTTTCTTCCTGGGGGATCAAGTTAAGTAGCTTATGCCTCCTGCTGATGTCGGTTGAACTCTCTCTGGCTCGTGGACTGCCCCTTTGGGACTCCCATTGGCATTTCCAGGTGCTCTCTACTGGGGACTGCATGGGAAGCAGAACAGTGGGAGAAACTTTTTCCAGAAGCTCTGGTAAAGATGAACGAATACGATGCACTGTTGTAAACTGGTCAACACTCACTGCTCAGCGGACACAGTGCCAAGGCCATTGCTAGAAAGAATCCTTCCCTAGGTCTGCAGCTGTTAGGAAACCTTGTGGACCTCTTCACAAGAGGATGCCAGCGGCTTCTTAAAAGATGCGGTCGTTAGTGGGAAATGGGTGCTGCCAAAGGTCTTTTTTTGGAAAGCAATTGCAGGAGGGATCTCTGTGTTCAGAGGAGAAGTGAGAGGTGCTGATGGGAAATAGCCCAGCCTTCAGTTCATGTTAACCAAACACCTCGGGGGCCCAGTCAGGCAGTGAGGCCCGTGATTCCCCTGCCTTCTGAGAGCTGCTGAGAGCTGCGGGTGGAGCAGCTCATGAGTAATAGCAGCGCAGCCCCCTCTGCAGCAAGTGGGAGGACAGGAAAAGTCAAACCTCAGAGTGGGCTTCCAGCTGCTGCGTGGTGGCCTCTGTCCTTTCACTCGGAGGGGGCTCTGGAGGCCCAGGGAGGAAGGAAAGGCCGGGTGTTAATGCCAAGGTCCTGTCGTGGTTTCTGTGGTAAACCGTGGGCTTTCCAGGCCTTGGATTCCAGGGCCCGCCCCCAGTGGTGGCCCACCCTGCAACCCTCGAGGACGAGGACATTGACTGCTTTTCATTGAAAAGAGAAGGGACTTACGAACTTGGCTTTTGATTCATAAGAGACTCAGGAAAACAGGAATACTAAAGTTAGAGATCTGTGGATCCATGCCCTTTTTCCGTTCTCTATCTCTTTACTACCTGCACTCAAGCTTCAGAAGCCCACAAGTGCTTCCTCCTCCTCAACACAGACACCAGCCACGTTTGAGAGAGAACCCAGTCCATCAGCCTGGTCCTGAGATGGAGGAAACTCGGAGCATGGTCACAGCTGACCCATGACATGCAGCATGAGCAAGAAAGACACTTTGATGGTCTGAGCCATTTAACTTGGCATTTAGGGGTGAGCAGGCACTTATGTTGTTCCTAGTATTATAATAAGTTTTATCCAGCCATTATCTTTCCAACCTCCCTACTACACAGTGGTCCTGTCACCATCCACATCGTGTCGAGGAGGAAACCAGCATTTGTGTGAGACCTCACAGCACAGCCAGGACTGAGGCCAAGGTCAGTGATTCACCTGCTCATGCTCCTCGGACAGCCCAAGTCTGTTCTTTATCATGGAGCTGGCTCGCATGGTCATTTTGGAAACTTCTGGCTAAAAGATATCTCTTAGGAACTAACGATAGTCATCCCTTGGTATGTGAGAGGAACATGCTCTGGACCCTGCAGACTGCAGCATTCATGCTCAAGTCCCTACATGTGTCCTCCTGGAACTGGACGTCATCTCTGATTATTTATAATACCTAATGCCATGTCAATACTATGTCAATGCTTGTTATACTTCAGTGTTTAGGGATTAATGACAAGACAAGAGTCTCTAATGCTCAGTACAGATGCAACTGCGAGGCCTAATTACACAGGACACATCAGTAACAATGGAACATTTTCCAAGTGTGGTTGGTTGAATTTGTGGATTCGGAACTGCAGGTACAGAGGGCTGGTGTGTTCCCACTGGATCACCATGTCCTCATTTATCCGGTAAAGGGTGTTGAACTCCTGCCTGTGGGATCCTGAGATGGATAAGGTCTGCCATACTCAGGAGCCTTGCAGCCCAGTGCCTCAGTGCCCAAGGGCAGTGGGGACTTGGAGGGAAGAACTCACTCTACCGAGGGTGGCTTGGGCAGATTTTCACAAAGTGGTGACATTAAAATTAAATCTCAAAGAATGAGTGGGTGTGCACAAAGAGGAGTGGAAAGGGCCAGGGGATTCCCAGTGGAGGAATCCTCCAAGTGAAGACCCAGAAATGGGAGGGACAGGAAGTTTTGGAAACTCTAAATATTCCCAGGCACAGTGGGAAGAGGGGGAGGAAGCAGTGGGTGCATGTTTCAGAAGAAAGAAGAGTGTATTTATTTATTTATTTATTTATTTATATTATT
>NW_006159977.1:32002-41442 GCF_000334495.1 Tupaia belangeri chinensis | reverse complement strand
TATTTATTTATTTATTTATTTATTTATTTATATTATTATTATTTATACATTCAACTGCTATGTATCATTTAGATTGTAAAGAGACTCTACGCAGCATGATTTCCACCTCAGACCAGCCCAGTTGAGACCACTATGCATGTCCTCAGCTGCAGGTAATAAGCCATGTCTGCGTCTCACAGATGTCCTACCTCTCTCTATGTTCTGAAGGCCATGCCGAGTGAGGCATGTGATGTTACTACCATGTAGCTGAGCTGATGTTTGCTGCTCAGGATTTAGAGATGGGAGTGGGGGGTGGCGAGTGACTTGACTGGGTCAACCTTAGAGCCATTGCTTTCTTGTGGCATGGAAGATGAATCGGCGCTGGGCGAGCAGGGACACACGTACTGCAGTTGTCAGATGAGCGATGATGAGGGCCTGGAAGGAGGCAGGGGAGATGGGTTTGGTGACATGGTCTTGGTCATTGAATGCATGTGGGGAAGAAATGAAAGGAAGACATTTTGATTTCTGCCTCAGATGCCCTGTTTCAGTCTCATGGAAGGAAGGTCCTCTGTAGCAACCTGGGGTGTGGGTGTCCCCAAAGTGAGTTTTCTGGGTGGTTATTACCTAAGTGGAGGATGATGCATTTTTAAGGTCCGATATTTAATTTGCTCATTTCTATTATTTGTATCTCTAGCAAAAAATCTGCAAGTCACCAGAAATAATGTGATTGAACTGACAAAGATGGCGCCACCTTTTCTTTCTATCTCTCAGCTACTTCCAGCCTTGCACTGGCTCTCCCCAGGCTACATAGTTACGTAGTTTGGCAGGAAATAAAAAGTTTAGCAAATATTAAAGATAAATAGAGATCTATATGGCAATATTAACCTGGGACAATTCAAGGGGAAATAATCCTTTAGGACATGTGAATCCCCAAGAGCTTAATGATGCATTTATAGAGTTGTGTGCTATAAAATGAGGGGGGAAAAGGAAAATTTAGATGACTTCTCTAATTGAAGCACTGCTATGGTTTAGATTTGGTTTGTCCTGCAAAGGTTTCGGTGCTGGAAGCTTCTTTGTCCCCAGTGTAATGGTGGTGAGAGCGGGTGGGACCTTTAGGAGCTTAGATCTAGTGGGAAATATTTGGATTATGGGAATATCACACTCATGAATAGATTAATGCCATCTCACTGGAGGCAGGGAGTTCTTACTGTTTCAGGAGTAGATTAGTCCCCCAGGAAATTTTTTTTTTTTTGGAGAGATTTTCACTGTAGGGCGCGTGCGCTCGCCAGACAGACAGAGAGAGACATAGAGACAGAAAGCGAGAAATCACCCCCCAGGGGGGATGGTCACGCCGCAATCCCTTCTCCTCCATTCTCCTCTCGGCGGGATCTTGGGCACGCACGCACACGCGCCCAGCGTGAGTTTTAAGCCACCGGGTCCGGGACATGAACCGTGGTCGACTACGTGGGAGTCCAGTGACATAGCCATTACGCTAACTGCTGGTTCCCCAGGAAATTTGTTTTATACAAGTAAGATGGCTGCCTGCTGCTCTCTCTCTTTGCATCTGCCTGCTCTCCTTCTTATTTTTGTCAGCTCTCTTGTGATGTGACACCAGAGGCCAGCCATGTGCTGGCCCCATTCTCTAGAACTTCCCAGCCCCCAGCATCATGAACCAAATAAACCTCCATTCTCTATGAACTGCCCTCTCTTTGGTATTTCTGTTTAGCAACAAGTACCTTGGTAAATTCAGTTACAGCCTCACAGGACCAATTATTTTATTATATAATTTTTCTTAAATTTTGTTTTGCATTTTTTTCCCCTGTTAGCTATATTAAAAAAAATCTAGTCCAAACAAACTTATGACACATCTAAGACCAGGCCTATGAGACTCTCACACTGCACATAGTCCTAGAGAATAAAACATTAGCTCATCACTACATCATTCAATCCACAGAGACCTAGGCCTCATGTGGTGGCATTGGGGCACATGGAGGCCCACAGAAGCTCTTGCGACTTTGCAGAATTGTCTTTCTAGTTTCTCTCTAACAGACCGTGCCACTAGTGTTCACTGTGTCCATCATAGATGGGGCTAAGGTCTATTGGAGCACAGTCTTCCAATCAGAACTGGACACCTGGCAGGGTTCTTTGAGGTCATACTTTAACAGTGCATCACAAGAAACTTCTGGCCTATAAGAAACTTAAATAGCCCATTACCCTCCCCACATCCTCTGCCCCCACCGAATGCTGGGCGGTCCCACCTGTGAGCTGGGCTGGAGGCAGTTCTTTGATGCTGCTGGGCCAATGTAGCTGCCCACATCCGCCCCTGGGGAAAGTGGCCAAGTGGAGGACTGGCCACCGGGGCTTCCCCTTCTGCAGAAAGGGACTGTGGGGCTCAGACGCTCAGTTTAGAGAAGCAACAAGTACTTTTCTTTCCTTTTCTTCTTGCTCTGTAGGCTAGTCTAATAATGTCCACTGAAGGCAAGAGTCTCAAAGGTCTTTTTCCCCCCCAAACATAACCCTCCTTCCTGTTGGTCCTAAGTATGACCCACAGTGTGACATAGATTCGAGCAGAGAGAGAGGAAAAGAGGAAGCTCTTAGCCTTGACCCAGCACCCAGCCTCCTGCCCTGGTCCCACACACTGTGATGGGAGTCCTGTGGTCTGCCACCATCAACTTTCCATCATCTTTACAGTAAGAAGGAATGCAAAACTAGACCTGAAACAATAGAATAGATGACAAAACCAACACAAAACAAAACAAAAAACCTGTGAGATTTTAGAAGTACTTAGGCTCTTAGACAATGCTAAATGTGTCCTCTTTTTCAGTTTTTAAATAAATATTTAGAGAAAATAATACCTGCCGAGCATCAAAGTCATGCCCCATAAACATCCTGTCTCTCCTACTAAGGGGCAGATGTTTAGGGCCAGCTGTTCCGCCATCATGCTGATTTTCTAAGTGTGCAAGGAACACTTGAGGGATCCTTCAGTTCTTCTTCCTCTTGCCCTTTGTTCTTGCAGTAACTAGATATATTTATTTTCTATGTTTTCTTTGTGTGTGTGTGGGGGGGTAATTTTTATAAATATAGAAAAAATACAATAAAAAAAAGCAAGCATTATTTCTGAAGCCACAACCACAAGTCGTGTGTTTTAATTTCTATGGCTTTATTTATTTATTTATTTATTTATTTATTTATTTATTTATTTTTTTTCCTATATGGCTTTATTTATTTATTTATTTATTTATTTATTTATTTATTTATTTTCCTAGATGGTACAGGGCAGGGCCTGTCTTCCTTCTTTGTTTACATTCACAGACTTGCCTTGGCCATTTTACCACATTTAAGAATTTAGTAATGAGGCCAGCAGGTGGCGTGGTGGTTAAGGTGTTGGACTTCCACATGGCCAACTGCAGGTGTGATCCAGATCTGTCCTGGCCAAGCCAGAATAAAGGATTACCAAAAGCACCATTTGCCAAAGTTGATCACTCTGCGTTGACACACATTCTTCATTTGGCTCAAAAATGTCACAGTCTCTTATTTTCTTCCTTCTCGCAAGCCTTTCACTCTTGACCTATTTTGATGACTCTGCCTCTTCTCCTGATCTTTTGATGATCAATCAAGCAGTCCTTGGTCCCCTTTCCTCTTTTCCGTATGTTCATGGCTGTGAACATAATCTGTACATTAGTGTGATGGTTTTAAAAAACATATGTCTGTGAATCCTTGGGGACTGACTTCTAATGAATAAATTTTGGTAGAAGTGATGGGCTATAATCCCAAGATTAGGTTATAAAAAGACTGTGGTTTCCATTTTCATTACTCTCTCAGTCTCTCTTGAGTCATCCATCGTGTGGTAAGTCACGTGTGATGATCTGGGCCTATTAGTAGCCAACTGAGTGGGCCTGGAGTGAATCTCCTGAGGCCTGCCAGAAGTTATGTCAGTGAACTTGGGAGCCTTCAAATAAGACTGCAGCCCTCCCGACACCTTGACTGCAGCCTCTAAGCCTGAACCACCCAGATAAATGATTCTCAGATATCCTGACCCACAAAACTTATAGGGGAATAAATAATTCTTCTTGTGAGATAATACGTTCGGGAGCAAGTTGTTGTCCACCATTAAATAACTAATACTGTCAACTTCCATGTCCAATGCCTCCCACATTTTCCTTGGATGTCTAACAGCGTCTGTAGTTCAACATGTCTGTAACTGAACTCTGACTCCACGGCCCCAGCAAGGCCTCTACCCCAGCCTTTCTCATCTCAGTTGAAGCCATCATTCTGGCTACCTGGACCAAGGGACTTCCCGTTCTCCTTGACAACTCAGCAGCTCCAGTTTGATGAGCTGACCTTACCTTCAAGTGTACTCAGATCCAGTCCCCTGTCACTCCTTGGCTACAGCTTCTCTGGGCTGAGCCAACATGGTGTCTTGCCTGGGTTACTGCAGCTGTCTTCTAACAATTCTCTTTCGTTCTACCCTTGGCACCTCCCCTGGGCCTGGGCTATTTTCAGCAAAGCAGCCCGGTGCTCCTTGTAAGATGTGTGTGAGATCACATTTCTACTCTGCTACCATCCTTTCATGGGGAGCAAGTGGCTCCCATCTTGCGTCTGCTCTGCCCCTCCCACCCCCCAGGCCCTGTCTGGCCTGACACCTGTTGTCCTCTGGCCTCCTCTCCCATCTTTCTGGCCTTGCTCTCTCACCCCTACCCTCTGCCCACTTCTTCCCCCACATGCTAGGTATACTCTGCTTTTGGGCTTCTCTGGCAGGAAGCTCTTTCTCTGGATGTTCACTTGACTATTTCCATATTTTTGCCCCAAATCCCCTTCTTTACTGAGGCCTATACAGGCCACTGTATTTGATATTGCAACAGACCCCTGTCTTGCCATGGTTTGCAAATTCCCCTTACCCACACGGCATATATTGCTTTCTAACCTAGGTCATTTCCTGCGGGGATCATCTAGTTTCTGTCTCCCGAGGCTCTAGCACGTAAGCTCTATAAGAGCAGGATTCTTTTCCTATTTCATCCCAAGTGCCTATAATAATGCCTGACACACAGAAATGCTCAGTAGATACTTGCCAAATAAAGGAATAGGTGGTTACATGACAAACACTGTCATCTGGTCACAGAAACATTGAAGCCAAGAGTTCAACAGGAAATAAAAATCGTCATGGACCCTACACACCACATCAAATGACAATTATGTGTATGCAGCTCCACTAGATGGTTTATTTGCTGAACTCATGGCACCAGCTCAAGGCGTGGTGACCTTGGGAAGTTGTGTAACTTCAGCGCCTCGGTTGCCTTAATCTTTTTAAAATTAAATTAAATTTTTTTTAGAGGGAGATTTTTGCTATATGGCATGTGTGCTCGCTGGAGAGACAGTGGGAAAGAAAGTGAGAAATCACCCCCAAGGGGGATGGCCATGCTGCAATCTCTTCTCCTCCATTCTCCTCTTGGGAGTTTGGGCATGCACGCACATGCGTCCAGTGTGAGTTTTAAGCCCCCAGGTCTGGGACTCGAATAGCAGTCAACTACGTGGGAGTCCAGCGACCATTATGCCATCTGATGGTCCTGACTTAATCTTTTAATGTTGAAGCATCCTAGGCTTCAGCCCTTGGTCTAGTTTTCTTTTTTCTCCACACTCAGTAAGTTGGTGATTTTACTAAGTCTTACAGATTTACATATAAGCTGGATATCCACGTGATGGTTAAAACATAGGTCCACAAATTCTTTAATATTTCTTCCCTCAAGAGGTGGAGTTTCATTTTCCTCCTCTTGAGCGTGGGCCAGACTTGTTGACTTGTTTCTAAGAACAGGTATGGCAGAAGGGCTGGTATCTCATTTCCTATCAGATGGGAATGTTCATGAGAGCAGCATGTGACATAAAGTGAAAACAGGGTTCTGTTTGCACTAGCAGCAGGTTCTCTCTCCCGGAGAGATCTGGCATCTCTCTCCCCAAATGGACCACTTTGGATAAGTGTTGATGAAAAATTCTCCAGATGGGGGGACAAATAGCTATCGGTTAGGTTAGTCAGTAGAAACAGGTGATTTACATTCTTCAAAATTACATTGTTTAGAAGTATAGGCTTTGCAGGGCTGGCAGATGGCATAGTGGTGAAGGTGCTGGACTCCCACATGGCCAGTCACGGTTCAAGTCCCTGACCTGGTGGCTTGCTTTCCCACTTTCTCTCTACCTCTGTCTCTCTCTGGTCAAATTTAAAATAATAATAACAAATAAAATAAAATAAAGAATTCT
This sequence comes from Tupaia belangeri chinensis, assembly GCF_000334495.1. Lineage (NCBI taxonomy): Eukaryota > Metazoa > Chordata > Mammalia > Scandentia > Tupaiidae > Tupaia > Tupaia belangeri. The sequence continues at coordinate 35,214 of NW_006159977.1, read as the reverse complement.
TTTTAAAAAAGTATAGGTTTGTAAGCTAAGAAAGGCAGGTGAGCTTTTTTGCAACGGGGTTGCTGCCAAAACACAGGTGTCATGAAAACCACCACTAAATCAAAGCCAAATGGGAATGGAGAAGATTCACATCAACATCGTTGTCCTTGGACACGTAGATTCCGGCAAGTCCACCACTACTGGCCATCTGATCTACACATGTGGTGGGATCGACAAAAGAACCATCAGAAAGTTTGAGAAGGAGGCTGCTGAGATGGGAAAGGGCTCCTTCAAATACGCCTGGGTCTTGGATAAACTGAGAGCTGAACGTGAGTGTGGTATCACCATTGATATCTCCCTGTGGAAATTTGAGACCAGCGAGTATGATGTGACTATCATCGATGCCCCAGGACACAGACACTTTATCCAAAACATGATGACAGGCACATCTCGGGCTGACTGCGCTGTCCTGATTCTTGCTGCTGGTGTTGGTGAATTTGAAGATGGCATCTCCAAGAACGAGCAGACCCGTGAGCAGGCCCTTCTGGTTTACACACTGGGTGTGAAACAACTAATTGTTGGTGTTAACAAAATGGATTCTACTGAGCCACTCTACAGTCAGAAGAGAAGTCAGCACCTACATTAAGAAAATTGGCTACAATCCCGACATAGTAGCGTTTGTGCCAATTTCTGGTTGGAATGGTGACAACATGTTGGAGCCAAGTGCTAATATGCCATGGATCAAGGGATGAAAGGTCATCCATAAAGATGGAAATACCAGTGGAACACCATTGCTTGAAGCTTTGAATTGCAGCCTGCCATCAACTCGTCCAACTGACAAGCCCTTGTGTCTGCCCCTCCAGGACGTGTACAAAATTGGTGATATTGGCACTGTCCCTGTTGGCCGAGTGGAGACTAGTGTGCTCAAACCTGGTATGGTGGTCACCTTTGCACCAGTCAATGTGACAACTGAAGTCAAGTTGGCTGAAATGCACCGTGAAGCTCGAGTGAAGCTCTTCCCGGGGACAACGTGGGTTTCAATGTCAAGAACGTGTCTGTCCAAGATGTTCGACGTGGCAATGTTGCTGGGGACAGCAAAAATGACCCACCAATGGAAGCAGCTGGCTTCACTGCTCAGGTGATTATCCTGAGCCATCCAGGCCACATTGTGCTGGCTGTGCCCCTGTACTGGACTGTCACACAGCTCACATTGCTTGCAAGTTTGCTGAGCTGAAGGAAAAGATTGATCACCGTTCTGGTAAAAAGCTGGAAGATGGCCCTAAATGTTTGAAATCTGGTGATGCTGCTATTGTTGATATGGTTCCTGGCAAGCCCTTGTGTGCTGAGCGCCTCTCTGACTATCCTCCTCTGGTCGTTTCGCTGTTCGTGCTGTGAGACAGACAGTTGCCGTGGGTTTCATCGAAGCTGTGGACAAGAAGGAGCTGGAGCTGGCAAGGTCACCAAGTCTGCCCAGAAAGCTCCGAAGGCTGAGTGAATACCCCTAATTCCTGCCGCCCCAGTCTTAACAAGTGGTGGATGGACAGTCTCAGAACTGTTTGTCTCAATCGGCCACTTACGTTTAATAGTAAAAGACTGGTTAATGATAACAATGCATTGTACAGCCTTCAGAAGGAAAGGAAAATGTTTTGTGGACCATTTTGTGTTTTTTTTTGCATGTGGCAGTTTTAAATTATTAGTTATTAAAGTCAGTACTTTTCCATGGAAACAACTTGACCCAAAGTCTATCACAGAATTTTGAGGCCTATTAAAACAAAGTTTAATGACAAATCTGTGTCTTCTTTTGGTCAACCATGAGACTTCGTAGAAAAATGTTCAGGCAAAAAGTTGAGTTTGTAATCATTCTTGTATGAAGAGCCTGTTGGAACTTGTTAAAGAATATGGTAATTTAGATTGTTTTTCCTGGGTTGGGAGTCAGGGTCATTATTTTTCACCTTTCTAAGAAGGCAGAGTCTTAACAGAAGACCTGTGTACATGTCTCCTCCAGCAGGCCAGATCTTGCAATAATGGCCATGTGTTGCATATGAAATTTTGTAGTTAATCAGTATTAAGTAAATTTGCTTGAACAATCTCAAGTTTGAGTTCCCTAGTTATTCAAATGTGCAATCTCATAAATACTACATTACTTTAAAAAGGACATGAAATGTCAAGGTTTAAATACTACTGGTACTGTGCCCACTTTCTAAGAAAAATAAAGCTTAGAGAAGTTTTTCCTGTCATAAATAATAGGGAAAAAAAAAAGAAAGGCAGGTGAAATCCACAAGGAATTCACATTGTCAACCTAAAACAAAGACATTTTTAAAAATTCACAGAAAATGTAAAAAATGCAATGATATAACTTTTTATTTAAAAATATTTATTTTTAAAAATAATGTTGAAGTTATGGGCCCAGCAGATGGCATAATGGTTACATTGCTGGACTCTCACATAGTGGACCACGGTTTGAGTCCTGGACCTGGCAACTTAAAACTCATGCCAGGTACATGTGTGTGCATGCCCAAAATCCCTAGAGGAGAATGGAGGAGAGGGGACTATGGTGTGGCCATCTGCCCTTGTGGGTGATTTCTGGCTTTCTGTCTCTCTGGTGAGCACACATGCTCTATAGCAAAAATCTCTCTCAAAAACAAAATTGAAGTTGTATCTAATTTATTCTAAAATATGATTTTTGTCAAGAAATAAGATCTTTTACAGAGCAAAGTAAATATTGCTAAATGTAATAGTAAAGTTCCAGCTGTGTCTTGGTATCTGCGGGGACATTGGTCACAGGACTCCTGTTACCAAAGTCCAAGGGTGCACAAGTCTGAAGTAAAATGGCATAGTGGTTGCATATAATTTATGTCTATCCCATATATTATAAAATCATTTCTAAATTGCTTATAATACCTAATACAATCGTGTAATGTACAATGAAGTAGCCATGTAAATAGTTATACTGCATATAATGCTTATTTTATTAGCATTATTTTTTGTAAATGTTTTCAACCCATGGTTGGTTGAATCTGTGGATGTGGAAACTATGGATAAAGAGGGCCGATTGGATTGGTCATGTTGGTAAGTAGTAAAGTACAAGTCTGAAGTGTGGAAGTCCCTTAAATATACTGGATGATTTAAAGTGAACTAAGACCATCGGGGGCCAGCGAGGCCAGCTTCACAGACATGGGCCTGTGAATCCTGCATTCCCGGGCTCAAGGCCCCCACGGTAGGGTTAATGCTCT
>NW_006159977.1:25912-31971 GCF_000334495.1 Tupaia belangeri chinensis | reverse complement strand
GCTCTTCCAATTCCTACTGTTGTTTTGAAAAGAGAACCAATATTTTCATTTCACCCTGAGTCATGTGAATTATGTAGCTGTGCTGGGAATGATTATTATCACTCATGAATGGCTATTGCCTCAAGGTTAAAAGGACGTTTCAAAACCGCTAGGGCAAGTTATGAAACACTTCTTTGTATCTCGTACTATTTATAGTAAAACACAACTGAAAACATTTCCCTTTGGCCATGGAGCAAAGGGTGTGTTCTCCTCGGTGGATTGTCAAGGCTATCCTAGATTTTTACTGACTGAAGCTAATCACTGAGACCTAAATATAACTGCGTGGCTCATCATTCCACAAGTCTTTAAAGATCAGATATCTAACCCTACAATAATATAGTCAAACTTCTTTAAAATAGTTTCTCATTGCACATATTGAAACATGGTACCTTAAGATACCATGGTTGTATGGTGGTTAAGGTGCTGGACTCTCACATGGCCAATTCCAGTTCAAGTCCTGGGCCTGGTGGCTTGCTTTCTCACTTTCCCTCTCTCTCTGGTCAAATTAACATAATAACAATAATAAATTAAATTAAGTTAAATTAAATAATTACTTTTAAAAAAAGAAATATGGCACCAAGCACACTCCAAAAACAGAGTAGAAGATTCTATTCTAAACTAAAATCGGATAAATTTCCCAAACACAGAAGAGTTTCACTCAAAAAAACAAACACACACACAAAGGAGGAAAATCAAAGGGCCAGTCATCACCCTTTCCCATCCTCTACAAAAGCTGGTGGATCTTAAACTTTCTTACAGTGTTCACTGTGGAGTCTTGGAGAACTTGGTCTCCCTGACTCACACCCTCAGAATGTGGCAGAATATCTTGGGTAGAGCAGAACTTCCACCCATGCCAGGGTGATAATTAATTGACTATTGATGTCCAGGCTGGTAGAGAAGACTGAGATTTCCCCTCTTCTCTTTTTGCGATGCAAGTCAGACCTCAGAACTTCCCTGAGCAGGACCAATATACAGTGTATTTATGATGAGAAAATTCATTTGGTATGCTGTAATGATACACAGTGATTAGATGGAAAAATTTTTTTTAAAAATAAAAGAAAGTGACTCTGCACTGCCAGATGCATCCTAAGGTCTGTATGTGCAGGAACTTTCTCAGTCCTCACCCCAGTGCCTCCCTGAGGAGATACTGTGTTTACCCCCACGTTACAGAGGAGGATGCGAAGGCAGGTTGAGCTTAGTGAGAGGAAACGTGGGGCCGAGACTCAGCCCCAGCACTGAGGTTTCAGAGCATGTCTGACCCACTGCTCTGCTCTGGGGCCACGTCCCCAGGCCTGGGCAAGAGCTGGCCTCTGAAGAGGGAATGCAGCCCCCAGGTGGTGGGAGCAGCAGAGCAGACATACAGGGACAAGAGGAGCCAGGTCTGTGTGTGGGTGAAGGTGATTCCTAGGCCTCTCAAAGCCACCATGGCGAGTGCAGGGCCAACTTCTAGAAACCCTTCTAGAAAGTGCTGTCGCCCTCATCTTCTCAGGAGAGGAGGGAGAGGACGCCTGCGACCCTGTCCTTTACAAGTGACGGTATGCATGTTCTATGGCAGCCACTGCTGGATTCGAGGCCCGGCGAGGTCTCCACCTGTGGTGGCCCTTGTGCCTCTGACTGGGTCACCACACCCGGTGCTGGTGGGATGCTGGCAGCTGAACGCCCACTTAGGCACCCACTTTGCTCTCCATCTCCTCCTGGCATCCTGACTTCAGATTTTGAGGAGGATTCAGGAAGCGCCAGCCTGCAGAGAAGGCTGACTCGGCCAAGTGGTGGTGGTGGGTGTATTCTGTGAAACCACCAGGGCCCTGGCTGTTTCACTTTCCCGGGGAAGGGCCTGCTCACGTGGAGGCTGTGACAAATGTTCCTCCTGACCGAGGCCAGGACTTCCCCACTGCTGTTTGTGTCTCCTTGGGGCTTTCTCAGGTCTCTGAAAACAACATATCCCTGGCTGGGATATGGGGGAGATGCCAGACAGGTTTTGAGTTCTTTGAAATCTCTGAGCATCTAAAACACAATCATGGTGGGTAGGTGTGAGAAGTTGTTTAAACGTGGTACATTTCCCTCCAGTGCTTAAAATAGAACTTTTCAAGGGAAGTTCAATGGAAATACTAAAAAACATGTCAGTGCCCTCTTCCTACAAAACAGAGGTAATGCTACAACCCCCTGCCTTCCACACCCCATAGTCAGCTTCATCCATGCAAAATGTGATCCTTCCTCTGCAGCTCAGGGCTTCCTGGACACCAGCTTCCTGGGGACCCAGCCGTCTTCTGATGAATCTCACAAGCCCAGCATCGTATGGAGTCCCCAGTGGAATTTTGGGGAGGCAGTTATACATTTCTTGGGCCTGTTTCTTTCTACAGGTCACACGTGATCCAGGGAGGTGCAGCTCAGGCCAGAAGGCTTCTCCCTAGCATCAGAGACCACTTTGAGCCTTCTGGAGAAACAGGACACAAGTTGAGGTCCTGCTTTGGCCGCTCCTCCCCTAGGACGTGAGATGAGGACTCTATCTCTGAACATCACCACCTTCATCTGTAAAATGGGTTGGGAGGATTAAGTGAGCCTGGAAGGTACTCAGTTATAGAAGTGCTGGGTGGGGCATTAGCAGGTGGTATGGTGGTTAGGGCGCTGGACACTGACATGGCCAATTGCAGTTCAAGTCCTGAAACTGGTGGCTTGGGACTCACGCAGTGTGTGTGCGTGCCCAAAACCCCATAAGAACAGAAGAGAAGGGATTGCGGCAAGCACATGAGCCCTATAGCAAAAGTATCTCTCTACTAAAAAAAAAAAATGCTGGGTAGGGTGTCCCAGGCAACTGGACTTGGCAACAGCTCTGGTCTAGTGCTCGTCTCTGGATTTTGCTGGGGCAGCCGAGAGCCTTGGAGCCTGCAAGCACAGCTATTTCCAGCAAGCCCGCTCTGGCCAGCCTCTGGGGTTGCTAACCATCTTCCTTCTGGTTGCTGCCCTGGGTTGCCAACTGGAGCTTGGGTCTGTTTGTGGTGAGAGAGTCACAGAGCCTGGCCCTTCTCTGTTCGCTCCTTGGCTCAGAGCATTCCCGGCACCCAGAGACGGTGAGCAGCCTACCCAGGGGCTCAGGCCAGTGTTCCTTGCTGGAGCTGTACCTTGGAAATGCACACGAGGAAATTCTCACCCTGAGGAGAGGCCACTTTTCATCTTCAAGCTTCGAGAGCCTCAGAAAGGAAAGGAATCCTTGAGCCCAGGGGGAGGGTGTGAACAGGGAGGGGCTGAGGGTTGGAGTGGCTGCTCACGTGGCCTCCCCACTGCTGGTCCCAATCATCTTCCCCATTCTGCTGCCTCCACTGGGGCTGTCCTTGGCACACACCAGCTCTCCCCTCCTTACAGGGGAGCTGAGGAGGTTCCTGGCTAGAGGGTCACCTTTGGGCTCACTTTTTGTTGGTAAAGACAAGTAGTAAGTGGGAAGGGGAGGGGAAGAGATTTCGAGAGGAAAACGTGGGTGGAGGGGCCTGATCTCCTTCCATCTCTCTGCCCAGAGCCTTCTGGGCTGGGACAGGGAAGCGTGTTTCCCCTACAGGCTCAGAGCATGCCCTGTGGAGTCAAGAACACCGAACTCCTGGAAAGGAGGGATTTATTTGGGTCCCACCAATAACCTTAACATTGGGTAGCCTTAAAGATCTGCCTGGAGAGAACTCCTGCTTCAGACAATCACTATGAATTAGGTTGGATATATACAGTATGAACTGTACACACAAGTACACATGCATGCATGTATGTTCTAGGGAGCAGGAAAGAAATCAAGTGAAGACATTGCATGTATGCAGTTGTTCTACAGGCCAGAAGAGCACCATCGCAGTTCCTCCGACTATCTTCCCCTAACCTAACAGTGAAGCGCTTTCTAAACAGAAAAATGATTATGGTGGTAGTTGACGCCAACTCAACTATTGAGTTTCTAAATTTCAAATCTTAAATTTATTACTGGAAATATATTATACACTTTTTTCTTTTTTTAAAGAAAGTTTATGTCTTCCATGAAGGAGACAGAGTAAGGGGGCGAGAAACAGAGGTGGCACCCTCAACAGGGTCTTGATGCCACGATCCAACCTCAGTCTCGGCCAGCTCAGGACCATGGCCTTGGAGGGTTGGTGTCCTCCAGATGCAGACCTGGAACCTTCTCACAGCCTCAGTCTCACAGAGCATTGCCTGGTACTGCTGTAGCGACTTCGGTCCGCACTGCCCACTCTACCAAAGCCCCGGCACAACCTGCCTGAGGCCCAGAGGCTGCACTGCAGTGTTTCCTTAAAATCTGAACTTGGGACCAGCAGTTAGCATAATGGCTATGTTGTTGAACTCCCATGTAGTTGACTGTGGTTCAGGTGGCTTAAACTCACGCCAGGCGCATGTGCGTGCGGGCCCAAGATCCCGAGAGGAGAATGGAGGAGAAGGGATTGCGGCGTGGCCATCCCCCCTGGAGGGTGACTTCTCGCTTTCAGTCTCTCTGTCTCTTTCTGTCTTTCTGGCGAGTGCACGCACCCTATAGTAAAAACCTCTCCAAAAAAAAAAATCTGAACTTAAAAATATGAATTTCTAGTAAAGCAGAGCACATGGAATATAGTTCAAATTGAGTACAGCTCAGGAAATAGGTTGCAACGACAGTATAGCTGCTCGTACAGCAGTGTTAAGGATTTCTGTGAGAATTTCTGCCGAAGGCAATGCTTTGCCAACTTCTTTACACAGAGCAGGCACGGCAGATGGTGGTGTCTGTCACGGCTGAGCACAGGGACAGCTAAGGCTGCCCCCAGCAGGCCTGGGCCAGCAGTGCAGGGTGGAGGGTCAGTACTGGGGTTTTCCTGTAGCTCCTTTGAGGCTCCAGGATAAAAATGTTCTCACTGATTCATTTATCCCAGAGGTGTTTTCCCCAAAGGTCAGAGGTTAGCTCCTGCCTGCTGAGAAATCTAAACATAGGAGTGGTGTCTTCATGGGATTGGGCAGCAGGGCAGACAGCGGTCCCTACTGCCCTCCAGTCACAACGACTCCAGTCTTTTCCTCGTGGTTCTTACTATGCTAGACTCACGCGGTTCCCATTGCTGTCACAAGCTGGTCACTTCGGGTCACTTGCCGGGTGTCTGATAGAGACGGGTTACCTTGGAAGGCGGCATGCGTGTGCTGTATGTGCATGAGTGTATGTGTGTGTCAAGAGTGGGGAGGTTGGTGACCCCCCTCGGCAGCCCTAGACTTCAGCCGTGAGGACACTCCGCATGTGGCCTGCTTTTCAGGCACTTTGGTTCTCGCGCACACCCACTTCTTCCCACCATAAAGATGGCAATACTAACTCTTTGAGGCAAACCTTCTACCCCAGGAAACTTCCACTTAATTCAAATGTGATACTTGAATAAAGCTGTGTTAAGGCTTAAGGGCATTTTAAAAAATAATTCATTAATTTATAGTCATTCACTGTACATTAATACAGTATACAAAATGAGATTTTTTTTCCCATCCAGTATACATTGTATATTGGCTCAATCAAGAATATTACCATACATGTTATCATCAACAAAAAGTTTTCCATTTCTTGTTTTTTAAATATTTTGTCCCCCACCCCCCTTGATTCCCTACCTCTCACCCTCTGCCAACTCTTCCCCCTTTTCCCACAACACTGTCTTTGGTATGTAAGGTTGTTTTCCATGCCTTTTTTTTTTCACATTTTATTGATTTACTAAAGATCTTAATTTATTTAAAGACTTTCAATAATAAGCACAGCTGATATATATATATTTAAGAATGTATGTCTGACTTTAGGCATAAACTTTAGTGAGTAAAGTGAACATACTATAAAGTAGTACCTCGCTAGGTCTATATAGCTTACTGCAGTCATTAAATATGCATTAATAGGTATTTTTTTAAATGCATTTTTTAATTTCAAAAAAAGTTTTAGTTTTGGGACCAGCAGTTAGCATAATGGCTATGTCACTGGACTCCCATGTAGTCGACAGCGGTTCTAGTCCTGGACCTGGTGGCTTAAACTCATGCCGGGCATGTATGCGTGC
>NW_006159977.1:22439-25835 GCF_000334495.1 Tupaia belangeri chinensis | reverse complement strand
CTTTCTGTCTCTATGTCTCTCTCTGGCTGTCTGGCGAGCGCATGCGCCCTATGGCAAAAACCTCTCCAAAAAAAAAAAAATTAGTTTTAATAGATCAAAATTTAAAAATGTTAAGAGAAATTTGCTTAAGCTTAAAGCCAGGAAAAAGGTTAGAATTCAGTTCAAATAGTAGGTAGATGAACCTACCAACAGTTCAAGAGAGGACAGAAATCCTTAAATATGGAAATGAAAGCATCAAATAAAATCAGTAATGTTTTAGTCTAAAGTCAAAAATTCTATTTTGCTAGTCCTGACTCATGCAATGAATCTCTCTTCTATTGACTTTGCAGTGTTACTGTGGTCTGATCTTTCCGTTTAAACTCTGGAAGTTAACATTCAACTCTGGACTTGCTCCTACCATGAGGCTGGCCATTCTCTTGGTTGTTTTTGGTACCTGATTTCTGTGTGTGTCCGACTGCAGTTTTCCTGGGATAGCACTCCCTTCCGCACTTCTTGGAGAGCTGGTCTGGTGTTGGTAAATTCTTTCAGGTTTTGTTTATCTGAGAATGTTCTTGTCTTTTTTCCCCGTATGAAAGAGAATCTTGCTGGTTATAGAATTCTTGGTTGAAATTGTTTTTCACTTAACACTTTGAATATATTTTCCCATTCTTTCCTTGATCGCATTGTTTCCGATGAGAGATCCGAAGTTAGCCTGACGGGACAGCCTTTGAAAGTAACTTGATGTTTCTCTCGTGCCAATTTGTCTCTGTTTTTTTTTTTTTTTTTTTTTGGTCAGCCTGGCTCTGATGTGCCTCAGGGAAGATCTTCTCCGGTTGAGTCTCTGTGGGGTCCTTTACATTTCTTAGGTCTGGATATTTGAGTGCCTCTCTAGGTTTGGAAAGTTTCCTTCTAGGATTTCCTGGAATAGATTATCAATGCCCTTATTATTTTCTTTACCTTCTGGGATACTGATGATCCGGCTATTTGAGTGTTTAATGGTATCTAGTCTTACTCATATGTTATTCTCATTTTGGGGGTTATTTTCTCAGTCTTTCTGGTGAATTTTTCTAGGTCAGAGGTTCTATCTTCTACATCTGAGATTTGGTCTTCTGCGTGACCTGATCTGCTTTTGATACTTTCAACGGAAGTTTTGATTTCCTGTATTACAGCCTTCATCTCTAACAGTTCCATTGGATTCTTTGTTATGCTGTGTATCTCCTCTCTCAGATCATGTAAGAACTTCCTCACTTCCTGGAACTCAGTGTCTCTTTTCTCCTGCATCTTCTGGAGTTCATTGTCTCTATTCTCTTGTATCTCTGCTAGCTTTGTCACTATGAATATTTTAAATTCTTTATCTGACATTTCGTGAGTTCCCTTGTATTCTTTGTGAAGGAAGTGGAGTTATTATTTTCCTTTAGAGGAGAGAGATTTTCTTCGTTTCTCATACTTCTTGTGCTTCTGCGGTGGTTTCTGGTCATCTGATGGAGTATACATTTTTTTCCTGACTCCTGGCTAGACTAGGGACAGGGGGGTGAAGTCTATGCAGAGGGTCTTTGGTGCCTGATATACAAAGGCACATTTTTGTTATTTAAAAAGTGTGGTTGTTAAGGCGCTGGACTCCCTCATGGCTAACTGCGATTTGAGTCTCAGACTTGCTGGCTTGAAACTCACACCAGGTGCTGTGTGTATGTGGCCAAGATCCCAGGAGGAGAATAGAGGAGAAGGGATTTTTTTGTGGCCATCCCACCCAGGGGGTGACTTCTCACTTTCCTTTTCACCGTCTCTCTCTGTTTCTCTCAGGCATTCACACATACACTAAGGCAAAAACTTTGATTAAAAGAAAAAGAGAGAGAGAAAGAGAAAATGTCAATACTCTGAATTTTACAAAACTCAGTGATGTGGCACGAGTCTGACTCCAGGCCTGATGACAAATTCCCGCCCTGAGAAGACTCCGCTTTCTGCCCTTTCTGCTCACTGGAAAGCTCGTCTTGTTTCTCAGCCCAGGTAGGGTGTACAGTGATAGACCACAGGAAAGCCTGGGTGGTGAGGGGGCTTTCAGCACGGTGGATGGCTAGTTCATTACACAGGGAGGGAGCAGGAGGGACATCGGAACTCCTGCTACAGGAGAGGGAGTTAGACCTCCCTGCTCTGTTGATAGATGTTTCCAGCTTTCTTCTGCATTTATTTGGAAAAACGCTCAGTTATGTTCATGTATTTGAAGAATGGAAAAGCTCACCGTATAGAGCACGACTTTGCCTCTCTGGTTGTACCTGTTGGAGCCTGCCTTATTGCCTAAGTCAGGTTTGCATCCTCAGATGCCTGAAGGACCAGGCAGGAAAAGTGATTGGATTAAGTGAGTGATAGGGAGTGGTGGGGACTGTGGAAAATTGAAGTCACGCTATGACTAGCTAGGCAGCTCATTAATGCCACATGGAAACACAGGCCCACTGTCGGTGCCGATTGTGTACAAAGCCAATAAGCCGAAAGTCTATTGCATGCCAACTCACTTTAAGGATTTACTTAGTGGCCAGAAGGTGGTATAGTGGTTAGGCACTGGACTCCCACATGGCCGACCACTGTTTGAGTTCCAGACAGGGCAGCTTGAAAATCAGTCTAGGTGTGTATGTGCATGTTTAAAATCCCAAGAAGAGAATAGAGGAGAAAGGATCGTGGCGTGGCCATGCCCCCTTGGGGGTTGATTTATCTTTTCCTCTCTTTGTCTCTCTCTGGCAAGTGTTCATGCTCTATGGCAAAAACTGAAAAAAAAAAAATGGGGATCAGCAGATGGAGTAATGGTTACGTTGCTGGACTCCCAGAAGGTTGACCATGGTTCGAGTCCTGGACTTGGTGTCTTAAACTCACACCAGGTACATGTGTGTGCATGCCCAAAATCCCAAGAGGAGAATAGAGGAGAAGGGATTGTAGTGCAGCCATCCCCCTTGGGGGTGATTTCTCTCTTTCTGTCTCTCTGTCTCTTTCTGTCTCTCTGTCTCTCTCTGTCTCTCTGGTAAGCACACATGCCCTATAGCAAAAATTTCCCTTAAAAAAACGAAAACCAAAAAAAAAAAAAAAGAAAAAGAAAAGATTTACTTAAACACAATGTGGGGGCAGGGATAATCCTCTGACCTCTGACCCAGTTCATCCTGGCCAATTGGAGATCTAGAGCATATGAAAAATCCAACTAATAAAAAATCTCTGGTGACATGGGCAGTCAACCCTTTTCACTGTGGTGGCATAAACAGACTGAGAGTAGCAGATCTCCCTCTGGGATGTAGTTTGTTGTTGGAGCAACACTTATGTACCTCCTGGAAAAGGGAGTAGGTCGGTTTCCTTCTTGAGAACTCAGTGCTGTCAAGTTCTTGTTTAGGTCAGTCCTGGTCTCACCACCATTTTATTTATTTTATTTTATTTTATTTT
>NW_006159977.1:19319-20019 GCF_000334495.1 Tupaia belangeri chinensis | reverse complement strand
TTAAGGATTTACTTAGTGGCCAGAAGGTGGTATAGTGGTTAGGCACTGGACTCCCACATGGCCGACCACTGTTTGAGTTCCAGACAGGGCAGCTTGAAAATCAGTCTAGGTGTGTATGTGCATGTTTAAAATCCCAAGAAGAGAATAGAGGAGAAAGGATCGTGGCGTGGCCATGCCCCCTTGGGGGTTGATTTATCTTTTCCTCTCTTTGTCTCTCTCTGGCAAGTGTTCATGCTCTATGGCAAAAACTGAAAAAAAAAAAATGGGGATCAGCAGATGGAGTAATGGTTACGTTGCTGGACTCCATAGCAAAAATTTCCCTTAAAAAAACAAAAACCAAAAAAAAAAAAAAGAAAAAGAAAAGATTTACTTAAACACAATGTGGGGGCAGGGATAATCCTCTGACCTCTGACCCAGTTCATCCTGGCCAATTGGAGATCTAGAGCATATGAAAAATCCAACTAATAAAAAATCTCTGGTGACATGGGCAGTCAACCCTTTTCACTGTGGTGGCATAAACAGACTGAGAGTAGCAGATCTCCCTCTGGGATGTAGTTTGTTGTTGGAGCAACACTTATGTACCTCCTGGAAAAGGGAGTAGGTCGGTTTCCTTCTTGAGAACTCAGTGCTGTCAAGTGCTTGTTTAGGTCAGTCCTGTTCTCACCACCATTTTATTTATTTTATTTTATTTATTTATTTT
>NW_006159977.1:17397-19280 GCF_000334495.1 Tupaia belangeri chinensis | reverse complement strand
TTTTGAGAGGTTTTTGCCATAGGGCGTGTGCGCTCACCAGACAGACAGACAGAAAGCGAGAAATCACCCCCCAGGGGGGATGGCCATGCCTCAATCCCTTCCCCTCCATTCTCCTCTCGGGATCTTGGGCACACATGCACACGTGCCCAGTGTGAGTTTTAAGCCACTGGGTCCGGGACACGAACCGTGGTCGACTACGTGGTAGTCCAGCGACATAGCCATTATGCTAACTGCTGGTCCCTACTTATTTATTTTAATTCAGTCTAGGGTGTGTGTGTCCCCCCCTAGGGGAATGGCCATGTTGCAATCCCTTCTATCCCATCTCTATTTCTCCCTCCTTTTGGACTTAGGGCACGCATGCACACACCCCCGGCATGTTTTTCAGGCCACTGGTCGGAGACTCAAACAACACTGTGCGACCCCCCCCCCCGCCCCCCCCGCCACTATCTTTTCTTCTTCTCTCTTTTCACTGATCTTCCCCTAACCCTCCCCACGCCCCTTCTTTTGCGAGGACCCTAGGAGAACTAGATACTCCTGGCTTTATTTTTCTGACACACAGAGACCTAATCTAAGTGATGTCATGAAAAGGAAAAGCACCTTGTGTTAACCGCCTTTCATAACAAAGGTGCCTCAGCACTCTCGCCCTGGGGGAAATTTTAAAAACTCACTGAAATAGGAAACGAGTGACGCGGCCGATACCTGGTGAGTGGAAACCACGTTGCCCTTTGCCTTTCTGAGCACGGGTGAATTTCCAGCTGAGAGCGGGGTCTGCTGGTGGCTTCTTGGAGTGAGCCCTGCTGTCTGAGCTCTCCTGAGTCTGGACCTTCTCCCCCAGATTCGTCAGGGGGGAGAGTTCAGGCAGCCTGGCCTGCGTCTGCATTGGGAGCGGGAGTGTGCCCGAGAGGGAGGGTGGAGGGTGGCAGTAGGCACTTCGCTGAGTGGCCGCGAAGGCCCGGGGCAAGCAGGCAGCAGACAGCTCAGCAGCTCTTGTCCTGGAACTTGAACCCCATCTGCTAACTGTGGGTTTGGCACACAGGAATGGAGAGATATGTATGTGGGGCTCCCCCGTCACCTGGGACTATAAAAAGCGCCAGTACAGTGACACTGACTTTGCAGCAGAGTCCACACAGGAAACCCTCCTTTCCTGGGCCTGTGGTTTGGGGTAGCAAGCACGTGGGTCCTCTGTCCCACAAGGCCTGGTGTTGTCTGCCTCTGGAGAGCCCAAGAGCCGCCCTGGGGAGTCGGGGTGCACACGTGCTCTCGGCAGCAGCTGAAGTCCGCACACACGTCTTGTCCAACACGAGGTGTCACGGCACAGGGCCTCTGCCTGCGCCCTTCTCCATAAAACTCATTTTCAAAGGTGACCTCAAACTAGGGCCTGAGTTCCCCTTTCCTTCCACGAGGCTAGCATTTACTGACTGCTATATGCCAGGTTAATCTCTTTATTCTCATTCTCTTTTCTTTTTAAAAATCTTTTATTTTGTTTTTAAAAAGAATGATTTATTTTGGGACCAGCAGATGGCATGATGGTTATGTCGCTGGACTCCCGCATAGTAGACTGTGATTCAAGTGCTGGACCCTGTGGCTTAAAACTCACCTTGGGCATGTGTGTGTGCTCAAAATCCCAAGAGGAGACTGGAGGAGAAGGGAATGCGGCATGGCCATTTCCCCTGCGGGGGTGATTTCTCACTTTCTGTCTCTCTGTCTCTCTCTGTCTCTTTGGTGAGTGCACACGCTCTATAGCAAACACCTCTCTTAAAAAAAGAAAATCATTAATTTCATTTAATTCATTATTATTAAATTTGTTGTAGGGCACGTGTACTCCTGAGAGAGAGAGAGCGGAAAAGTAAGAAAGCAAGCCGCTAGTTCTGGGACTTGAACAA
>NW_006159977.1:0-17381 GCF_000334495.1 Tupaia belangeri chinensis | reverse complement strand
CAGCAGACAGCTCAGCAGCTCTTGTCCTGGAACTTGAACCCCATCTGCTAACTGTGGGTTTGGCACACAGGAATGGAGAGATATGTATGTGGGGCTCCCCCGTCACCTGGGACTATAAAAAGCGCCAGTACAGTGACACTGACTTTGCAGCAGAGTCCACACAGGAAACCCTCCTTTCCTGGGCCTGTGGTTTGGGGTAGCAAGCACGTGGGTCCTCTGTCCCACAAGGCCTGGTGTTGTCTGCCTCTGGAGAGCCCAAGAGCCGCCCTGGGGAGTCGGGGTGCACACGTGCTCTCGGCAGCAGCTGAAGTCCGCACACACGTCTTGTCCAACACGAGGTGTCACGGCACAGGGCCTCTGCCTGCGCCCTTCTCCATAAAACTCATTTTCAAAGGTGACCTCAAACTAGGGCCTGAGTTCCCCTTTCCTTCCACGAGGCTAGCATTTACTGACTGCTATATGCCAGGTTAATCTCTTTATTCTCATTCTCTTTTCTTTTTAAAAATCTTTTATTTTGTTTTTAAAAAGAATGATTTATTTTGGGACCAGCAGATGGCATGATGGTTATGTCGCTGGACTCCCGCATAGTAGACTGTGATTCAAGTGCTGGACCCTGTGGCTTAAAACTCACCTTGGGCATGTGTGTGTGCTCAAAATCCCAAGAGGAGACTGGAGGAGAAGGGAATGCGGCATGGCCATTTCCCCTGCGGGGGTGATTTCTCACTTTCTGTCTCTCTGTCTCTCTCTGTCTCTTTGGTGAGTGCACACGCTCTATAGCAAACACCTCTCTTAAAAAAAGAAAATCATTAATTTCATTTAATTCATTATTATTAAATTTGTTGTAGGGCACGTGTACTCCTGAGAGAGAGAGAGCGGAAAAGTAAGAAAGCAAGCCGCTAGTTCTGGGACTTGAACCACGGTCGACCATGTCGGAGTCTAGTTCTGTAACCACCACACCTCCTGTTGGCCCCAATCCTTGTAGCACTCCTGTAAAACAAGACCAGCTTTATAGATGAAGAGGCTGAGACTCCAGAACGTGAAGCCAGTTATAGATCGCAGAGCTGCCGTGGGTCGGGGCTGTGACTTGATGCCACGTCCGTCAGCTTCTCCCCGTGCCCAGATCTCATCCTCTAAGTATTCCTCCTCACACCTTCCTTTCCCTCTTAGCTGCCATGGCTGTCGGGCCACACTCTTCACGGCACATCGCCTGTTTTTCTTCCATAGTTAGACATTCTCCTTGTCGCACATCTCAATACCCTCAGCTCTCTGTCCCCATTCATTCTCCGTAAAACTACTTGAGAGATTCTCTTTGTTTTCTAGAGGGTGTGTGTGCTCTCCAGAGAGAGCCAGAGAGACACAGAGAGAGGGAGAGGAGAAGGAACCCTCAGCAGGGAATGGTCACACCACAGTCCCTTCTCTTCCACCGCTCCCTCCTTTTGAGATTTTGGGCACGCACACATGTGCCTGGAGCATTTCTCACGCTGCCTGCCTATTCTGGACTCAAATTGCTGCTTGGCCATGTGGGATTCAGCTGCCTTAAGCATCAGGCCATGGAGACAGCCCCTGGAAATATGTGTGCCTAATCCTCTCTCAGGCTTCAGAGGCTGCAGGACTCCCATTCCCCTTGAGATGGCCCCTGGCTCCTCTCTGCTGCCCACTTGGGGCCCCCTTTGCATCTCACCCAAGGACCACAGGCCAAGGGGAATGGGTGTCTCTCTGCAAACTTCCGTCACCCTGATATCCGTCTTGTCTGTTCTCTGTGGTCACACCCATGGAGTCTGCAGCCCCAGCAAGGGGTCTGGGTGTGGAACGTGCCAGTGAATAAATGAAGCATTGGAGGTGTGCAGAACTATTGATGCATTGGACCTTTCACACGCCCTCTGCTTTCCACGGAGGCTGCCTGGATGTAGCTTGTCCTGCGCTGGCATGGCACCCCCAGCCAACGTGAAGCCAGGCAGCAGCACTGTGGAGTGTGGGGTGAAGCAGCTGTGTTGGAAGCAGAGGGGGAGCAGGGTGCACCTGAAGTGCCTGCCCTGTGAGGACACAGCACATGGCGAGGGAGCCCTGGCTGTCCGGTGTGGCTGGCCAGGCTCCTGCACACGGGCTTCTCCACCTCCCAGAGGCTTCCAAGGTCGACTCTTCAGTTCTAGCAACAAATGCCAGCTGAGCGCCTGCTCGGTGCCAGCCGTGTGCAGGAGCACCCGGCCGGACAATGCACTGAGAATTATAGTGAGGGTCCTTTTCTTGTTCCTGTTCTAAACTTACATAATGAACAAATAAAAATTAAACCAATTTTTCTTTTTTTTTGAGAGAGAGATTTTTGTTATAGGCATGTGTATTTGCAGCAGAGACAGAGAGAGACCAGAAGGTGTGAAGTC
The DNA here is from genome assembly GCF_000334495.1 of Tupaia belangeri chinensis. Classification (NCBI taxonomy): domain Eukaryota; kingdom Metazoa; phylum Chordata; class Mammalia; order Scandentia; family Tupaiidae; genus Tupaia; species Tupaia belangeri. The sequence continues at coordinate 15,003 of NW_006159977.1, read as the reverse complement.
ATTCCCCAGGAGAATGACCACATCACAATCCCATCTCCTCCATTCGCGTGCTCTCAGGATTTGGGGCACGCACAGACACACTCAGTGTGAGTTTCAAGCTGCCAGATCCAGGGCTTGCATCCCGGTTGACCACTTGAGAGACTAGCGCCTTAACCACTACAGCACCTGCTGGCCACTAAATGCCTTTTTTGATACCTTAAAATAAATGACAAACGCTATTCTCTCTCTACTCAATGTCTGGCTTTTTTTTTTTTTTTTCTTCTGTTTGGAAATGCCGCCCCCACCCTGTGATGCTCATTTATTTCCAATATTTTCTCTAGTGATAATAATCATGTTTTTTCAGAAGGTTTAAACTTCCAAGCACTTTCCTTCTCACGATCTCACTTGAGTTCAATTCTCATCTACCTCGTATGGAGGGCCAGACCCTCAAGCCCTCTGTGCAGCCAGGGAGCTGCGGTTCGGGGAAGGAAGGTGGGTAACGTGAGCACACGGCAGGGCGGGATGTAACCGGTCTCCAGGCTCTGCATCTCCCGTATTACGCATTTCGGCAGGTGCATGCTTGCAGCTGGGTTTGCTGATTTTGGCGACCTCATAGACCACTGGGGAGAGCCCCCACCCCCACTTGCATTGAGACCTGGATGGAAAATTCTCTTTGTAGACCCTGGCAGCTACGGGGCTGACTCTGGGCTTAGGGAAACACCTGTGGGAGAGCAGCCTGGCCAGGGGCCACCACCCCAGCCGTCCAGGGTGGCCTGGGGCTGGCTGCTCTGCTCCACTGGGCCAGGACACCCTCAGGGCAGATGGGCTCAGCGCTGTGAAATCCCACCCCTCTGACACATGTCCTGATAAAAGAGACTTGGATGGTTCCCAAGAGAAGCCAGGCAGGGTGAGGCAGGGGGAGACGCCTTGGGCATCTCTGTGCTGGGGCTGACTGGAAAGCACTTTATCTTCTGTGTGAGGATGTCTTCTTTGAAGACGGTTTCAGGGCGAGAGGGGCCGGCTGGTGGTGGTTTTGTTTGTCTGAAGTAGATTCTCGAAGGGCTCCATGTCCGCACATTTAAGATGATTTTATATCTGCATTAGGTAGCATGGCTGCGTTGGCAGCCACGTCCAGATGGGGTGTCCTGTATCGCCTACCAAGTGTCAAGGCCGTCAGCGCAGACGGCGCCCCCTGCTGCTCATTAGAACATTGCGTTCTGCTGGGCATGCCTGGCCCTGTAGAGCAAATGCCCTTGTCCATCGGAACCCAACCCAAGGTGGCACCCCGCAAGTCCCTGGGGCTCCCTGGGCACACTGTCACTTGTATCACCAAGTCACCCAAGCTTGCCTGGCATTCGTTTTCCTCTGACACCGGTTTCATGGTCTTGTGGTGACTATGTTGAGGACACCTTGGTTGGGGGCACCTGGAGAGCAGGGCCTTTGTCGCCCTGGTTTCACCCCCCAGTATGGATCCCTGCTAGGCACATATGTCCTGTACCTCTGCTCGAGCGACTGTCTAAGTCAGGCCGGTGCAGCTGTGCAGTCAAATCTGGGCTACATTGGGCCAGACTTAACGACCGGTGCTGTCTGAGTCCCACAGCCTCTGAAAATGTCACCGAAGATCACCACTGGCATCCAGACGCTGTGGTCCCTGAGGCAAACCGTGGAGAGGTCTGTCAATTATCGAGCACTCTGCTGAGCCCTGGGGGAAGGGGGTGTTTCAAGGAGGATGAAGACACTGCCCCTTCCTCACAGGGATGTTTACATCCTATTGAAATGGGTCACACTCTACAGAATTTAAGATCCTGAGACCACTCAGTTTGGGTCTGGAGGTTTTGCCCTTGAAGGTGCTCGCAGGTAGCCAGTCCAAACTACACAGCCCGTGACACACACGGATGCATCACTGAATGGTTTTATGCAAATGGGAGCATAAGGTGCTCGCAGGTAGCCAGTCCAAACTACAGAGCCCGTGACACACACGGATGCATCACTGGATGGTTTTATGCCTATGGGAGCATTGCCAATTGTAAATAAATGACCTGGAGAAATCTAGGCCCTGATGTGGGGAACAGTTTTAACACCCAGCTCCGCGCAAGTCAGACACGCTGTCACTCATGGCCCATCCTGACTGGTGCGCCGCGGCAGTATCTTTTTTTGAATTAATTTATTTCTTTCCTGAGAGAGAGAGAGAGAGAAAGAGACAGAATCCTTGACAGGGTCTCATGCATGACCCTCCCCCAGTCTTCAGGCCAGCCAGGATCCTGGGCACAGCCAGTGTGTTTGGGTTGACTGGGAATACAACCCAGAGCCTCCCATCTGGGCCCAGGATTGCCCGGGCACTCTGTCGCCTGCACTGCCGTGGCCGGGCCAGTGACACCCTCTCTCAAGGCTGACAGTCATGTGGCTCTTCTATCACCTGGGATCCCACCTGCAATTCCCCTCATCCTCCCCTCTGTGGACCCCGCCGGTAGCCAGTTAGCGCTAAAGGTACGGTGACACTTCTCTGAAGGCTTAGCCATTAACCATGACGGCTGCCGTCACCATATGCCGGTTCACACAGCTGGTTCCTGGCTACCGCATTTAAACCATCTCCAGCCGCACATCTGAAAGGGCTGTCACGGACCCTCCTGCCCCTTGTGAGTTGCAGGTGTCTCTCCCTGTGTGGAGTGGCTGAGGGTGGCCTTCTCAGGTGACACACACAGCTATGGTCCCGACTGGACACACACTGGAGGCTTCAGGCATCGCTTAGACCTTCAGTCAGCTTTCTCTGTGCTTGGACAAGCTGGCTTCATCTGCCTGAAGACAATCATCTCCCATAACTATCTCAGAGAACTCGGATCACCTTTACGTTCCCTCCGAACCCCAGTCCACCCGGCCACAGTGAGGGGCCCAGCTTATTGAGGCTTCAGGCGGGCTCCCTAAATGTACAGCACTCGACTCTGGGCTCCTTCTCCACACTCCCCCACCCAGTTCCTGGACCCTGATCCCAGATACCATGCTCAGGTACCAGGAGCAACCTCCAGCCCGGTGGGACGGAGAGCGGGGCTGTGTGTGCAACGTCCTCTCTGCCCTTTCCTCCTCTCATCACTCCCTGTCCTTGCAGAGGTCCCAGCATCACAGCCTGACTCGAAGGCTGCCAGATTGTGTGGATAACACGATATAACCTTGATTCTCAAAGGAGGGGAGACGGGATCGGGTCTGCCATCAGCTGTGGCAGCTTCTGTGGAAGCAGACATGTGGAAGCAGAAACAGCCTGTCTAGCTGGCCAAGGCTTCCATGGTCAGGGAGGGAGGTGGCCCCCTGCACTCAGAGGGGGAGAGTGCACCCTCGGCAAGGAGCCCTGGTCTCTGCGGGAGATGGCGACCCTCCTGCACATGCCTGGCTGGTCTGAGCTCCATGCATCCAAGGCAGAATGGAATGGGGACTTGTGCCCTTCCAGTGGGGTCTGGGGGACAGAGAGGCTGCGGTATACTTGCAGGGTGTCCTTTATTTCCTGGAGGTCACTCTGGGCTTTGCCATGTGCTGTCCTGCCCGGCCTGGCCTCTGTTTGGTCATTCTCCTGCTGTTTTAGGTCAGTCTAACTCTACTTCATGCAAAATGTTCTGGGTAAGACCTGAGGCTTTGGGGTTACCTAGATCTGAACTGGGCTCCTGGTCTTTCTACCGTCTGTGGCTGGTTCCCATTGCACCCACCTCCAAAAGTGGGTTGGAGGGACACGGTCTGGCTCCAGCCTATGACACACACCCAGGGACCGTCCAAGCTCTCGTTCTGCCTGGTCACCATCTTGAGAACACGAGAGCCTCCGGGAAGGATATTGCCACTCATCGGACCTGGACCAACTCAGTGCTCTGAGAGGGCCTACTTTTGGCTTTTGTGCACTGCTTGTTTTCCTGCCCTGTGGTTTTCCGGACTGCACCCACACCATACTGAACATGCCGGTGATTTGGCACAGTCTGGTGTTGGGTCCCTAGGATGCCGAGAATCTGAGAGCTCGCCAGGTCCTTCTCAGTGTCTCAGAGCTCCTCTGGGCAGCAGGCTCACGTTCCACTGCTGGGAGGCGAAGTGCTCTGGAGACCGATCGGTCAAGAGGCTGAGATTGGGCCTCTACTCCGGGAGGCTGGGAGGCTGGGAGGCTGGGAGGCTGAGGGGCTCTCTGCAGTGGGCACTGCAGTGGTTTTCACCTGCCTGGCGGATGGCCACACCTTGCGTATGACCTTGCTCAATCTGGCAGCCGGCACTGAGGAGCCACTCTGAGCCAGGTCCCCGAGCTGCGGAGACACAGAAAGCGGGGCTGGTGCTCCTCTCTCGTGGTGGAAACCCTGACTACGCTCCAGGACAGGGACACTTACGTGAATGTGTTCCTACCCTGATCTGCAGAAGCAAGCCATCAGGCTGCCCCATAGCCTAGTCCTCAAGGGAACTGGATCCCACATGGTTGACTGTGGTTCAAGTCCCAGCCTCAGAGGCTTAGAAAACACACCAAATGCCTGTGAGCGCATGTCCTAAATCCTCATGGAATGGCGAAATGGAGGCAGGATCGAACTGGAACCACTTGCTTCCTCTCAGTCTCTCTGGCTAGCACACATGACTTCCAGCAATGAAAACAAACAAACAAAAACCAAGCTATCTCTTTAGGATCTGGTGCTGCTTAGGAGGGAGTTCCACCTAAATTCAGAATACCTGCATTTGTCAGTGAGGCCTCAGCACTCAAACCGCTGGTGACTGTCCAGGACGCCTGGCTGGATGGTATGTGGGACAGGCCTGGGCTGACGGGGTGGGCTGCTGCCCATTAGAGCCCAGTGGCCAGGCTGCCCTTGGCTTAGAAGCCATCGTGCTCACATTGGCTGAGAAGCTACGGGAGCAAGAGGATGAGTAGAAAAGCTCCTTCTCCAGAACTCTCGGGCTCCTCAGGAGTCATTGCTGAGTCTGCAGTTTAGTGACTGTAACTCTGAACCTCAGCTGCATTTCCAGCCCCTCTTACCTGCGGTGATGTGAGGTCCTCTAAGCAACGCGTTGACTTCCTTTCTACAAAATAAGATCCCCAGGGAGTTCTCAACGGCGTCCAGCTGTGCTCACCCTCACACCTATCTCTCTTCTTTGTGAGAGTGGTGAAACGCAGTCCGCGGCTCTCAGGGAGGCACCAGCTTCATCCCATCATGCTCAATCGGTGTCTCACACTCTCTGTTACTCCCACTGTGTGGAACATAAGGACTCCCCATTGAGTAAAGATGCACCTGGAGTCTGGGCCTCGAACTGCACAGCCGGCCATGTGGGATCCAGCCACCATACCACCTTGCCACCTGCTGGGCCCCAGCAGGGCCCAATTCGTTGCGTGAAATCCTTCAATATTGGGCCTGCTGATAATCAAAGGCAAGACTTATTCCAAGGTCTAATAGCAGTCATACTCCTCATCAACAACCATGCCGTCTGTGTAGGGTTAAAGAGAACCAGGAGGATGGGCTGCTTTCCAGTTTCGATGCACTTGTAGGGTAAACAAGGAGTCAGAACATAGGAGAGGGTCTTCAAAATATTTGTGGAAAATGTGTATTATGGGGTCCAGCTGTTAGCGTAATGGCTATGTCACTGGACTCCCATGTAGTCGACCATGGTTCAAGTCCAGGACCCAGTGGCTTAAACTCACGCCGGGTGCGTGTGTGTACATGCCCAAAATCCCAAGAAGAGAATGGAGGAGAAGGGATTGCAGCATGGCCATCCCCCCTGGAGGGTGATTTCTTGCCTTCTGTCTCTCTTTCTGGCGAGTGCACGTGCCCTATAGCCAAAAAAAAAAAAGAAAAGAAAAGAAAAAAAAAAAAAAAAAGAAAAAACCCCTCTTCAAAAAAAAAAAAGTAAAAAAGAAAAGGTGTATTATGAAAAAACTGCATGGATTTCAATTTTTCTGCACAAAAATAAATTTATCCTTTAAGTCAATCTTTCCTCAAACATTTTAAAGCCCTCTCATATGTGACCACAGAGTTGGGTTGCAAAATTGGGCTGTGAGTTGCAAAGTTGCGGCTAATGAGACAGGAAAGGTCCCACCCACCCCTGGGAGGATGTGCCGGTGGGTGGGCCCCCCATCCTACAGCAGCATGCCCCGTGCACCATGAAACTGTGTCACCAAACCGGAAAAAAGGACACCAGAAGTGGCCTCTCCCTGGTGGGTTTCAGTGTGAAGAATGAATGAGCCACTTGGAGATACCGTGTCCTTGCTAGTGCCCGGTGCCAGCTGCAGCCAGGCGTTCCTTAGCAAAAGGTTTCTGGACACCAGTCAAAAACAAATGCCATTTTAAGGCATGCGTATTCATGTCTCCCCCAGCTAACGACTTAACATCTTTCCTTCCTAAACTCGGGTTTTTATAGGACAGGAAGGAAGGGAGACTGTGAAGATGCCAGGAGAGTGTGTTTAGGGCCAGGAAGATCTGATTTTGCACCTTCGGGAGTCTGGTTCTGGGAGGCAGTGAGGGTTTTTACAAGGTTCACCCAAATCTCCTCCATCCTTTTCCTGCCACCCTTCCCAGGGAGGCACAGGAGCAGCAGAGGAAAAAGTGGTTTTGCCAGGGAGACCTGGAGCTGAGCCGGTCAGCTCACTCTGGATTCAGTCTGAGTCTCGACAGGGGCTGTGACAGCAGGTTGGTGACCTCGTAGTCACACGTGCCCACAAGTGCTCTGGGAGCCAGCTGCCACCCTGCCAGCAGGTCAGGAAGGAGCGCTGTCCAGTTCATACTTCTGAGTTGACAGATTAATTCAAGCTTTTCTGTCACCCACCAGCCCCTCGCAGCACCAGGCGGGCTTCCTGTGTGGGCAGCCTGAAGCTAGTTGGTTTGGCTTTGGGCAGGCTGTAACCGTGCCCCAACCTGGCATGGCCTCTTGCCCATCCTCCTCGACCCTTCTCGACCCCTGCTGGGGTCCCACGAGGCACATCTGGCATGAGGAGGAGATGGAGGAGACAGAGAGAATGCCTGAGAACCAGGAGGTCTGGGCCAGAGTGACATCATCTCTTGAAATTCGCCCGTGAGCCCGGCCTAACTGCTGAGCTTTCTGCGTGGGACTCAGTCCCTCACCTATGAACTGGGCGTGTCTAATGATTTCTCCTGTTTGCCTGCTCCCGTCAGGAATATGACATTAGTTTAATTCCATTTTCTGCACCTTGTCTTACGTCAAATGAAAGACTTTATATCGTCATAAAAGAAAATGAATTTATCAGAGACCAGATAGGAGATTCTGGGTTGGAGACAGTGAAGAATTACTGTGTCCTTCCTTGCCCTCAAAATATTCCTGCTGCTTTGTTCTCTAAAACATGAGGCTGTGTTGTTTCCGAGGTGGTACTTGAGCAAGTCCGGATGTGTGAAGCCTTACGAAATCATCTGAGACCGTGAACACATTGACTCGAACCCGGCTTAGTGGTCTCCTACTTGATCATTTGTTCCCCAGGGCAGGGACCACGTCCCCCCAGAGCCAGGTGTCTCACGAGTGTGCAAGAAACTTTTGCTGAATGAACAAATTGAGTGGATGACCAGCTTTAAGACCCAGGAGGCAGGGGTCACATCTGAGTTGCTCACCCTTTCCTGCCTAGCCTGCTGCTGACCTCAGCTGTGTGGCCAGTACTTTAACTTCTAAGGACCTCACTCACCAGGGGCCAGCAGATGGCAGAATGATTGTGTTGTTGGACTCTCACATAGTCAACTGCGGTTCAAGTCTCTGATCCGGCGACTTAAAACTCAGGCCAGCCTGGGACCAGCAGGTGGCATGGTGGTTAAGGCACTGGACACTCCCACATGGCCGACTGGGGTTCGAGTCCTGGACCTGGTGGCTTGCTTTCTCACTTCTTCTCTCTTACTCTCACCCTCTGTCTCTCTCTGCTCAAATTAAAAAATCAACGAATGAATAAACAAAAAATAAAATAAATAATTATTTTTTAAAAAAAGACTCAGGCCAGGCACTTGTGTGTGTGTGTGTGTGTGTGTGTGTGTGTGTGCGCGCGCGCGTGCCCAAGATCCCAAGAGGAGAATGGAGAAGTGATTGCTGCGTGGCCAACCCCCCTGGGGGGTGATTTCTCGCTTTCTGTCTCTCTGTCTCTCTCTTTCTGGCGAGCGCATATACCCTATAGCAAACACCGCCCCCCCAGCTCCCCCAAGAAAAAGGTGGCTCAACAGGTGGCACTAGAGAGAGAGCCTAACTATGGATAGGTCAGAGGGAGAGGCTTGGTGGAAGAGGAGCTTGTTCGACTAGAGAGGTCAGCGAGGGCTTCTTGGAGGAGGTGATGTATAAGCCAGATTTAGAAATATCAGCAAGATTGGGTCAGGCTTGGGAACGAGTCAGGCATGTTCTGGTGCCCAGAAGTGTATGAACAACGTGGCCGGCGAGGAATGAGGAACGTGGACAGGAGGGCAGTTTCGTGTGGACCATGTGAATGCTAGGATGGGGCGGGAGAAGCTGTGGAATCCAAATCAGGATTTGTGTCACCAGTTACCGAGCCAGTTTCCTTCTACCCGTGACCCTGTGCCCAGCCTTCTCACCCTATCTCACACCTTCCCACCACCGTGACCTTCCTTAAACGTGGTGGATAGGGAGGCGGTGGGTGCAGTGGAACTTGTCAAACACCTTCCCCACGCAGCCTCCTGCAGAGGGCCTGGTGGTGACCTTTAAAACGGAGATTTCCATGATATTTATAAAAGTGCCTCTGACCCCACCCCCAAATTAAGTTCTCTATCTCCAGGCTCCATCTGGAAGGGAAGTGATCAAACCCTGGGGGTTGGATGCCTCCTACTGGTGGGAGTTGGTAAGTACAGCATCTAGATGTCACTTTTCCTGACTTGTTCCAGGGAAGAGCCAGGGGAAATTGTTCTGAAATGGAGTAGCTGCTAGTGCTTACTGAGCGCCTCCTCCGTGGCAGGCACCTCCCTGGGGCTTACGCGGACTAACTCACATTCTCCTCATAGCTACTCTGTGAGCCGACTCTACTGTTAACCCATTTTATCCACGAAGGAAATGACGCACAAAGAGGTTGAAAACTGCGGAGATGATGGGACCAGCAGATGGCATGATGGCTGCACACGTCTCTGGATGCCTACTTGGCTGGTCCGGAGGCTTGAAACTCATGCTGGATACGTGTGTCCGAAGTTCTGAGAGAATGGAGGAGAAGGGGTTGCGGTGTGGCCATCCTCCCTGGGGGGTGATTTCTCACTTTCTGTGTCTCCGTCTCTCCCATGAGCGCAGGTACCCGATAGCAAAAGTCTCTAAAACCAAAACCAAAACCCAAAACAAAATAGAACAGAAAAAAGTGCCAAGATGACATGGTTGGGTACCAGCTAAGATGTACGTGTCGCCATAGCACTGACCTTTTTTCTTTTTTTAAAATAGATTTTCATTAAAGGGTGCATGCACTCACCAGAGAGAAAGAGAGAGAAAGAAAGTGAGAAATCGCCCCCTAGGGAAGTGGCCACACCACAATCTCCTGTCCTCCATTCTCCTCTCGGCATTTTGGACACACACGCACATGAACTCAGTGTGTTTCAAGCTGCCGGGTCTGGGACTTGAACCATTTTAGCCATGTGGAAGTCTAGCACCTTAACCACTGCACCACCTGCTGATCCTTAGCAATGGCTCATATGGCCAGTTGCAGGACTTGCAGGAGTTCCGTACTGATATAAATTTGTATTCTGTTGATGCTGATTACTTAAGGAGTTAATGTGAAAACTCCATCGTTTTGAAGGGTTAAGATTATTCAGATCCACAGACTTTAAATACAGCTATATGTATTTAAAGTGTCCTTGGCAGGACACTACAGAAATGAAAGGCAACGTGGCGAGGGTCAGAGTTACAGCAGCTCACAGGGTGGCCTCGGTGAGGAGACAGGTGTGTAGATAGCCACACACAGGCCACAGTGTTCTAGAAGGGTGCTCTAGAAGAATGCCGTGGGAACACAGTGCGGAGACTTGACTTCTGGCGTGGGGTGAGACTGCGGGGGTCGCCATGCAGATCTGATGGGACTTTGCGGAAGGTGACCTTGAAGCCAGGCGGTGCTGGAGCAGGTGGTGGGGATGGAGATGGGGACGGGAAGGCAGCTCCGGCAGATGGAGTAGCACGGGCAGGGAGGCAGGAGTGCGGAGGCCGTCTAGGAGACCAGCCAACACACGAGGTTGCTTGGAGATGAAGGAAGAAATGTAAATAGGTGATATCTATTTTGTTATTTGGGTTTTTTTGTTGGTTTATTTGTTCTAGGGCATGCACACTTGCTGGAGAGAGAGACAGAGAGAGAGGGAAAATGAGAAATCATCCCTCAGGGGAGATGGCCACCCTCAATCCCTTCTCCTCTATTCTCTTCCTGGAGTTTTGGGCATGCACACACAAGTGCCCTGCATGATTTTCAAGCCGCAGGGTCTAGGACTTGAACCATGAAGTGTTGCAGAAAACCAGACGGCTGGGGGAACAAAAAGGCTGCCCTCTGGAGAGACAGGGGTAACTCTTTAATACGCCGGCGGGCGCAGAGGAGTTAACACGCAGAATCTCCGGCCCTCTATCGGGAAGTTTGGGGAGGAGTGGTTTCCAGCAGGCTAAGGGGTAACCTATCAGGGAGAAGCAGCCCATCAGGAAGATGTAGCCCAGAGTTCGTCCTCAGGAAGAAAGGGTCAGATAAGAAGGGCGTTCGGATTCTCAAGGTCTCAGATTGTTTTATCACTTCAGAGGGGGAGAGGCAGAGACAGAGAGTTCTCAGAGGCCTGGGATGGCAATGGTCGGCCTTGGGCTATTGGAGTTCTGGGCCCGTCCACATCAGAAGCTGGCTATACGGGATTCAGCCACCCTAACCTCCACACCACCTGCTGGCCCCTCCTTTTTTTTTTAATACAATAAAAATATGATGTACAAAACTTGAAAAAATCCTATGCATACACCTAATTTTATGTTTAAAATAAATAAAAAAGGAAAACTGGAAAGTCAGGATGAGCCTGGCCTGAGATTTAAGCCACCAAGTCCGATACTCGAACTGCAATTGACTGTGTAGGAGTCCAGCGATGTAACCATTACGTTATCTGCTGGTCCCGACTATGTTTTTCTTTTTAATGAAGTCTTTGTGTTTTTCCTCTATTATCTGATTAATGTACAATATACACCCCTCTTACATGTCTCTAAACAATTCATGACTCTTCGCTAATAAGACAAAAATGAGGGATACTGAGCACATAGACAGGGTAAGGCCAAGGTGGAGTCACTGTGGCTAAGTTTTCAGTCAAAAGCTGGTGTTGAGACTCAAAGCAACTGTAACTAAGGACGACAGTTTCTATTCAGAACTGTGTTCTAACCACAAGTACAGAATGCTATGCTCTGCTGACCCCTCAATGAATAGGGTAGTGAATCACTCAGGCTGCCACGTGACCATTTTCTAAAGCACACTTCCTTATCAGAAAGTCAGCCCATTGCTGGGGCTGCTAATTCACACACACACACACACACACACACACACACACATCCGCCTCCAGCCCCTTTTCAGCAACCCATCTGGGTCTCCTTCCACTTCCTCTCTGTGTCTGTGTCTCTAATTCTCTATGGCACAGGACAAGAACCGACACGGATTCTGGGTCTGAGCGCCCTAGCATGCTCACGTCGTATTCAGTGTGCACGTGCGTACAGTATGTCAGAGTGTGTCATGCGTGTGCAGTGTGCGTGCGTCACACTTGGTGTGCGCGTGTGTACGGCAGGTCAGTGCATGTCGTGCGCGTGCAGTGTGTGTGCACACAATGGGTATACAGTGAGTGTGCAGCTAAAATACCAACCTCTGCTGAGGACTGTGCTTGAGACCCCCACAGGAAAGATCCCCTCTCTGTCCCAGCCACCTCCCACGTAACTAGCAGTGCCATTGTTCTCCACCAGGGCCACTAGCTAGGAAGAAAAACGACTCACAGGCGGAGCACGGCTGCAGGGCGACGTTTCCAGCACACCGTGGGTGGCTGTCCTGCCCTCGGGGCCCACCTGCGGTGCTGTATGACAGTGAGGGCACAGGTGCCCCCTTCTGCGTGCTTGATAAACACTTTGGGTATCTTAGGGAACCTCCACAAGGGCCCGGTGAGGCAAATGTCTTCCCTGAAGCCTTTAACATACCGCAAGGACAAACCAGATGCCTGAGACGCAGAGGATCACTCGGTCTGCCTCAGGTCACAGAGCCCTAACTAATGGGATGACTATACAGCCTGTAATTCAGAAACAAAATGACAACCGAAAACCTTGTGAGGACCAGTCAGCGTCATGGGGGCTAAGGTGACTAGATCCACACGGCCAACTTCATGACTTTAGTCTCAGACCCAGTGGCTCAAAACACACACCAGGTCACGTGCGTGTGTGTCCCAGATCTCGAGAGGATATGGAGGAGAAGGGACTGTGACAAGATTTCTCACTCTTCCCCTCGCCCCTGTCTCTCTCTGGCGAGTACACGCACACTATAGCAAAAACTACAAAAACAAACAAAATTCAACCTGAGATTCAGAGAGGTCACCTGGAGGTCACTTGCTTTGCTGGAGTCGCACAGGTCTGAGTGTCGGGATGACGGTAGGCAGTCCCCCTGCTCCTGGGGTTAATGGATTCTTCTAAGCGTCACAGTCAGACACTCCAGCCTTACCAGCTGACTCAGCAATGTCCTCATCTGTACACCATCACTGAAAATGTGTGTCCACAACACTGCTACACAAACGCTCTTGGCATGATCGATAACGGCCATAAAGTGGGGACCCCTAACTGCCCATCGGGGTAAGCAAAACGTGCTTTATCGGCACTAAAGGGAGGGCCACACCGCAATCCCGTCTCCTCCAGTCTCCTCTCGGGATTTGGGGCACACACACACATGCGTGAGCCGCAGACTCCAGAACTCATCCGGAATCAATAAAATACAGGTAAGTCCTTCCGTAGGAGGGAGGACAGCAGATGATTTCCGCTTCTAGTTCAGTGAGGACCCGGGGCTTTTCTTTCTGAGGGGCTCAGGGCGGGTGTTTCACCCAAATTTGCAGGATGGGGGCTGGCAGGTGGCGCGGTGGTTAAAGGCTCTGGACTCCCATATGACCGACAGCGCTTTGAGTCTCAACGGCGGCTTGCTTTCTCCCTTTCCCTTTCTTTCTCTGTCTCTTTCTGGTCAAATTTAAACACTAATAATAACAAATGGAATTAAATAAATAATCATTTTTTTTAAATGCAAGATCTTTGGTGTGTAAGAAAAAGTACTGAAGAGCTCACCCCATGGCTCGCGTGTGATGTGCCGATTGGAGTCCCTGTAAAAGGAATTCCAGGGCTCTTAGGCTCTGGCGACTTGGCGGTGAGAAATGAGCGGAAACATTTCTGCGCTGTCACTCGGCTGCATTTCCGGAAGGAGCATGATGTTACCTTGGGATCAAAATTAGAAAGCGTCTGACAAAATTTTACTACTTTTCATGAAGACACAGCAGGGCTCCTTCCTCCTTCCGATGAGCAGAACCATCTTTCTGCAGCGCCGCAGGCTGTCCCAGACCCCAGTCAGCAAACCTTAGACCTCAGAGCCCTTCTGGAGCAACTATCTTCATGGACGTTGCGGGCCTTTAGTTTACAGTTGTCTTCAGCAGATGTGATGTGCGTTAACGGTAAGTCATGTTACAGCAGGCCAACTGCTTCCTAAATAGAGAGGAAAACTTGGCTCATTCATGGAATCAGGGGGTCACTGGGTTGACACTGTGCCCAGAGGGTCAGAGGTGAAGATGGACAGCTAGAGCAGGATGTCACCTATTGGCCGACTCTCTGTCCTCAAATGACTGTACTCCCCAGGCCACAAGTTAGTGATCCCTGAGTCACGCAGGGTGGGTGGCTACAGAAGCTGGGAGAGCCCTGCCGAGATTGGGCCTCCTTGGATGGTGTGTTGGTGGGCCACTCAGGAAACGGAGCAAGCCTTAGGGTCGTCATAGACCTGGTGTTGGGATGAGGCCTCGACATGTCATAAAGACCAAGGAGTGCATCTGAGTGACGCAGGGGGGGTGGCGACAGAAGCTGGGAGAGCCCTGCCGAGATTGGGCTTCCTTGGATGGTGTGTTGGTGGGCCACTCAGGAAACGGAGCAAGCCTTAGGGTCGTCCTAGACCCGGTGTTGGGATGGTGGCCTCGACATGTCATAAAGACCAGGGAGTGCATCAGAATCTGACCGAAAGGGAGCAGCAACAACCAAGGAGGGCCCTGGTCCTATTGTGAGGGTCCTGAGGCCTTTGCCCAGGACTTCCCCCGGTGGCTTTGGGTGCAGATCCTTCATTCCATCATCTGACCCCAGACCCCGCCAAGACACCCACCAGTCTGTGAGACTCTTTTCCCCCTTGTCTCTTTGGCTTCTTAAGAGAGCAAAGAACTAATCTTACCTTTCAAGTTGCTGTCACTGCCACAGCCAGGGGGAGGAGCCCACTCCCTGGTGCCCTCTCAGGCTTCTTTGTGTATCCCTGGGAGGAGACGACCTCACAGAGGCATCTAGAACCATTCCATTCCTAATCTTCAGGCCTCCCAGACTCCAGATCTCCCCAAATGATAAGTCATCAAAAACATCCCTGAGGCACCCATGGAAAAGGAGGATTTTGTCCTCCTCCTCTAGGAGCCTGCCTGCCTCTCAGTCCCTGGAATCACTTTACTTTCCACCCATACTACGGGGCAATTCTGAGTTCTGGCAATAACAGAGACGGGGGCGTGGACTGTATTTTCAGCATTCACAACCCTTTCCCCAGTCTCCCCTGAGGCTTTTTCTTTACTTTTCTACTCTGAGCTCATCAGAGCACCAAAGAGGCCACGTTACAGGGGAGCCTGCTTTCCCTGGGGACTGAGGGACTTTCAGGCCTCCCAGACTCCAGATCTCCCCAAATGATAAGTCATCAAAAACATCCCTGAGGCACCCATGGAAAAGGAGGATTCTGTCCTCCTCCTCCAGGAGCCTGCCTGCCTCTCAGTCCCTAGAATCACTTTACTTTCCACCCATCAGTATTAAAAGCAAACAGCTCACTACGGGGCAATTCTGAGTTTTGGCAATAACAGAGACGGGGGC
>NW_006159976.1:153245-156192 GCF_000334495.1 Tupaia belangeri chinensis | reverse complement strand
GAGCATCAGGAGCCAGAAGGCCCTTTACAGACAAGGGTTCCCTGGGGAACCCAGGGTCCCTCACTTCACTTGTCAGTCTTCAAAATGGAGCCTGCATTTTATCTACAAATTCTGTCACATCCACAATAGATGGAACAAGAAGTGACGAACATAGGTGACATCGGGTTTCTTTTAATCATTGTGAATGTCCCAATGATCTACCCAGAAGATGGAGAATGTGCTGATAATTCATTCAAATAAATAAGGGGTTGATTGAGTTCACAATGAATACATTTTATTATAACTGATGTCATTTACAAGGCAGTTCAATATGTGTTCAATTCTAGTTGTAGGAAACATTACAGAATCCATATATACGTAGGAGAGTCATTACAACATCCAGCAACTAACAGAAAAGACCATTGGACCCCCTGGGGAAGTGCCGTCCCACCCGAGGACAGCGGTACCTATTCTCGCTTAAGCAGGGAGGTCACACACGCGAGTGCTATTTCTATTGTCTTTACGTGAGGAGCTTTTCCCTCAGAGGGTGATGAGGGATGGTGCCAGAGGAGACAGCGCAGGGTCCTCAGGGGTCAGAGAAGGGCCTGGAAACAGCAAAGGCCAGTTCCTTGTCCCCACAGAGGTGTGACTGGGAGGGTCACAGTAAGCAGAGGGGAAGTGAGAGGACCAGGCCCTCAGCAGATGCCCCTCTGCTGGAACTAGATTTCACCTTCTACAACTCCAGAACTGTGGGGAAGGCACTTGTGTTTGACCCGAGCTATGTTTGATTCATTTACTGATTCATTCAATGATAGACAAACACGAAAAGAGAAAGAAAAAGACACAGGCACCCCCAAAACGGTGTTTCCATGGTGACTGACGCACAGCCTCACCCGTTTCAGATCACGGGCACACGTTCATGTCCTTGGCGTGCACACGGAGGCCTTGGGACATGGACCTCAGACCACCCCATGTGGGGCCAGCCCTGCAGAGTGGCATGTCCCCTGTACATCACCATTTGGGCCCCGGGGTGTGTGTATATTATACCGCCAGATGGACAGAGACACCCGCTCAGCATATTTCCTCAGCAAATAGACCTTCTCAGTGCCTGAGCATCAGGTGTTCCCTGAGACCCCTCCATGCCCCAAGTCCCGAGCGTGTCTAGGGCGGCACTTGTGATGGATGCAGGTTTCTATTTCCTGTGTTATTACTGAGCCTCGACATTTTCCCCTTTGAAGCTGTAAGCCCCAGGGAAGCACAGAGTTTGCTAATTTTAGTAACATCATGCTAAACCCAGAGCTGGTCCTTACACCCCCATGGACCCGCCGTGGAACCACAGTGAGGAGGTGAAAAGAGTAGAAAGACAGGAAGGTCCAGGAGACTGGATTCCACATGAGGTCAGCAAGGGGTGCCATAGGATGGTTGGGTCCAGTCAACCAGGAGCCATGTCTTGACCTCCCAGGGCCTCCTCCCTGGCTAGAGACTCCAGGTCAGCCCAGGGAGACTCCCCACCTCCCTCCAGGCCCACAGCAGGGACAGAGCCAGGGCTGGCTTTGCCCATGGAATTCTGGGAAATGGAACATTGAGACTCAGACCTTTAGCAAATGCTTGACCCCTGTTCGTAATCCTACTCAACACATCCCCCAGGTCCACACAGGCGCATCACTTTGCATTGAGGCTTCTCCGATCTGGGTTCCTGTGCATTCCTGACATATACACAGGGCAATTTCCTACCCACGTGTGGTTGCTGTACCTTTAACTGAGCTGTGACTTTTCACATCCAGGATCTGGAAACAGCAAGGAGAGTTGGATCTTTGGTGTATAATTAATAATGATTGACATTTAAAAAAAAAAAAAAAAGGTCCTACACCAGCAGCTGGTGGAATGGTTATGTAGCTGAACTTCCACATAGGTGACCTTGGTCTGAGCGGGGTAAAACTCACGCTGGGCACATTTGTGTGTACCTCCAACATTCGAGGTGGAGAATGGGGAAGAAGAAAGACAGGATTGTGGCATGGCCATCCCCCTTGGGGACTGATGTCTTACTTTCTGTCTTTCTGTCTCTCTGGTGAGCACACACCCCCTATAGCAAAAATCTCCCTTACGAAACACAAACACACGTAACCTAAAGGGTACTTTTCTAATGAGAGAAGAATTCAACTGTGAGAGTGTCACTGTCCCAACGCTGGATGGACCAGGTTCGTTTTGCTCCCTTGTCTTGGGTAGACAGAGACTGGAACCAGCAGATGGCATGATGGTTTTCAACGGACTCCTACATGGTTGATAGCAGTTCAAACTCTGGACCTGGAGGCTTGAAAATCTTGCCTGGCACATGTGCGTGCATGCCCCAAATCCTAAGAAAATAACGGAGAAGAAGGGATTGCAGCGTGGCCATCCCCCCAGAGGATTTCTCACTTTCTGTCTCTCTGTTGCTTTCGGGTGAGAAACAGAGAGACAGTCTGCAGTTTGAGCTGAGCCCCAGCCCAGGGCTCAGGGAGGGGTTGGGCAGTCACTGGATGGACCCACATTTGCATGAAGAGCCCCTCCTGTGGCAGAGAGTGAAAAGAAGAGGCCTGGAGCAGCCCAGCCATGTGGGGAACAGGGACTGTGCCCACCATGACCTGGACACCTTTCCTCCTCATGTTCCTCTCTCAGTGCACAGGTAGGGAGAGGCCTTGGGGACACAGGGCAGCTCCCAGCCTGATTCACTGTCTTTTGGCTGAGACCATTGACAATCATCCTGCTGGTGCCTACCTCACCATTCATTAGTGTCTGTGTTTGCAGGTTCCCTGTCCCAGCCTGTGCTGACGCAGCCGCCCTCCCTTTTTGCCTCTCCTGGAGCATCTGCCAGACTCACCTGCGCCCTGAGCAGTGGCTTCAGTGTTGGTGACTACTATATATCCTGGTACCAGCAGAAGCCAGGGAGCCGTCCCCGCTATCTCCTGTCCTACTACTCAGACTCCAGTAA
>NW_006159976.1:151361-152279 GCF_000334495.1 Tupaia belangeri chinensis | reverse complement strand
TTCTCCCCTGGAGCCTCCTCTGTCATCGCCGAGGTCTCCACATCAGAACAGTCACCAGCATCATCCACATCATTCCTTGGAAGTGGACACCCCGATTTCCTTCCTCGTCCTGAAACTGCCCAACGCCCTAGTTCAGAGAACCCCAAGTCAGCCAACTCTCTTCTCTCCCCTCCTCTTTGTCCCTCCTGGGGTTGTCCTCCTTTCCAGAGAACCTGGTGATCCCCAAACATGTGCTCAGATATTCCCCAGCCCCCACACTCTGCCTTCTGTGCTGGTCTGTGGGGGACGAGGTGGGAAGGGACACGGGGTCCCTGAGCAGTCTGGGTAGCGAGTTCATGCTGAGCTCTCAGTGGGGACACAGGCTCCTGTGTCCTGTCTCTGTTCATGCTTCTGTCCCTGCAGCTGTGTCCTCCCAGGGGTCTGGACAGTCATGGCCCTCATCCCCTTCACCTCCCACCCTCCAACCTCAGGAAGAATAACCAGACTCAGCGTCACCCCTGGGGCTCAGCTAAAAGAGCAGGTGGCTTGCACTGGGTCCCCTCCCACATGCCGTGCAGGAATTAGGGAGTGGGGGCTGTTCCCCCTGAGCTGTGTGGGTCATGAAGCAGAGCCGAGGTCACACTGGCCATGCCTCTCCTCCTCATCCCCCATGGTCTACACAGGGGCTGGAGACAGGTGTATGGGACTCCCCTGGGAGCTTCTGGCTCTACCCTGCTCCCCTGGCCATGTCCTGCCTGAGCCTCCTCTGCCTCCCCCCTTAGGCTCAGGTCATTGGCCCAGTGAGAGCTGAGGCTGGAGCCTGCATGGTGGGGGGTGGGGGTAGGGGTGTCTGCCACTGAGCTGATCACCATCTCCTGCCCTGGAAGCAGCACCAGCCGCCAACATGGGCCATATCTTGGTACCAGAGGTGGCTGGGCG
>NW_006159976.1:150177-151289 GCF_000334495.1 Tupaia belangeri chinensis | reverse complement strand
TGGCCCACCCCCTCCCCTGCCTCTCTGGCTGCAGCCTGAGGCAGAGGCTGATTGAGACTGTTGGTCATAGACCGACCCTGCATTCCCCCCACCCCAGGGCTGCAACCAAGGGGAAGGTATTCAGGGACAAGGGCCTCCTTTCAGTGTGGCCTGCCCATAGCACCTGCCTTGTATAATTTAATTGTCTCGCAGTTGAGGGGTTATTAAATAATAGAGGAGAGAAAGTATAATGTCACGTTTTTCTGAAGATAATACCTGCAGGGCTGTGCATGTGTGTGTGTTTGTGTGTGTGTGTGTTTCATGGAGACCTGACCAACTATAGAAACCAGTGACACTCTCAGGACTTTCAGTCAAGGGGATCTGCATGCCTCTGACCAGGAGGAGGCGCTGTGGGACTGCCCACGTAGCTGCCCATTCAGGACCATTCATACAAGAAGCCTATGCCTGGTGCTGCCCCTGTCTTCTCTGATGTGAACCCAGCAGCTGTGTCCTTTCTGACTGGCCCAGTCCCCTGAGCAAGGCCTCTGAGTTGTCCCAGCAGGTGCTTCCTCCCAAGGCTCCCCAAGGAGTGGAGCCAACCTCCCTCCCCCTCAGTCTGCTGTGTGAGCTGAGCCCCAGTCCAGGGCTCAGGGAGGGGCTGGGTAGTCACTGGATGGTCACATATTTGCATAAAGAGCCCCTCCTGTGGCAATGGGCGGGAAGAATAGGAGACCTGGGGCAGTCCAGCTATGTGGGGACCAGGGGATGTGTCCACCATGGCGTGGACTCCTCTCGTCCTCGTACTCCTCTCTCACTGCACAGTTAGGGACAGGCCTTGCAGACACAGGGCAACCCTAACCTGTTCCAGAGTCTTGTGGTTAAGGCCCATGCACATAGTCACTGTTGTGACAGTCTTGTCATTGACATGTGTGTGTGTCTGTAGGTTCCCTCTCCCAGTCGGTGCTGACTCAGCTGCCCTCCCTCTCTGCATCTCCTGGAGCATCTGCCAGACTCACCTGCACCCTGAGCAGTGGTTTTAGTGTTTGTAGTTACAGGATAGATTCGTACCAGGAGAATCCAGAGAGCCCTCCCCGCTATCTCCTGAGCTACCACACAGACTCAGACCAACAACA
>NW_006159976.1:149078-150103 GCF_000334495.1 Tupaia belangeri chinensis | reverse complement strand
CTGCATGGCCTGGGACCACGTCTAGCGCAGGGTCACTTCTCCCAGTGCCTAATACATATGAGGACCTCAGAAAGTGAAAAGAAGAAGGCAGACTTTCTCCACACCGAGTGGGCGAAACTGCACGCCAGTGAGGTCTTCAAGTCTCTTTCTTTCCTGTCACCTCCCTGTGCATACAGAACAGAGTCCTGCAGAGGGTTTCATTCCAGAATCGCCAAGTGTTTCAAGAAGATCCTGATTCCATGTCCAAAGAACCTGAAAATTAAGTGCCCTAACAAAAGAAAATGTTCTGATAATGCCGCCCCTTCCTCCATGGGAAGATTTGCAGACTCCCAAGCTCAGCCCCCTTCAGGGACCCCCTTGCTGAGCAGGGCCTGTCCTCCCCCTCTCAGCAGAAGCAGGCAGAGCCCCCATTTCCCACAGGGGCATGTCAGTGAATCCAGCTACAAGCTGAGCCTCCACCCCACAGTGTCTCCCGGGGCTGAGAAGGGCAGGGCCACTTGGGGCTTTTTAGCACCCAGTGCCCCTACCTGATGGTGGCAGGGCCCAGGGGGAGCTGAACTTCACCCCTATCCTTAGCAATGAAAGTGAAAGAGGTGCTGCAGGCAGAGCTAGTCTGGACTCCAGGAACCCCATGGAAACTGTGGGTCCAGTGATGACCTCAGCCTTAGCCCTCCTAACTTGGCATTGAAGGTACTGAAGAGGGGGATGACAAGAGGTCTTGGACACTGAAGGTGTCTCCTCCCTTCCCTGCTATCAGTGAGACCCAGTGGACCCCAGGAGGAGCTGAGCTTCCACCAGTCCCCTCAGAGCAGCAACCGAGTAGCTTCACTCAGCCTGACACCCCCTCTGTGCCATCAGTGGGGTCCTCAAAAGTGACCTCATGCCCAATCCAAGGCAGCGAGTCAGCACAATCACTGCTAAATCATTCCAGGTAGGTGTCAGAGTTCCTGAGCCTGAGAGTTCGGGCCCCATGGTAGGTGAGTCCACTGGGGACCTGAGCACATGACCTATGTCCTGTGACACCC
>NW_006159976.1:133271-135332 GCF_000334495.1 Tupaia belangeri chinensis | reverse complement strand
AAGAGGAAGGTGAAGGAATGCACCAAGTTCCCAGGTCCTGGTCTGGCCCTGCTCCCTGGCCTGAGTGAGAGGCCCCGGCAGGTGCTTCCTCCCCTGGGGAAACTCAGAGCTCTCAGCCACAGCTCCCTGACAGAGCAGCTGCTCCAGGGGTCGAGGCCCAGTGTGGACAGGGCTGAGTGATGAAAAGCTGCCGTGTACATAATGCAGCTCCCAAATCACAGCTTTACCAGGGAGCTGAGGCAATCAGAGAACCACCCGGAGTCTAGCTCCAGCTGCGGGTCCTGGGATCTGGGGAGAGCCCACAGCATGGCCTGGACAACCCTCATCCTCCTGCCTCTCCTCACTCTCTGTCCATGTCCATGGAGATGTCAGGGACAGGCCTTGGCAGGGTTCCTCTGTCCTTCCTCTTCCTGGTGTATGTGTGTGTGTGTTTGTTCCATGGTTCTGATTCTAGAAGAAGCCTGGCCAAGCCCCCAGGGTATTGATCTAGGATACAAACAGCAGCCGCTCCTGGACCCCAGCCCTTCTCAGGATCGCTCATTTGGGGCAAAACTGCCCTGAGCCTCGGGAGGTCCAGCCCAAGGAGAAGGCCCAGCACTGAAAAGAAAACACAGATCTCCCCCACTTTTCAGAAGCACTCAAGACTCCTTGATCATACATAGGCCATCAGAGGTTTAAGTGAAGACTATGGTTATAAATGGGTATCCATGGGTGGATACATCCCCAGATGGGTCCCAGATGGTTCCTCTGACCCTAGCTGAGAGTGTTTTCCAGGAGCAAGTCTCCCTGTTACACTCTCCGAGGTTGTAAATACAAAACTCAAGGGATTTCCTGACCCATGGGTGTCTCATCCCATTTTTGCATTACTAAGAGGAATACTGAAACTAGAGAATATAAAAATAAAGAGGGCTTACTGACTCACAATTCTGGGGGCTGGAAAGTTCGAAGACATAGACCTGGCATCAGGCTGGACTCCTGCATGGTCTAACATGAACAAAGAGAATCTCAGGAAAGAGCACAAGCTGTGGGCAGCTCTCATGTATGACAAGCAGCTCTCACAAAAACTGGCCCATTCTCAGGAGAGCTCGCACTCACTCGGCCTCATCAGACATAGTTAATCTATCCATGAGAGTGGCGGCTCCATGATGCAATCACTGCAATCCAGTCACCCATCCCTAGGATTGTCCATGATGCAATCACTGCGATCCAGTCACCCGTCCCTAGGATTCACTGCTTCCAAACACTGCATCCCCAAACAAAACTTTGGGGGACAAGATATGATCTGATCCATCTCAAGCAGCCTCCTCTCCTGGAAATACACTAGAAACTGTGCCTCACTTCTAACCAGATAAATAGGAGGATACTGACCATGGGAATAACCACTCTCTGTAGATACAAGTGGAACATGGTTCATTCTAAACACAAATTTGAGTGACCAGACCCGGAGAAACACAATAGTTAGTCTATTACAGCATCTTTTGGATGGAGTAATTTTCTTTCTTTTGTTTTCCTTTCTTTCTTCCATTTTTTTTTTCTTTTTGTACTTTAGCTGCTCATGCAAACCTACTCTTCTCCAATTTTTTTCTTAAGGGTCTGATCTGGCACCTTTCAAACAGTTTGACTTGGTTACAGAACTAACATTGCCAGACATGTGAGGAGAGGGAGGGGAAGGGGAAGGAGCAGAGGAGAGCATCCTTTCAGAGGTGATATTCTAGCAATGGGCACGAGAGGGTGCTGTGGATAAGGTCCTGGGAGTGGAGGAGGAACTGGAAATAGTTTCATGAACACCTGTCACTGATGTGTGACATCTCAGTAGTTCTGACCTGGCCAGGTAAGGTGCCCTGGGAGGGTAGACCATTTGCATGAAGACCCCGCCCCTCAGGCTGTGGGATTATAATGGCAGCTGAGGAACTGGCTCTGTGCTGAGCAGTCCTGCAAAGCTCAGCCCTGGGCGGTCTGTGCCATGGCCTGGGCTCCTCTCCTGCTCACACTCCTGGCTCACTGTGCAGGTCAGGGGCTCTGCCTGGGCTGAGGGAGGGGAGGTGACCCTGACCCTTCATG
>NW_006159976.1:127248-131999 GCF_000334495.1 Tupaia belangeri chinensis | reverse complement strand
AGGAAGAGCATGGAGGAGAAGGGATTGTGGCGTGACCATCCCCCCTGGGGGGTGATTTCTCGCTTTCTGTCTCTATGTCTCTCTCTGTCTGTCTGGCAAGTGCACGCGCCCTATACCAAAAAAAACTCTCAAAAAAAGAAAAAAAAGAAAACCTCACATCACGTGCATGTGCTTCCATGCCCAGTATTCTGAGAGGAGAATGAAAGAGGACAGACTGCAGCATGGCCATCTCCCCGGGGGGCGGGAGGAGATTGACTTCTTGCTTTCTATCTCTCTGTCTCTCTGTGAGCCCACAAACCCTATAGCAAAAATCTCTCTCAAATAAATGAATAAGTAAAAATAAAAACAAAGGGCTATAAATATTCTGTGACATACTCCTAAACTGTCAATTGGCTCAAACATGAACAGAGTGAATTTCTTATCCCTAGAGAAACTTGGATGTATATCAGGTGGACTATTTTAGTCAAAGGAGACAAAAAGTGTGCATTGTGATGTGTTTAATCCTGTGATGTTCAGGAAACATCTGACACTGATTGGTACTAATGTAAATCAAGATAGGCTGCCCATGGTCATGGAGGGCGAGTATTAATTAAAATGTTACATGGGACATTTTCTCTTCTACTAGACATGACTCAAGTATTGATAGGGGTGTCGGCTCCTGCAGAGGGGAATAAACTTGTACAACTCTCCATCCATACACTATGATTCACACATGCCACAATATTTTTATTTGATGTTGCAACAAAAGCAACAGTGTGGATGGGGATGGATTGGTCAATGGATAGTTGTGTAGATGAGTGTTTTGGATCTTCCACATCTCCTTCTACTGCAGACCATGTAACTGATCAACCCAAGAATGCCAGGTGCTGGGTGGGTTCCAGGTGGAATGTGGGGACATTCCCTGGGGACTGTTGTAGCAGCTGGATCCACAGTGATTGGATAGGGCCCTGTGGTGACTGCAGAGCCATGGAGGGACTGTTGTCCTCTGTGGAGCTGGGCTTTGAGCTAATATTTGGGAAGCTGGATTAGGTGATGAAGGAGCTGTTGCCCAACAATTCCAATCCAAGGCTCACTTTTTACAACCTCCAGGGGAAGGCGCTGCAGTGTCCCCCTCTCCTCTGTTTCCTGGTGGGCCTCATGTTTCTATTCAGACTTTTTAGGTCAGTGGTAGTTGGTGTTGTGTGAGACGAGAGAAGCAGCTCGCAGAGACCCTGACTGCCTGCATGGAGGAGAAATGTCAGCTCCTTGACAAGCTCAGTGCTGGCAGAGAGGAGCAGCAGGCAGGAACTTAGTCATCTTTGGAGAGAGCCAGGAAAAGAGAGAGAGTCCTTCAATATCCCCCACCTTACCAAAGACTACAGGAAGGAGGAGAGGATCAACCTGATACTCAGGCAGGAATTAAGGTCCCTGGTTCAGGACCTGGAAGAGGAGAGATCAACATACTCCAAACGAGGAGATGCTGAAAGCATTTGAATCCCTTGAAGAGATGAGAGTCTCCACATCACAGGAAGCCTTTGTGACCTTGCCAGGAGCCGAAAGCCCCAGCCTGAAAGACAAGAGGAGGAGATGCTGGAGATGCTGAAAGCATTTGAATCCCTTGAAGAGATGAGAGTCTCCACATCACAGGAAGCCTTTGTGACCTTGCCAGGAGTTGAAAGCCCCAGCCTGAATCTTTTTCCCCCAGGAACAAACCTGAGGTTTTAAAGAAGTTCCCTCTGTTCACTCAGGCCTCCTGAGCTGCCAGGCTGTGTCCAACCACCTCAACTCCATCTGTGGGTCTCAGAGGACAGTGTGATCTGGGGAGGTCCTTCCACATTGGCTACAATTTCCCAACCATCACTTCCTGTACATAGCAGTGAGCTTCTTCTGATAGGGTCTTTATATATAAATATTGGACTCACTGAAACCAAGAAATACTGTATTTTCATTTTCTTCACAGAAAGATTAAGGTTTTGCTCATTGGCATAGAGAATAATATATTTAAATGATTAACCCTTTATATTCATTGAAACATTTTTCAAGATGATATTTTATCAACACACTAATTTTACAAATAGACATTTTTAAAATTAGTGTGTAAAAATAGAAGTTCCAAGGACTTTTTCTAGAGTTTTTACTTCAAAAATCATAAGTCCTAAGTAAAAGTTAGTTTTTTTTCTTAAATATATGTTATAGGAAGAACTGAGGTCATAGCCGTCTGTTATAATGCAGTTGTGTGGTACACTTCCAGAAAATTGTATTCTAATATGATATTTGGTTATAAAATAAAACAAAAATTTAAAAAAGGCTCTGGTGGGATTGCACTCCACAATGCTTTTCTTACGGAAAATACCTGACCTGAGGACATATCCCGTGGGTTATTGGTAATAGTCTTCTCAAGGCTTCTCCCCTTCTGCCACCTCAGACACCAGCCACAAGTTCAGGGGATCCAGCATCTGCACACTTTGGGGTGATCTGCTCAAATTCAGGGGCTCTCACAGCATGTAGGTTTGATAATTCACCACACTTAGTCTCATCCTTTATAACCCAGTATTAGAAGACCACAGTTTGGTTATAATGGAGACAAGTCAAGATGAGTCAGTGGAAGAGACATACAGGGTCAGTTCCAGAAGCTTCCAAACATGAAGTGTCTGTGTGGTCAGGATGATCACCCTCTCCTTACACTGTTGTAGGAATCTGTCAGTCATGTTCTGTTTACCAGAAGCTTGAGTTGCTAAATGTCTATTTCTTTCTAAGTCTCCAATCTGCTGTGCCTGTACTGGGACAGCAGGGCCCATTGAGTTCCAGTTCATGAGAGGGAAAGGGTGGATCAGAGCTGAGAGCCCCCACCTGGCCCTGCCTGCTGCCCTCTGCTCAGGACTGACAGCCGAGACCTCCCACACTTGGGTCCACACAGCCCCACCCATCCTGCCCATCATGAAGGGTTTTAGTAATCTGCATCCAAATACTCTTCCTTTTTCAACCACTTCAAGGTCATAGGACACTGCACAAATTCACGTTGTAAGTTCCACCACCCCTGTATCCTGGGCACTATCCTGTGTCCTGAACACTGAGGTTACATTTTTTTTTTCTTTAGGAGATATTTTTTGCTATAGGGCGTTTGCATTCATGAGAGAGACAGAGGAAGACAGAGAAATAGAAGTGGGAAATCACTCCTCCCAGGGGGCAGGGCCACTCCACACTCCCTTATCCTCCATTCTCCTCTTAGGACCTTGGACAGACATGCACATGTGTCTGGTGAGTTTACGCAACCAGGTCCAGGATTCACACTGATGTCAAACACGTGGGTGTCCAGCTACATAAACATTTCACCATCTGCTGGTCCCACATTTCTTTCTTTTTATTATTATTATTAATTATTTAATTTTACTTACGATTATGTTTTCATTTTGCTATAGGGCAAATGTACTCACCAGAAAGAAACAGAGAGAGAGAGGGGGAAAGTGAGAAAGCAAGGCACCAGGCCTGAGACTCAAACCTTGGCCATGTGGGAGTCCAGCACCTTATCCACCATGCCACCTGCTGGGGTGGTTACACTTACTAAAATGTACTTGTAGGCAACTGTTTTTACACACATCATAGGGAGAACTTGCACAAATCCAGGTGGGACAGCCTGAGCCACATTCGGGCCTGGGGTCTAGCCTCTGGCCCTCATGACACCACTGTCACAGGCTGTCCCTCATGGATTGCACATCGTCATGCAGCACAGGGCTGAACGTGCACCCTCTGGGACATCTTCTCAGCACCTGCTCAGTTCCTCAGACCTGGCTCTGTTTGTGCTGATGCAGGACCAGACTCCTCACTCAGACCCAGTTCCCATTCACCTCCATCCCTGGGTCCTGAGGAAGGAGATGCTTAAGACGGCGCCCCAGAGCCCTCTGTGTTCTCAGTCCGGAGCCTCCTCACAGGGTACAGTCATCATATTGTCCACGTCTCCTGTCCTACCAGGACACCACTGTCACAGGCCGTCCCTCATGGATTGCACGTCATCATGCAGCACAGGGCTGAACGTGCACCCTCTGGGACATCTTCTCAGCACCTGCTCAGTTCCTCAGACCTGGCTCTGTTTGTGCTGATGCAGGACCAGACTCCTCACTCAGACCCAGTTCCCATTCACCTCCATCCCTGGGTCCTGAGGAAGGAGATGCTTAAGACGGCGCCCCAGAGCCCTCTGTGTTCTCAGTCCCCGCAGCCTCCTCACAGGGTACAGTCATCATATTGTCCACGTCTCCTGTCCTAGCAGCCCAAATGCCCTCCCTGGAAAGGTCTATTCATTATTACTAGTTGCTCAGGGACAGCAGGGTGTGTGGTCAATAGTCAGGGAATGGCAGTGACCAGAGGACAGGCCTAGCCCCTGTCATCCTGTCCAGAGAGAGACCGAAGACCACCCAGTGGGCAGCAAGGGGAGCTGCAGGTCTGTCTCAATCTGTGAAGTGGGTGCCCACAGTTGTGTCTTCCTTACATTCCCAGGTCTGGGCCATGGGAGCCTGTTGGTACTGATGGGGACACCCAGCCCTGTCTGCTTTAGGATGGGCCCACACTCCTGCTCACAGCTGAGTGGGATGAGACTCTGCCCAGCAGCTGCTTCCCCCTGGTACCCCCATGGGGTCAGCTCTGGCTCTTACACTTCAGTCTCATTGGTCTCAATAGCCAAGCTCCGCCTTCAGCTGGACTGACAGTGCAGCAGGGATCACCACCAGGGGGAGCAAATCTGCGTGGACGCCCCACCCCTTCCTGCCAGTAGGGAAGGT
>NW_006159976.1:119747-126871 GCF_000334495.1 Tupaia belangeri chinensis | reverse complement strand
ACTGGTACCAGCAGAAGCCAGGGAGCCCTCCCCGGTGGTTCCTGTACTACTACTCAGACTCCGACAAGGAGTTGGGGCCTGGGGTCCCCAGTCGAGTCTCTGGGTCCAAAGATAAGTCGAAGAACACAGCGTTTCTGCACATCTCTGGGCTCCAGGCTGAGGACGAGGCCGTGTATTACTGTCAGATTGGGCTCAGTAGTGGTGCTCACAGTGACACGGGCAGATGGGGAAGTGCGACAAAAACCTCAGGGCCTCTTTGTTGATGTTAAAAAACATGTAGTGGCATTGTTCCAAAGAGAAGTTATCTTAAAAGTTTCTCTCTCAATATTTCCCATAGATTAAAAAAAAATCCTTCCATAGATCCCTCTGTGCTGACCTTACAACTGACGGTCCAGGTGCCTCAAGTGATCCAGGCCAGCTCTGACTGACATCAGTAGACAGTCACACCATGGACAGTCACGTGGAGGGACTTGACTCAGGCTGAAAATAAAGAGCATTTAGGGGGATCAGCGGTGGGCATAATGGCAATGTCGCTGGACTTTCATGTAGTCAACTGCAGTTGGAGTCCCAGACCCAGTGACTTAAACTCACACTGGACGCGTGTGTGTGTGCATGCCCAAGATCCTGAGAGAAGAATGGAGGAGAAAGGATTGCGGTGTGGCCATCTCCTTTGGGGGGTGATTTCTCACTTTCTGTCTCTCTGTCTCTGTATTTCTGGCGAGCACACACACCCTAAAGTAAGAAATCCTCTCAAAAAAAGCCCTTGGGAAAGGAGGGTCTCAATGCCAAAATGAAGACTGGCACCCAACTGGGGGTTGTTTCAGTCACAGACTGAGCTTTTCTTCACCCTCCTTCATCATCTGACACCAGGGCCTTTAAGAACAAGTGAAAGGAGAGAGATGACCCCTCCCACTCCTTCCTCCTGGCACAAGGCATCATGGTGGGCTTCCTGTCTTCCTCTTTCCTTCCCAGCACCCAGGTATATAGTTTGACTCTACAAGCTCTTCCACCATCCATAGAGAGAGAGTCGATGGACCTGCCTGAGAGGAGTTTCATAAATACACATAAATATATAGAGACAGACATGAATATGTATATGTGATTACGTACACACATATACTTATTCAGTGACCAAACATCTTCCCTTAAGCAAAGGACCTAACCAAGTGACATCACAAAAGAGTGGTGCCAACCATTCAAGAAAGATTTCTAAGGAGGAAAAATAAAGGCACTGGCCCAGCCCTGTAGCACAGAAGAGAAGCACTGTCTATTGGGAGCCGGAGCCCACAGGGCAGACCCAGCTTCGGAGGAAGCTGAGGTATATGGGGTGCTTGACAAAGACCCTGACAGGATGGAAAATGGAGGAAAAAGGTTTTCAGTGTGACCACATTCCATTGTTGTCTCTGTCCTTTCTCTCTGCCTCTCTCTGGTGAACACATCTATATTTCCTGTGGTAAATATAAAAATAAATAAATGGCACATAGCATAGACTCATTTCTAATTCTGGAAATATGATGGCATATAAACAACCATGAAGAGTATTATGAATCTAAGAGGTCAACTTCAGTGAACTAGAAATTCAAACATTCTTCAGCATAACATCAAGGAGCACCCATGTTCATTTGAAAGAATTCTTGACCCTGAGGGAGTCGGGCTGAAAACAGCACCTTGGACAGGTCTCTGGAGGCTGTGTAAGCTGGTGTTGGAAGGAAAGAGTAGAGAAGGCAAAAAACCTCTCACATGTCCCGTTAAGAGCCCTGGTCTCTCAGTGTATGTTCATGCCACACTGTGGGAGGGAGAGATGGAAGTGCTGGACACACTGCCAAAGGGCTCAGGGGTGCAGTGACCCCTAGTGGGCAGCCCATAGTCCCTCAGGGATGAGAAGCTAGCCCAGAGAAAGAGCCTTTCTGGGTCAGTCAGCATCTCACAGAGGCCACCAGGGGCACTGCTCTCTGCTCTTTGGCACTTCCTGCATTGAGGTGGGTTCATGAGCCCTGGGAGCTTCCTCCCTCTCCAGTTCAACTTCCCTCCATTCTCCACTGGTCACCAGATACTGCGGGGAAGGAGGACAGGGTGTCACTATTCAATGGTGCACAGTCCCTGTTTGGGACAGTGAAAAACCCCTGGACATGGACAATGGTAATGGTTGGACCACACTGAGGATGGGCTTAGCTTCTCTTTACTCTACATCTCAACTTGCTTAAAACATGTTCTCATAGAAGTGACTAAAATGTTATAATTTACCATGATCAAGTGAGTGCCCACATTGCATAAAAAAGTTATAGTTTGAAAAATGTCATTTCTTGGGAAGAGGAGTTAGCGTAATGGCTATGTCACTGGACTCCCATGCAGTAGACCACGGTTCGAGTCCCAGACCCGGTGGCTTAAACTCGTGCCAGGTACGTGTGCATGTGTGTCCAAGATCCCAAGAGGAGAATGGAGGAGAAGGTATTGCGGCGTGGTCATCCCCCCGGGGGGTGATTTCTCGCTTTTTGTCTCTATCTTTCTGGTGAGTGCATGCGCCTTATAGCAAAAACCTCTGTAAAAAATTGTCATTTCCACACTTACATACTTTGCTATAATTCACCCTCATGAATAAAAAATGACAGTAATTACTGCTTGCTGTGGACTGAATTCTCTTCCACAAAACAGTCACATGCTGCAGTCTTACCCCATCCCCTCCAGGGTGACCATGTGCAGAGACAGGACCTCTCAAGACATAACTAGAAAGAAATGAGGTCATGAAGGCGTGGCCTTTGTCCAGTAAGCCTGTACCCCAACAGAGCAAGGTTTGCATACAGGCAACACGGACGGAGGAAAACACGTGTGAAGACACGGGGGGGAGGTGCTCATGTGCAACCACAGAGACGGGCTCTAGGGGAGACCAGACCGACGAGGCCGTGACCCTGGCCTTCCAGTCTCCAGAACCATCAGAAAATAAACCTTTGTAAATCCAGGATTAAGTGATTCACCCAGCCTGTGCTCTTTGGTTGTGACAGCCTAGCAAACCATTACTCGGGGTTGTCACTGTGCTATTGTACATTGTATATTATTATTATTATTTCAAGATTAATCTCAGGTGTGAGTCTTCTATAAAAGTAGGGACCATCTGCAGTGACCATGGTCTTCTCTCCGGAGCACATTCACACGATTCCCCTCTCGGAAGCCTAGGGCTGTGCACACGTTTTCCTCACGTGCCGCAGCTGCTGTTACTGCCCCTGGTTTCTTCAGATCAAGCCCACGTTTCCGCCCAGTTCACCACTCAGACCCACCTTTCAGGACTGGGGGGCCATGATGGCTGGAGAAGGCAGGGCCAGGTTCTGACTATCAAGACCTAAGTCCTCACAGGCCGAGTGAACTCTTCCTCAGGCCACCGGGGGGCAGCGTAGGCCTGGAATCAGGATCCTCAGGGAGCCAGGGCGGCCTCTCTAACGTCCATCCATGCCCCTGTGCAGCTTCCTGCTTAATCCTATGGTTGAGAGATGAGGCACAAACCCACACGCACTTGGCTCAGTCTGGGGAGGAGACTGAGGGGTCTGCTCAGCACAGATCAGCCCTGGGGGTGTGTGTGTCTGGGATCCAGTCAGGCGGGACAGGGCTGGACGGGCAGTCTCACTCATTTTACAGAACTAGGTCTAGGGTGAACAAGACACATCTCCACTGAGTCAACAGACGTGCCCCGAGGGAGGCTGACAAGGGAAAAGGTGACTTCCAGTGAAGAGGCCACCAACTCCCCAGGTGACGTCCCTTGTTCTATATTGTTTCCCCTCCACAACTGTTTCATACAAACGCATCACGGGTACAGAACAGAGTATGCGGAAAAAGGCTCAGGATCTAAAAAAATCTACACATAAAAACAGAATGGTAACATTGAACCGATATTTATTTTTAATGTAATGCAAATATATTCATCCCAAGGACTTTGTTACTCAGGTCTCATTATATAAAGAGAATTGAAAATGTGGACAATGAAACCGAATGTAAGTTGCTTCTTACAACTTTCTTACTCCATTCCCTTGTGCTGAGGGCCAGATTGGACCCAAATGTCTGCAGTTAAGCCATCGTCCTTTGGTGACCTTTCACCTGCCCAGAGGTGCCTCCCTGGGAAGCAATTAGAGACCCAGTGACAACACTCAGCATCACCTGCTTATGTGGGGACAATGTCTCCTGTGAAGGACACAGTAACCTTGAGGCACGGACAAAGTCCCCACTTCTCTCTCCCAGGGCCAAGGATGGGGACTCCCCTGTGTGACACATTATTGGTTACTGCAGAATACGAGCTGAAGGACTCTGTGATTCTGAGAAGAAAGTTCGGCCATAGTCCTTGGGCAGGCTCCAGGATGAAGTGTTCCAGGAGCTGCATTCTATGGTGGACACCAGACAGGCAAAGCACTGCAGATGGTGGCTGAGACCGTGGGAATGGAGCCTGAGGACAGCCCAGGACACACACTTGGGTGCCACCAACAGGCTGTGACTCAGAGACCCAGGGAGGCTTCTCTGAGCCTTGAGGGTTATGGTCACTGTCTGGGCCACTAGGGGGAGACAAACTCAGAATCAAGTAAAACTGAGCTCTCACTCTGAGCCCCCTGAGCAGGGCAGACCCACACTCTGTGGGAAGGAGATTTGCATGGAGGGTTTGCAGGGAGGGCTGTGCCCAGCCCAGTCCTGTGCTGAGGGGATAAGAGGCTCAGGAACCCTGCTGAGCTGATGACCTGAAGGATCCGGCACTGGGACCCCCACCATGGCTTGGGCTCCTTTCCTCCTCACCCTCCTCACTCTCCTCACAGGTCAGGGTGGCCAGTGGGCAGTACCTGCACAGGGTCCTCCACCTCCAGTCCCCCAGCCCCACCCCTGTCCTTGTTCATGCAACAGCTCACTGGCTCTCCCCTCCCTCATAGCCCTAATGAGGATCTGTGTTTGCAGGGTCCCTGTCCCAGCCAGCTCTGACTCAGCCGCCCTCTGCATCTGCCTCCCTGGGACAAGCAGCCAGACTCACCTGCACCCTGAGCAGGGGCTACAGTGACTACAATGTGCACTGGTACCAGCAGAGCCCAGGGAAAGGCCCTCGGTTTGTGATGAGAGTGGGCACTAGTGGCATTGAGGGATCCAAGGGGGATGGGATCCCTGATCGCTTCTCAGGCTCAGGCTCTGGCCTGGATCGGTTCCTGATCATCCGCCCATCCAGACCCTCCTGGAAGATGACGAGAGTGACTACCACTGTGGGGTCAACCATGGCAGTGGGAGCAGCTACGTGTAACCCACAGTGACACAGACGGAGGGGAAGTGAGACAAAAACCTCCTGTGTGAGCAGCCCTGAGCCCTCTTCCCTCCCCTCAGTGCAGAGAGGAGTTTCCCAGGTCAGCCTGAGTTCCCACCTTCCCAGACCCTGTGGGAACTGAAGTCACAGCGGCTGGCCCCCTGCATGTGCATATTTTGTCAGGATATTGCGACCTTAGTTTTGCGTGTGGACATGCAGGGTTGTTGCCACCCCCCCACCCTGATGGAGTTCGAGTTTCTGTGTTGTGGAGCTGTTCATACGTGTGTCCATAGCACAATGCTGTCACCAGGTCGCGTCACCTCTGTCCATATTCAACATGTGTGAGCTGCCCCCACAGCAAAGGGCACTGGGCAATTCCTGGAGATGCAAGTCCTTGACCTTGACCTTGACATGTGCCTCACCTGGACTTCACCCACCACCATCATCTACAAGTGCACAGAGATGCTATTTTGATTGAGCCTCATTAGTAAGAGACAGAGACAGAGAGACAGGATGCTTGCAGGAGGATGGGAGATCCTGAGCCTGCTCTGTACCTGAGACATTCCAGCTCCCCACAGAGGGAATGTGTTCACACCCAGGTTAGGAAGCTGCGGGGGGAGCAGCATGAGTTCCTCCAGCCAGCACCTGCCTTTGGGCCTCCTGTGCATTCTCTGCCACCCAGCCCCGTCCCGTGGTCCCTGGGCTCCCAGATCTCCTTTCCATGCCTGGTGGATCTCACCTAGCTTCACTGAATCTTACTATGCTGTATGTATACACCCAAACACAATTATTTCTCAATTTAAAATAAATTTAATGGAAATCCTATCACACATGACAATGTCGTGAACACTGAGGACTTTATGCTAATACAATAAACCAGATGGAAATGGCAAATATCTCATGATAACATTTACATGGATCCTATCGTCTAGGTAGGGTAAATGGACAGCAGGGGGTGGGTCAGGTACTGGATCTCATGTGCTAACCCTTAGGTTGGAGTCCCTCACCTGGTAGCTTGAGAATCCCACTGAGCATGTGTGGGTGTGAGCCCCAAATCCTGAGAGGAAAAGGGAGAAAAGATTGAGGCATGGCCCTCTCCCCCGAGGGGTGATTTCTCACATTCCCTCTCTGTCTCTGGTGAGTGCACACACCAACAAGCTGGGGGTGGGGGCTCATTTGCATAAATGTATCACCCCCTCTCAGAGCATGAAGAGGGGAAGGGAGAGACTGGGGGAAGCTCTGCTTCAGCTGTGGGCCCAGAAGGCAGGACTGCGGGATCCTCCACCGCGGCCTGGTCCCCTCTCCTGCTCACCCTCCTGGCTCACTGCACAGGTGACTAGACACAGGGCCGGGGGAAGGGCCTGGGGAGACCATGGGCCCTGCTTCCTCCTCTTGTCTCTAGACCACAATCACCCTCCATGTCTCTCCCACCTCCAGGGCCCTGTGCCCAGTCTGTGCTGACTCAGCCGTCCTCAGTGTCTGGGGCCCTGGGCCAGAGGGTCACCACCTCCTGCGCTGGAAGCAGCAACAACACTGGAATATTTGATGTGCACTGGTACCAACAGCTCCCAGGGACAACCCCAAGACTCCTCATCTGTGAAAACAACAGGCAGCCCTCAGGGGTCCCTGTTCGATTCTCGGGCTCCAAATCTGAATCCTCAGCCTCCCTGCCCATCTCAGGGCTCCAGGCTGAGGACGAGGCTGGTTATCACTGTCAGTCCTGGGACCTCAGGCAAAATATTTGCACAGTGCTTCAGGCCAGCGGGGAAGGGAGACAAGAACCTGCTCTTTCTTTCTCTGCTGCAGAATTGGCCCTGGTTTTTTTTTTTTTTTTCCCACAAATGTTTATAGCTCGTTCAGTTTTATC
>NW_006159976.1:117941-119491 GCF_000334495.1 Tupaia belangeri chinensis | reverse complement strand
TCCATGAGGGGTGCACTAGTCTGTGGGGCTTCCAGAGCATGACACCACAGTTGTGTGTCTTCACTGCCGGAGATCTCTTTCTTCATGTTTTGGGAGTCTGGAGAGATAGGTCAAGGAGAGCAGGCCTGGTTTCTTTCAGTCTTTTCTCTGTAATTTACAGATGACCATGTTCTGGCTTTGTCCTCCTTCAGACACCCTAATTCCACTTGTGGCCTGTGTACAAGTCTCCCCTAAAGACACCAGTTCCTTGGGGAAAGGGCCCCACCCATGTGACCTAATGACACAGACACCTCCTCTAATTCCCAGTGTCCGGGTGAAGACACTTCAGATGTCTGGTTGGGAACATGGATTGGAGGGACCAGCAGGGGGCGTGGTGGTTAAGGCGCTAGACACTCCCACATGGTTGACCATGGTTCAAGTCCTGGACCTAATGGCTTGCTTTCTTGCTTTTCTCTCTCTGTGTGTCTCTATCTTTGTTCAAATAAAAATAAATAAATGAAAGGAAGGAAGGAAAGAAGAAAGAAAGAAAGAAAAAGACAGAAAGAAAGAAAAAGTAAAACAGAAACAAAAGCAGAAATGAAAGCAAACACACAGCCTCACTTGGGCCTGACCTCTCTGCCAACTGTGGAGGCTCCCTAGTACCTTCCTCTCCAGTCTTATCTCAAGTGAGGACCACCCACACCTGCCCCCTCCCCATCTCTGATTCCTGGCTGCTCTGCTCTGCCCTAGGGCAGGGAGTGGACAGTGGACAAGACCAAGTGCCCTCAGGAACCCTGGGGACCTCCTGCCATCTCATCACAATCACGATGGTTCTGGGCTTGGACAGCAGGGGGCGCTGTGGGTCTGTGGGGCCCTCATGTGGGAAGTCTGACACCGACCTCCTCATCTCTGGTCAGGGCTCACTGGGCCAAGCAGCTGGGTCCTCTCTGGGCCCCTGGGGAGCCTCAGGTCAGGCTCAGCCCTTCCCCCCTCCCAGAACTGCCACTAGCCATTGGGACAGCTCATAGGCCCAGGGAGGGTGAGGGATAGAAAGGGGACAAGGAGATAATTTGCATGAAAGGCCTCAACCTCCCCTGCTCTGGGTTAGAGGGAGGATAAGAGAGACCTGCAGCGTGTCTGCCTCAGCACAGCTCCAGGGCGTCTGCACCATGGCCTGGACCCCACTCTCCCTCCTTGTCCTTGGTCTTGGCCTCCTCCTCCACTGCACAGGTCAGGACCATCTTCAGCATCCTGATCCCTGCTCCTAAAACCACCTCCAGCCACAGGAGAAATGCCTTCCCCCTGTTCTGCCCCAGGCCATAATGGGTGTCTGTGTTCCAGGGTCCCTCGCCCAGCCTGTGCTGACTCAGTCGCCGTCTACCTCTGCCTCCCTGGGAGCCTCGGCCAAGCTCACCTGCACTCTGAGCAGGGAGCACAGCACCTACACCATTGAGTGGTACCAGCAGCAGCCAGGGAAGGGCCCTCGGTTTGTGATGCAGCTTAAAAGTGATGGAAGCCACAGCAAGGGGGACGGGATCCCTGATCGCTTCTCGGGCTCCCGCTCTGGGGCC
>NW_006159976.1:107947-116979 GCF_000334495.1 Tupaia belangeri chinensis | reverse complement strand
CAGGGCTGCAATATTGGTAGCAATCGTGTACAGTGGTACCAGCAGAAGCCAAGGAGTCCTCCAAGGATCTCCTGAGGTACAAGTCCGACTCAGACAGGACCAGGGTTCCAGGATCCCCAGCCGCTTCTCTGGAGCCAAAGACACCTCGGCCATTGCAGGTGTTCTGCGTATCTCTGAGCTGCACCTGAGGATGAGGCCGACTCTCATGGAGGGACTTATCAAGGCAACACTGGCCCTTACACAGGGCTCCAGACCACGGGAGTGTGACTGAGCCTCCCCTGTGTGCTCCCTGCCCATGCCCTCGCTGCCTCACTGCTTGGGACTGTGTGTAGCTCAGGTGACCTCGGAGGGAAATGGCTCATCAGACCCTCCCTGTGCCCATTTTCTCCCCTCGGAAAATGCAGGACCTTTGAATGGCCTCAAGTCACAGAAAGCGTCAAGCAGGACAGTCTGTGGTGACTCCAGGGGGTCCCTTGGGGTCTCCCTGACCTAGCCTGACTGCTGTCTGCCCCTCCAACGCCCAGCAGGATGTTGTAACAGAGTACTCTGACCTGGGGGACAATAAAGGGCAGACATAGATTCCCCACAGCAGAGGGACTGGGAAGTCCGGGATCAGGACCTGTGTCGAGCTGGGGGCACATTGCTGTTCCGTTGCCTTTTGTCTCAAGTGTTAATAGATTCACTTCCCCACGTGCCAACACACACCAGAAGTCTTGCTTTAAGGACTCACTTTGTTGGGAAACATTGTCTATCGCTTCTAGATTCCTCCTGCCTCCAACCCGAAAATCCCCCAAACACCAGTAAGTCCCTGAGGAAGGAAGATTTGCCTTTTCTGCTAGATTTGCTTTTTCTGTGTGACCTGATTTTCCAGGATCCCTGACCAGGGTGATCCAAGGTGATCATCATCATCAGGGGCCTAGTGCCCAATGTCCTCAGTTGAGTCCTACGGTCTGGAGGGAGTGCAGCTGGGGATCCAACAGGGGGCGCTGTGGGGCAGTCTGGGAAGGGGCAGGTTCTGGGCTCTCCAAGCTCAGAATAGCATTAGAGCCTCCAGGACCTTGAACAAGTGGGTTTCCACTGGGAGGAATTATGAACTCGACTCTAGTTAAAAATATTAGAAAATCCAAATTAGTCAGCTGTCTTCCTGGCTCCAGATCTGCTTCTTAGTGTCAGCCACTGAGCAGGAGCTTTGAGAGAAGAGACAGGAGCAGGAGCACCCACGTGGGGAAGGGGCCCGTGGGGGAGTGGCTGAGGGTGGTGGGAGTCTGGGCCACAAGAGCCTGCTCTGGAGGGGTGGGGTCTGGTCTGGGATGTGGGGAATGAGGGGAGTGTGACATGCGGAGGGGGAGGGTCAGAGTGTGTTCATAAAGGGCAGAATCGAATCCAAGGAAGACGCTGGTCACTTTGATGACAGAGGCCACATCTGGCCTGTGCATTGCGGATGGGGGCAGGAAGGTCCCAGGAGGGGCTCTGTGAAGTGAGGCTGCAGAGATGCAGGGCAGGTGGGAGCCAGGATGTGAGGTCGAAGAGCAGGTGGGGGTGGGGACATGGGGATGAAGAGCAGGTGGGGGCAGGATGTGAGGATAAAGGGCAGGCCAGGACCAGGGTGTGAGGACGAGGGGCAGAGGGGTCCCTGAAGGGCTGCAAGGTGGGAGGACCAGCTCCCAGCAGCACTGGGTCAGCAACTCTCCGGGTGCCTTGGGAGTAATTTGAGGGAGACATGAGACAGGAGGACCTGATATGGGGTTGGCATCATCCTAGGGAGACACTGTGGCCCAGTCTGGACTGGAAGGAGGGAGAGGAGGGGGACAGGAGAGAGCAGCTGAGATCTCTGATGCTGTGGATGCCTGGAGACAGCTTGGCCAGTGGAGGCGAGAGTCGGGGAGTGTCCACCCTTAGTACATTATTTTTTATGCTTAGTAAATATTTGCATAATAAAAAATACCATTAAAAACAAACAGAATACAAATATTTACCTTTTTATTTTTAACCTACGTGAAAGCAATTAAAAGTATTATTTTCACACCTCTTTGTTATTGGACTACATTTATGTGTCCCTATCCTCAGCCTGAAACACTCAGACCAGCAAGGGGTGGGTGCTGGGAGCTGTCCAGTGCTGCAGGGACTCCTCACACTGGGTGGCCCCTCTGGCCTCAGGGCTGGCAGAGGCTGACTGCCCTGTGCTCAGGGCTGAGACCCAGCAGCCTGGTGCTCTCAGGGCCTGGCAGAGGCTCCTGGGCAGGGTCCTGGGGATGCGCCCAGCCTCTGCTCCCTCCTCCTCCCTCCTGGGGTTACACTCCTGTGGGGCCCTCCCTCCACCTCCTGAACCAGAGATCAGCTGGGGTCTGAAAGTCACATGACGGGGTGGAGTGCATTTGCATAATGCATTTGCTTTTCCCTGGGGACAGTAGGGAGGATAAGACAAGCCTGAGCAGCCTAGCCCAGGTGGGGACCAGGAGGTGTGTCCACCATGGCCTGGACTGCTCTCCTGCTGGTGCTCCTGTCTCAGTGCACAGGTGGGGATAGGCCTTGGGGACATGGGACAGCTCTCTGTGTGGGTCAACCTTTGTGGTCTAAATCACTGGTCCCTGCTCCCTCACACAGAAGTGTCTGTCCCTGCAGGCTCTCTCTCTAAGGTCGTGCTGACTCAGCCATCCTCTCTCTCTGTGTCTCTGGGAGCATCTGCCAGACTCACCTGCACCCTGAGCAGTGACCTCAGTGTGGAGCTCTATCCCATATCCTGGTTCCAGCAGAAGCCAGGGAGCCGTCCCCGCTATCTCCTGAGGTACAACTCAGACTCCAACAAGCACCAGGGCTCTGGGGTCCCCAGTCGCTTCTCTGGATCCAAGGACACCTCGGCCAGCGCTGGCATTCTGCACATCTCGGGGCTGCAGCCTGAGGATGAGGCCGACTATTACTGTCAGTCCTGGGATGTGGACAGCCTACACAGTGACACAGGCCGATGGGGAAGTGGGACACATTCAGTCACTGAGCTGCTGGCCTGTGTCTCCTACCATGCCCTGTCACTTGTATGTGCAGCAACCCTACCCGGGAAGATCAGTGACTTGGTGTTTCTCTTGGTGTAATAGTCAGTGTTTCTGAACCTCAGGAAAAGAAAACGCCAAAATGAAAAAGAAAACCCAGGACCACACTGATGCTTTGCCTGTTGATCAAGCTGTAAAGTCAGACTCAGTGCAGCAGCCTAATCTCTCTTCCAAGCAGGAAGCAGACTTCCCTCCATTCTCTCTCTCTTTTTTGAAATAATTATTTATTTTATTTATTAATTCATTTATTTTTAATTTGACCAGAGAGAGACAGAGAGAGAGAAAGATTGAGAAAGCAAGCTGCCAGGTCCGGGACTCAAACCATGGTCAGCCATGTGGGTGTGTCCAGCACCTTAATCACCACACCACCTGCTGGTCCACTCCATTCTCTCTTGATCTGAAGTCCGGGGGCCAGTGCAGAGGGGACAGTCCCCTGTAGCATGGATGCTGCTCTTGGTGGAGCCAGTGCAGAGACCTCCACTTCCCTCCCAAGTGTCTGAGCTCAGGACTGGGAGCAGCTCAGTGTCCTAAGTACACGGCACTAAGATGTGAAGTGACCACGAGGACACAGCCCAAGAGGAATTCCCCACCAGGACTGGCCAGGCTCACGGGGGCCATCTGCTCCTTCAGTTAGGAAGCAGGCAGGGGAGGGTGAGGCCAGGGGCATGTGAGGACTAGGGACCTCAGGACAGGAAACATCATGTGAGCAGTAGAGGATGGAGGTGAGGCTCCCCCATTGTCAGGGACATTCTGAGCCTACTCTAGGGAAGGCAGGAGAGGCAGGTTGCATGGACATGGCTCTGTCATTCCTGGTCACACTCAGGACGGGGGGAGCTCCTGTGGGACTGTGTCACCCTCTTCTCAGCCCCCGTTTCAACTATTCAACAATTAGTAGAGAGGGGGTGTGTTTGGGGAACACGCTGAGCAGAAAGTCCCATTTCCTTCAAGCCCTCAGCCATTCATGAGACCCTTGAGATGCTCAGAGCTCAAGGACACCTTCACCTACAAGGGGAGCAGCAGCTGTGGGCATTTCCATGGCTACTGGTCAGCAAGTCTCCCAGTAAGCACTCCGGAGTTTATGACCCAGGACAGCAGTGATGAGCCTTCAGGTGTCCCTGCCTGATTCTCCTGTTCTGGGATAATCAACTGGGCCCCTCATCCACCTCGGGGCTCCAGCCTGCTTGTCATTGTCTGACAGGTATATCCTGCCTGTCACCACATGCTCCTATCCCATGAGGAAGCGAGGTAAAGATCTGTCCTCCCTTCCACGTGTCTGACTGTCCCTCCCCTGTCCCTCCCTGGGACTGACAGCAGCTCTCGGTGTGATGATAGCATGTAGGTAATATCCTTAATTGAGCCAATATTCAATGTATATGGTTGAAAATATTTTGTATATCGTATTGATGATGAAATAATGTAGTGAATGACTAAATAAATGAGTCAATAATTTAAAAAATAAGAAAATTCAGAACAAGACAGGAACAACGTATATGAAAAGTACATCAAAGAGAACAAAGAACGAGTCCCCCTAGTTCCATTGTAAGATAAAATATTAACTACCCAGACCCTTGATTGCTGGGAGTGTAGACTGTCAACATAATTAATTACCCCGTGTGTTAAGAAAAACCTCATACTTCACTATCAGAACGTCAGCTCATTGCTCAGACTGTTAGATAAAAACCCTCCCTTCTAGCTCCTCTTTGGCAACTCATTTGGGATCCACTCTCTGCTTGGAGCTCGGTTCTACCTTTTCTCTCTTAATAAACTCCACTTTGCTGTCTCCTCTCTCTGTCCATGTCTCTAATTCTTCATGAACCATGGGAAATAATCGGCAGGATTGTTGGGTCTGATCACCCTGCCATCCTGCATCAGTGAAGTTCAGGGAACAATGTAGACTAAATGGTAGGGAGACCTGGCCTTGGGAGGCCACATTATCTAGATGAGAGAGGACGTGAGAAAAATTCCTATTGGCACAGGAAGTACATGCCCTTTAAGAAAGTTAAGGGAGGTCAGCACGATGATGCTGTCTCACTCACCTCCTGTACTGCATCTTGAGTCCTGGGAGCAGAGGGAGCCTGACTGGCCAGATGTGACACTGTCCCTTCAGGACACAAAGCCAACTGCGAAGGGCCCACATGGACTCTTGGCATTCCCACCATGGATTCGCTTCCAGCTTTTGTTCGGAGTTACTCATTCTCCACCCAGTCACAAGCTACACCCTCAGACCCTGAGCCATTTCCTTTCCCCGGAAGGTACTCCTGCTAGTTTCTCACCCTCATTCTCAGCTCTGTTCACACCGATAGGCTGATGACTCTAAATATTCACCTGTAGGCCACTGTCCTCTAAAGAGTAGGGATGGCTACAGTACAACAGGGGCACCAAACTACATCTTTAGTATCTCAGGAATCGCTCAGGGTGCAAGAACTCCTGTGTTAGAGAGTTCACTCCTCAGATCCGACACTGAATTAAGAGGGTGGGGAATTTCTTTAGCGATATTAGGATATCACCTAGAGACGGGGCATAGGATAATAATGAATGAGAAGAAGCTGAGGAAATGATTCTGTAAATTATGGGAAGTGCACATGTCACATCTCTCATTCTGCTGGTATGTTCTTAGGAAGACAGAAATTCACAAAGCTTGGTCAGAGTCGTTTTGATGAAGCCGTTTATGTGACAGTTCCAGAGAAGGACATGGGGCTTACAGACCTTCTCTGTTTTTCCTGTGTAGTATGCCCTAAGAGGGAGCTCAGAAATCCTTTTACAATTTTTCTCCTGCATTCTCCATGCCACAGCCTTCTACCAGGGCTTCGGCCTACCTTCCCTTCCCCACGACCTCTGAGGTCATCCCCCAGCTGTCAGCAGTCCTTTGATGGAGGCCATTGTTCTGGACCCCTGGGGTACAGGACCTGCCAGGTCTCCTTCGGAGACTCATTCCTCACCGAGATCTCATTGTTCATCCCTGTATTCCTCCATCTTTATCT
The DNA here is from genome assembly GCF_000334495.1 of Tupaia belangeri chinensis. Lineage (NCBI taxonomy): Eukaryota > Metazoa > Chordata > Mammalia > Scandentia > Tupaiidae > Tupaia > Tupaia belangeri. The sequence goes on along the minus strand of NW_006159976.1, from coordinate 110,954 downwards.
ACTTCATGAGCTGAAGGTCATCCTCTGTTGAACCCAACAACTGTCCCCTCAGCTCTGAGCTGTTGGCTCTGACTCCTCCTCCCTGAGGCCTCCAAACCCTCATCTCCTTTCAGGTCTTTGGTTGCACGGTGGCCCCTCAGGTCTCAGCCCAGTGGTGATGGAGAGGCAGGGAGGTCCCTGTAGTTCTTGGCCCTCGGGCGTCCTCATCAAGGCCAGCTTCTAAGGCAGGTCGAGGCTGTGCAGCTCCTCATTTTACACCCCTGTGGGGGCACAGCAGGCAGCTCCAGGGACATGCTCAGTAAGGATCTGCTAAGGAGAGACATACCTGTCACACTGTCCTGGGTCAAGGACAGGGTAAACTGAGGGAAAGTGACCTGCTCATTTTTTATATTCATTATGAGAGTTGAGAGGGCCGACACAGAGAGAATAAACTGAGATCTGAGGTAGTCAGGGGCCACATAGCGTGGTACTGAGGACGCTTGGAGGCCAGAGCAGGGGGAGGCAGGGCTGTCTCTGAAAGGATGTGGTCAAGTAAGAGGATGCTGTTTCTGGGCCTGGACACCAGGGGGCACTCAAAACCCACTCCTGAGGGGGTCTCAGGTGATCAGAGCAGGGAGCAGCCTTTTGGCTCTGCCTACTGACCTTTCAGGGTTCAGTTGTGACCTCTGCACTCCTAGGACCACAAAGCCCCACCTCTCCTAACCCTGTCATCCCCAGGCAGTGGGGCCTGAACCTAGTGCCAAGTGAGACCAGCAAGCTGGGGGTGGAGGCTCATTTGCATGAACGTCCCCTCCCTGCCTCAGAGCTTGAAGAGGAGCAGGGAGAGATTGAGGGGAGCTCTGCCTCAGCTGTGGGCACAGAAGGCAAGGCTCCAAGGACCCCTCCACCATGGCCTGGTCCCCTCTCCTGCTCACCCTCCTGGCTCACTGCACAGGTGACTAGAGACAGGGCCAGGGGAAGGGTCTGGGGAGAGCATGGGCCCTGCATTCTTCTCTTATCTCTAGACCGAGAATCACCCTCTCTGTGTCTCTCCCACCCCCAGGTACCTGGGCCCAGTCTGTGCTGACTCAGCTGTCCTCAGTGTCTGGGGCCCCGGGCCAGAGGGTCACCATTTCCTGCACTGGAAGCAGCAACAACATCGGTGGCAATTATGTACACTGGTACCAACAGCTCCCAGGGACGTCCCCCAGACTCCTCATCTATGAGAACAGCAATCGGCCCTCAGGGATCGCAGATCGATTCTCTGGCTCCAAGTCTGGAACCTCGGCCTCCCTGACCATCTCAGGGCTCCAGGCTGAGGACGAGGCTGTCTATCACTGTCAGTCCTATGATGACAGCCTCAAAGCTCGCACAGTGCTCCAGGCCAGGGGGGAAGTGAGACAAGAACCCTCTGTCTGCCCGGCCCCGGGACTTTCCTGCTTAGCACCCATCTGGGGCTAATTCAGTCCTTCCTCTGTTTCATCTATTCTGGGTCTGAGCTCCTGTCCAGGGACATCTGTGTAGAGAACCTGTCCTCACCCTCTCTGATCCTGCCCCCAAGTCTGGTCTTTGGCAATGACACATTGTGCATTTTCTTGAATTTATAAGACAGTCCAGGGAGCAGTGGTGGGTGGGACTGAGCTGAGCCCAGGGGCACATGAGTCTCTGAGGCCCCCACAGCACAGGCCCCAGGCTGGGCGTCCCCCAACATCTTTATTCCCTCTCAGGTCCAGAGGCTGGAAGGCCGATCCACTTGTCCGCAGGCTGGGTCCTTCTAATCTTCTCTCCATGGCCTGCAGGTCACCATCTTGGGCTGTGTCCCCACATAGTGACCCCCGGGCCCTGGTTATGTGTGCCCAGATTTCTCATAAAGACACCCACCTCAGGAGCTAGCACAGGTCATTAACCGTAATGACCCCACAGAGGTGTAACTTACAAATACAGATATATTGGGGGTGAGGTTATAAACGGGAATTTGGGAGCTCACAATTCAGTCCTAACGAGGTCAGGGAAGACTGAGGACACAGAGTCCAACTGGTTCTGACCCAGGACAGCCGACTGCATGGAGGCCATCTGTCCACACCATGTACTGAGCCTCTTCAGAGGCGGCCATATTGCTCAGGATACAGTGGATACAAATCGGGAACGGTCCCTTCCGCAGCATGCTGACACCAGCTGAAGGAACACAGAGGGTATAAAGAAAAACAGCAAAAAGAATAATACATATTTCAGGGCAGCAGATGGCATGGTGGTTAAGGTGCTGGATCCCATATGGCCAATAGCATGGTTCAATTCCTGGGTCCAGCAGCTTGAAAATCATGCCAAGGGCATGTGTGTGCATGTCTGAAATCTCAAGAGAAGAGTGAAGGAGAAGAGATTGTAGCATGACCACCTCCCCTGGTTTGATTTCTTAGTTCCCTCTCTCTGTTTCTCTCTGTTGAGCACAGATGCCCTATAGCCAAACCTAAAAATAAAAAAGAATAATAACTATTTCAGGAGAATGAAGAGGGTATGTGTGGAGGGCAGGGAGGTTCACCGTGGAAGGTTCTCTAATATTAGGACAAGACAAAGATGTCCTTTTCCCACTCCCACTCAGCACAGGGTTGGAGGATCTAACAGGAGGTAACAGAGAAATGAAAACAAGAGAAATTGGAAATAAAGAAATAAAATGATCTCTGCCTCGGAGTACATGACCTTCTATCTAAAAGCCCCCCAGATACAATGACAACTATGAAATGAATTTAGCAGAGCTTCAATATACAAAATCAATGGGGACCAGCAGTTAGCGTAATGGCCATGTCGCTGAACTCCCATGCAGTTAACCGTGGTTCACGTCCTGGACCCAGTGGCTTGAAACTCACACCAGGTGCATGTGTGTGCGTGCCCAAGATCCTGAGAGGAGTATGGAGGAGAAGGGATTGCGGCATGGCCATCCCCCCTGGGGGGTGATTTCTCAATTTCTGTCTCTCTGTCTCTCTCTGTCTTTCTGGTGAGCGCATGCGCCCTATAGCAAAAAAAAAAAATATAT
>NW_006159976.1:104017-104819 GCF_000334495.1 Tupaia belangeri chinensis | reverse complement strand
GGGCGGGGAGGTCCACCTTGGAGGGTTCTCTCATACCGGGACAGGAAGAGCGCTTGATCTCCCCACGTCCACTCAGCTCAGGGTCGGAGGGGCTAACAGAGCAATCAGGTCACACAGAAATAAAAGGAAGAGGAGTTAGAAATAATGGAATAGGAGGGCCTCTGCTTTCCAAGCCTGTGACCTTCTAGGTAGATCCACCTTTAAAAATTTCTCCAAATATTGTAAGAGCTATGAAATGAATTCAGCGGTTTTGATATATGAAATCTACAGGCAAGTATATGTTGACTTGGCATAGCTCAATAATAAACAACCACAAATAAAGTTAATGAAATGATGCACTTTATACTATTAAAAATAAAATTCTAGGAAATAAACTAAAGTGAGGACGTGATAAACTCGTACATTTTAAACGACTAAGCATTGGCAAGGGCCGTCCCTGTCACCCAGTGGTTAAGAGATCCTGGTCTTCCATGGCTGACTGCGGCGTCACCCTCAGTTCGAATCCCAGCCCTAGCAGCTTGAAAAGATGCCGATCGTGTGCATGTGAGCCCGAAATCCTGAGCAGAAGAGCAATGCAAGGAAAAAGTTAGTGGTGTGGCCTCGCCCCACCAGGAATACTTTCACCCTTTCTCTTCCTCTAGCTGGGGAGCACACATGCCTCAGGCAATAAAAAGAAAAATAACATTGAAAAAATAAGACAGATCGACACTGACACGTCGATAGACAGATGTACAGAAAAATGGAGAAGAGAGAGCCGGGAAGACACACTGACCTAGGCGGCTGTGCTGCTTCCCAACTGCAG
>NW_006159976.1:101443-103879 GCF_000334495.1 Tupaia belangeri chinensis | reverse complement strand
ATTCACTGCAAATGTGAAATACAGCCAGGACCCACAGAAGTGCAGAAGCTGTAAAAACCTTGGAAGAAAACCTTAGAGAAAAACATCCCAGCAATGAATGTGGAGATAGTGTAGATGATGAAAAGTACAGCAGATAAATAAAGGAATTTAATGAGAGAAGGGGACAGCTGGGGCTGAATAAATGAAGGCAGGGAGGGAGGGACAGACAGAAGGAGGGAACATACCCGTGTGAGAGGACTGGAGCTCAGGGGTCCCCAGTCCACACTGTGGACCCCAGAGGCTGTGCTGGGGGCTCTCCACGTGGTCTCTGGATCCATTTTCGGTTGATATTTGTTGCTGTCGAGAGGCAGGGTCCAGTTTCATCTTTCTGCAGGTGGACACCGAATTTTCCCAGCACCATTTATTAAGGGGAGGGGGTAGGTTATCGGGGAGTGTGCGAGGGAGGGAGTCAAGGGGAAGAAGGAAGGAGCGAAACATTGAAAGGACCCGAACTGGGAAGACACCTGTGCATTATATTCATGGCAATGTGTTTGATTGGGCCAATGTGTCGTGTGTTCATGACGGGAAAATTTATTTGCTATGCTAGAATGAATTCGTGATTACAGGTATAAAAATAAATAAATAAATATCATAAGAAAAAAGAAAAGAAAGAAATGCGATCCCCATCTTGGATCCACTCAATCAGGGCTTGGTTGCTCAGAATCTGCCCCAAGGTCTCCAGGAGAGTCTCATAAATATGAACGTCACAGAAGAAACTCCACTTTAATCTTTTTGAAAGTATTTCCAGGGGTTTCTGGGTAACATTCCGGTCACAGGACATGACCCACAGTTCTGTTCACACTTCCAAGAATACTCAGAAGTGAATTGAAAGCCTCAGGTCAGTGCTGAGAACTGGGACTTGATGTCTACCTGCAGCATACCGGTAGGAAGAATTTCTACACACGTGGGTTCCTAAACATGGACTCCGTGCCCGGTGGGAGAGTCCCTGTGAGGGCGTCCATCTCCCGTGGGACTGGCTTCCACAGACCCCCCTCCCCCTGCCGAGCTGACTGGCGCGTAAAGGAACATGGAGAAACTGGGGCGTTAGAACACAGTATCTTTCAGTGTTTCTCTCCAGATGAGGTTTTGGAAATTGGACTTGCACAGCTCGACGATGTTTGTTACAAAGTAAGTCTTTACCAAAATTCACTGAACTGATGTATTTCTGCAAAACTAAAACTGACAGCTCGTTCCACTTCTACCATGATATTAACCTGGAAGGGAAAGTTATAACCTGGTGGGAATTCAGGCTGGGGAAGCATTTTGTCACCTTAGGCTCTGGCTGACACCTTCCCAAAGCCAGACACTCAACTGTCCCTATGGGCTATGCCTGCCCTGAAGGCACGTGTGCCCCAGGAGGCCTTTACTAGACTGTGCTGGGGGCTGAGGCCGTGTGGTGTCTGTGCACATGTTCGCCCCTGCTGGGAGGGAGACTGTCAGGATCACACAGTCACCCCATAGGAATCAGATCCTTTGTAATGAGCACAGACAGGGCCTGGTGGGCTGCAGGGACCAGCTGAGCTCCCAGGTCTCTGGGTGATGAGGCCCTGTGTGCCCACAAACAGCAGGGGGCGCTGGGGGACTGCCCTGTGGTTTCTGCACAGCTGCTAAGTGAGGATATTTGCCCAAAGTAGCCTGTGCTTAGGGCCATCCTGTGCTCCCTGATGGGGACCCTGCAGCTGTGTCCTCTCTGACTCACACAGTCCCCTGAGCAAGGCCCTCTGTGCTGTCCCAGCAGGTGCTTCCTCCCAGGGGTCCCCAAGGGGTGGGGCCAACCTCCTTTCCCCTCAGTCTGCAGTGTGAGCTGAGCCCCAACCCAGGGCTCAGGGAGGGGCTGGATAGTCACTGGATGGACACACATTTGCATGAAGAGCCCCTCCTGTGGCAGAGAGTGAAAAGAAGAGGCCTGGGACAGCCCAGCCATGTGGGGACCCAGGGGTTGTGTCCACCATGGCTTGGACTTCTCTCCTCCTCATGCTCCTCTCTCACTATGCAGGTTGGGACAGGCCTTGGGGACACAGGGCGGTCCCATCCTACCTCATTCTTCTGTGACTGAGGCCCATGAACATGGTCACCTTGGTAACTGCCTTATCATTCTCCTGTGTCTGTGTCTGCAGGTTCCCTGTCCCAGCCTGTGCTGACCCAGCCGTCCTCCCTCTCTGTACCTCCTGGAGCATCTGCCAAACTCACCTGCACCCTGAGCAGTGACGTCAGTGTCAGTGACTTTCACTTACGCTGGTTCCAGCAGAAGTCAGGGAGCCCTCCCCGCTATCTCCTGCGGTACAAGTCAGACTCAGACAAGTACCAGGGCTCCGGGGTCCCCAGCCGCTTCTCTGGATCCAAGGACCCCTCGGCCAATGCAGGAGTTCTGCACATCTCTGGGCTGCAGCCTGAGGA
>NW_006159976.1:99702-101192 GCF_000334495.1 Tupaia belangeri chinensis | reverse complement strand
TTTGGAGATTTGTGTGTTGCTGGGCACCTGGTGCTGAAGACAAATATTATTGGCTGCACTTTGTGAAAGTGTTCTGGTGGTCGGTGATCTGGATCTCACATGGCGACTACCTTTCAAATACGGGCCCCTGGTCACTTGAAAAGCATACTAGGGTGGTCAGTGTGGGCACCCCAAACCCCTCCAGCATGTAGAAGTGGAGAAGAGAGTGTGAGGTGATCAAGCCCCATTGGTGGGTGCCTTCTTCCTTCTCTCTCTCTCTCCCTCCCTCCCTCTCTTTCTCTCTCTCTCATTCTCTCACATGTACCTGTGCCCTCTGGAATTAAAACAAATTCTGCCATGCCATGGGTTGGCAAACTGGGGGCACCATGAGAACTCTCCCACACGGCTGGAAAGTGTGAGAAATGGTGAAACCACCATGGACAAGGGACAGTTTCTGAAAAGCTTAAACCTGAGCCTGTCAGAGTGTCCTGAGTCTATCAAAGATAAAATCATACACTCACGAAGGCGACTCTGTGCGTGCTCAGAACAGCGTGATCTGCAGTAGCCGCGAATGGTCACTCGTCCCCACTGCCCTCCAGTAGGCATTTGGATGAACCTTTGTGATAGATCCATGAAGTGGAACATTAATACCAGAAGTGAATTATTCACACAAGCACGAACATGGATTGCATTTGTAAACATGCCTATAAAAGATCCCAGAAAGATCATGTATCTCCTCCGATGTTAATTATACATTTTCTTAAAATAAGATCTAAAATGCCATGGGAGGAAACAAATCAGTGGTTACCTGGAGTGAGAAGGTAGTTGGAGGGAAGGATTTCAAAGGGACACGGGTAAATTTTGCAGATGTGCGAATGTTTAATTTTCTTGATTTGGTATTGATTTTGATGAGGTTTATAGAAATAAGAAAACATACTAATTTAGACATATTAAATATGGGCAGTCCATGGCCTGTCAATCCCATATCACTTAACTGTCAAAAATATTTCAGTCGCTTAATGATGGCAGAGAGGGGGCCTTTGTAATCTGGATCCAAAGACTCTTCCTTTTTCAGGCACTTTGAGGCCACAGGACACTGCACACAGTCACCTCATAAATTCCACCACCCCTGTATCCAGGGCACTACCTTATGCCCTGAACACTGAGAGTACTGTTTTTTCCTTTAGGAGACATTTTTTGCTATTGGGAAATTGCGGTCGTGAGAGAGTCAGGGAAAGACAGAGAGACAGAAGTGAGAAATTATCCTCCAAGGGGGCATGGCCACTCCGCACTCCCTTCTCCTCCATTCTCCTCTTGGGATCTTGGACAGTCATGCACATGCGTCTGGAGAGTTTAAGCAACCAGGTCCAGGATTCAAACCATCGTTGACTATGTGGGAGTGCAGCTACACAACCATTTCACCATCTGCTGGTCCCACGTTTGTTTTTCTTTCTTTCTTTCTTTCTTTCTTTCTTTCTTTCTTTCTTTCTTTCTTTCTTTCTTTCTTTCTT
>NW_006159976.1:96957-99505 GCF_000334495.1 Tupaia belangeri chinensis | reverse complement strand
TCATCATGCAGCACAGGGCTGAACGTGCACCCTCTGGGGCATCTTCTCAGCACCTGCTCAGTTCCTCAGACCTGGTTCTGTTTGTGCTGATGCAGGACCAGACTCCTCACTCAGTCCCAGTTCCCATTCACCTCCATCCCTGGGTCCTGAGGAAGGAGATGCTTAAGACGGCGCCCCAGAGCCCTCTGTGTTCTCAGTCCGGAGCCTCCTCACAGGGTACAGTCATCATATTGTCCACGTCTCCTGTCCTAGCAGCCCAAATGCCTTCCCTGGAGAAGTCTATTCATTATTCATAATTGCTCAGGGACACCAGGGTGTGTGGTCGATGGTCAGGGAATGGCAGTGACGAGAGGACAGGCCCAGCACCTGTCATCATGTCCAGAGAGAGACCAAAGGCCACCCAGTGAGCAGCAAGGGGAGCTGCAGGTCTGTCTCAATCTGTGAAGTGGGTGCCCACAGCTGTATCCTCCCCACACTCCCAGCCCTGTCTGCTCTGGTGTGGGCCCACATCCTGCTCACAGGTGTGGAGGATGAGACTCTGCCCAGCAGCTGCTTCCCCCTGGTACCCCCATGGGGTCAGCTGTGGCCCTTACACTTCAGCCTCATTGGTCTCAATAGCCAAGCTCTGCCTTCAGCTGGACTGACAGTGCAGCAGAGATCACCACCAGGGGGAGTAAACCTGCGTGGACGCCCCACCCCTTCCTGCCAGTGGGGAAGATAAGAGGCCTGGGGTAGGACGCCTTCTGCACAGAGACCTCGGCAGGGCTGTGTCCACCATGGCCTGGACTCCTGTCCTCCTCTTCATCCTTTCTCACTGCACAGGTGAGGCCTGGGTCAGATCAGGGTGGCCCCGGGCAGCATCAGTCCCTCTGTCTCAGGCCCTAAGCAGTGTACCCTCGTCTGTACCCCATCACCCATGAGTGTGTGTGTCTGCAGGTTCCTTTGCCCAGCCTGTGCTGACCCAGCCGCCCTCCCTCTCGGCATCTCCTGGAGAAACAGTCAAACTCGGCTGTGCCCTGAGCAGTGACGTCAATGTCGGTGGCTACAATATGCACTGGTACCAGCAGAAGCCAGGGAGCCCTCCCCGGTGGTTCCTGTACTACTTCTCAGACTCCGACAAGTAGTTGGGGCCTGGGGTCCCCAGTCGAGTCTCTGGGTCCAAAGATAAGTCGAAGAACACAGCGTTTCTGCACATCTCTGGGCTCCAGGCTGAAGACGAGGCCATGTATTTCTGTCACATTGGGCACAGTAGTGGTGCTCACAGTGACACGGGCAGATGGGGAAGTGGGACAAAAACCTCAGGGCCTACAAGTGATGACCTTCTTGTTGATGCTTTAAAAAGTGTACTGGCATTGTTCCAAACATAAGTTATTTTGGGAACCAGCTGTTAGCGTATTGGCTATGTCACTGGACTCCCACATAGTCGACCGCAGTTCGCGTCCCGGCCCCAGTGGCTTAAAACTCACGCCGGGTGTGTGTGCGTGCATGCCCCAGATCCCAAGAGGAGAATGGAGGAGAAAGGATTGCGGTGTGACCATCCCCCCTGGGGGGTGATTTCTCGCTTTCTGTCTCTTGGTCTCTCTCTGTCTGTCTGGCGAGCCGACGCGCCCTATAGCGAAAAACCCTCTCAAAAAAAAAAAGTTTTCTTAAGAGGTTCTCTCTCAGTATTTCCCATAGATTAAAAAAAAATCCTTCCATAGACACCCCCATCCTGACGTACAACTAAAGGTCCAGGTGCCTCGAGTGATCTAGGCCAGCTCTGGCTGACATAGGTAGACAGTGACACAGTGTGGACAGCCACATGGAGGGACCTGACTCAGGAGACTGAGCTGAAAACGAAGAGCATTTGGGAATGGAGGGTCTCACTGCCAAAATGAGGACTGGCACCCACCTGGGGGTTATTTCAGGCAGTCTGAACCTCTTTTCTTCACTTCCTCCATCATCTGACACCAAGACCTTTAGGAACAAGTGAAAGGAGAGATGGCCCCTTCCACTCCTTCCTCCTGGCACAAGGCATCACGGTGGGCTTCCTGTCTTCCTGCTTCCTTCCCAACACCCAGGTATACAGTGAGACTCTGCAAGCTCCTCCATCCTCCATGGAGAGAGAGGTGATGGACCTGCCTGAGAGGACTTTCCCAAATACACATAAATATATAGAGACAGACATGACTGTGTATATACGATTACGTCCACGCATATACTTATTCTGTGACCAACCATCTTCCCTTAAGCAAAGGACCTAATTAAGTTGCATCATGGAATAGCGGGAACCACACATGCAGGAAAGATTTCTAAGGAGGAGAATAAAGGGCACGGGCCCAGCTCTGTAGCAGAGGTGAAGCACTGTCCATTGGGAGCCGGAGCCCACAGGGCAGACCCAGCTTCAGGAATACTGAGGTGTGTTTGTGGGCTTGACACAGACCCCGACAGGATGGAAAATGGAGGATAAACGATTCTGGCGTGGCCACGTTCCATTGCTGTCTCTGCCCTTCTTTCTCTCTGCCTCTCTCTGGTGCACACATGTATATTTTCTGTGGTAAATATAAAA
>NW_006159976.1:93144-93691 GCF_000334495.1 Tupaia belangeri chinensis | reverse complement strand
GGGCTCAGCCAAAAGAGCAGGTGGCTTGCACGGGGTCCCCTCTCCCACATGCCGTGCAGGAATTAGGGAGTGGGGGCTGTTCCCCCTGAGCTGTGTGGATCATGAAGCAGAGCCGAGGTCACACTGGCCATGCCTCTCCTCCTCATCCCCCATGGTCTACACAGGGGCTGGAGACAGGTGTATGGGGCTCCGCTGGGAGGTTCTGGCTCTCCCCTGCTCCCCTGGTAATGTCCGGTCTGGGCCCCTTCTGCCTCCCCCCTCAGGCTCAGGTCATTGGCCCAGTGAGAGCTGAGGCTGGAGCCTGCATGGCGGGGGGTGGGGGTAGGGGTGTCTGCCATTGAGCTGGTCACCATCTCCTGCCCTGGAAGTAGCACCAAGCGCCAACATGGGCTATGTCTTGGTACCAGAGGTGACTGGGCAGTGCCTTTGACCTTCTGTCACCTCGTAGCAAATGTCAGCCCGAGAGGTTCAGATCGGGCTTGGGGGCTGCCAGCTTGGCCCAAACTCTTCCCTGCCTCTCTGGCTGCCGCCTCGGGCAGAGGGTGGT
>NW_006159976.1:87119-91395 GCF_000334495.1 Tupaia belangeri chinensis | reverse complement strand
CAGCAGAAGCAGGCAGAGCCCCCATTTCCCACAGGGGCATGTCAGTGAATCCAGCTACAAGCTGAGCCTCCACCCCACAGTGTCTCCCGGGGCTGAGAAGGGCAGGGCCACTTGGGGCTTTTTAGCACCCAGTGCCCCTACCTGATGGTGGCAGGGCCCAGGGGGAGCTGAACTTCACCCCTATCCTTAGCAATGAAAGTGAAAGAGGTGCTGCAGGCAGAGCTAGTCTGGACTCCAGGAACCCCATGGAAACTGTGGGTCCAGTGATGACCTCAGCCTTAGCCCTCCTAACTTGGCATTGAAGGTACTGAAGAGGGGGATGACAAGAGGTCTTGGACACTGAAGGTGTCTCCTCCCTTCCCTGCTATCAGTGAGACCCAGTGGACCCCAGGAGGAGCTGAGCTTCCACCAGTCCCCTCACAGCAGCAACCGAGTAGCTTCACTCAGCCTGACACCCCCTCTGTGCCATCAGTGGGGTCCTCAAAAGTGACCTCACACCCACTCTAAGGCAGCGAGTCAGCACAGTCACTGCTGAATCATCCCAGGAAGGTGTCAGAGTTCCTGGGCCTGAGAGTTCGAGCCCCATGGTAGGTGAGTCCACTGGGGAGCTGAGCACATGACCTATGTCCTGTGACACCCAGAACAGTCCCTTCTGAAAGAAACATAAAAGAGACCCAAAGTCACCTATATCCAAAATGTCATGGATGTAATAAAAAGCCCCTCATTTCAAAAACCATAAAAATCACAACCTAAACAAGAAAAGACCATCAAGACACAGGGACACTGCCAAGGAGACTTCGGTGCTGAAAGAATCTGGCAGGGATTTTAAAAACAGGAATCATGACGTAAGTTTAGGATGAACAATTACAGACAACTTGAAACACATGGAAAAGGACAGACTCTTAGAAAAGAACTAGAACTCATGATAGAACTGAAAAACACAGCCAATGTAATTTTTAAAATTAAAAATCGCTTTGGAGGGAATCCAGAACAGGGAAGAAATGGAATTCAGACAGTGGGGAATTCAACACAACCAGAGCAAAAAAGAACAATAGCTATCAAAGCCCAGCAGGGGCGCTGTGGAGCTGCTCAGAGAAGAGGAAGGTGAAGGAATGCACCAAGTTCCAGGGTCCAGGCCTGAGTGAGAGGCCACAGCAAGTGCTTCCTCCCCTGGGGAAACTCAGAGCTCTCAGCCACAGCTCCCTGACAGAGCAGCTGCTCCAGGGGTCGAGGCCCAGTGTGGACAGGGCTGAGTGATGAAAAGCTGCCGTGTACATAATGCAGCTCCCAAATCACAGCTTTACCAGGGAGCTGAGGCAATCAGAGAACCACCCGGAGTCTAGCTCCAGCTGCGGGTCCTGGGATCTGGGGAGAGCCCACAGCATGGCCTGGACAACCCTCATCCTCCTGCCTCTCCTCACTCTCTGTCCAGGTCCATGGAGATGTCAGGGGCAGGCCTTGGCAGGGGTCCTCTGTCCTTCCTCTTCCTGGTGTGTGTGTGTGTGTGTGTGTGTGTGTGTGTGTGTTTGTTCCATGGTCCTGATTCTAGAAGAAGCCTGGCCAAGCCCCCAGGGTATAGATCTAGGATACAAACAGCAGACGCTCCTGGACCCCAGCTCTTCTCAGGATCCCTCATTTGGGGCAAAACTGCCCTGAGCCTCGGGGGGTCCAGCCCAAGGAGAAGGCCCAGCACTGAAAAGAAAACACAGATCTCCCCCACTTTTCAAAAGCACTCAAGGCTCCTTGATCATACATAGGCCATCAGAGGTTTAAGTAAAGACTATGGTTATAAATAGGTATCCATGGGTGGACACACCCCCAGATGGGTCCCAGATGGTTCCTCTGACCCTAGCTGAGAGTGTTTTCCAGGAGCAAGTCTCCTTGTTACACTCTCAGAGGTTGTAAATACAAAACTCAAGGGATTTCCTGACCCACGGGTGTCTCATCCCATTTTTGCATTACTAGGAGGAATACTGAAACTAGAGAATATAAAAATAAAGAGGACTTACTGATTCTCAGTTCTGGGGGCTGGAAAGTTTGAAGACATAGACCTGGCATCAGGCTGGACTCCTGCATGGTCTAACATGAACAAAGAGAATCTCAGGAAAGAGCACAAGCTGTGGGCAGCTTTCATGTATAACAAGCGGCTCTCACAAAAACTGGCCCATTCTCAGGAGAGCTCGCACTCACTCGGCCTCATCAGACATAGTTAATCTATCCATGAGAGTGGCGGCTCCATGATGCAATCACTGCAATCCAGTCACCCATCCCTAGGATTCACTGCTTCCAAACACTGCATCCCCAAACAAAACTTTGGGGGACAAGATATGATCTGATCCATCTCAAGCAGCCTCCTCTCCTGGAAATACACTAGAAACTGTGCCTCACTTCTAACCAGATAAATAGGAGGATACTGACCATGGGAATAACCACTCTCCATAGAAACAAGTGGAACATGGTTCATTCTAAACACAAATTTGAGTGACCAGACCCGGAGAAACACAAAATTTAGTCTATTACAGCATCTTTTGGATGGAGTAATTTTCTTTCTTTTGTTTTCCTTTCTTTCTTCCATTTTTTTTTTCCTTTTTGTACTTTAGCTGCTCATGCAAACCTACTCTTCTCCAATTTTTTTCTTAAGGGTCTGATCTGGCACCTTTCAAACAGTTTGACTTGGTTATAGAACTAACATTGCCAGACATGTGAGGAGAGGGAGGGGAAGGGGAAGGAGCAGAGGAGAGCATCCTTTCAGAGGTGATATTCTAGCAATGGGCACGAGAGGGTGCTGTGGATAAGGTCCTGGGAGTGGAGGAGGAACTGGAAATAGTTTCATGAACACCTGTCACTGATGTGTGACATCTCAGTAGTTCTGACCTGGCCAGGTAAGGTGCCCTGGGAGGGTAGACCATTTGCATGAAGACCCCGCCCCTCAGGCTGTGGGATTATAATGGCAGCTGAGGAACTGGCTCTGTGCTGAGCAGTCCTGCAAAGCTCAGCCCTGGGCGGTCTGTGCCATGGCCTGGGCTCCTCTCCTGCTCACACTCCTGGCTCACTGTGCAGGTCAGGGGCTCTGCCTGGGCTGAGGGAGGGGAGGTGACCCTGACCCTTCATGGCCCTGTCTCCCTCCTGACTATCTGGTCTCTCACCTGTTCTTAGAAGCTGCTTCCCAGGTTGTGGTGACTCAGGAACCTTCACTGTCCATGACTCCTGGGGGGACGGTCACGCTCACCTGTGGCTCCAGTGCTGGGGCCGTCACCACCGGCAACTACGCAGCATGGGTCCAACAGATGCCCTACCAGGCACCCCGGGGTCTAATAGGTGGCACCAGCAACCGGTACTCAGGGGTCCCTGCCCGATTCTCAGGCTCCCTGCTTGGAGGCAAGGCTGCCCTCACCATCACAGGGGCCCAGCCCGAGGATGAGGCTGAGTATTTCTGTGCTCTGTGGTACAGCAACCATTACCACGGTGACAGGTGGCAGGGGGGAAGTGAGACACAAACCCCCAGTTCAGCCTCACTCTGAACTCCTGACATCTCCATCTCCTGCAGCGAGGCTGCCTGTAGCTTCTGTGGACTCAGGAAGCTCGTTCTCTGTGGCGCCACAGGAGGGGTTTGTATATATATTTTGAGGGCAGTCTTTGTTTTAATTTTTAGTTTAGCTTTTCCACTAATGTGTGATGTTAATGCAAGTGTAAAAATATTTCTGCAATTGCCCAGGAGTGACAAAAGTTAACACACAGACACAAGTTACTCACAGGCACGCACACACACACATGCACATTGTCAGTTCTGGACCATGTCAGCCAACCTTGAATTACTACATAAGAAATTAGTTATAATTGTGGTACAGTACAGCTGTGATTTAGTATGTATAGATCAACCCAGAGGCTCAACTGTGGTGGTGTGCACTACAAAGAGGTTGGGGTTGAGGCTGAAGTTACCTGGGAGATCTGGGTTTCATTCCCGGCCCTTCCTGAATGAGGTGGATAAGATGATGCACACCTGTGGCCCTAGTTACTTGGGAAACTGGAGCCTGAGGATTCTGACGTAGCAAAACCCTGTTAAAAATTAGACTCTGGGGGGAACCAGCAGTTAGCGTAATGGCTATGTCGCTGAACTCCCACGTAGTTGACCGCGGTTCACGTCCTGGACCCAGTGGCTTAAAACTCACACCAGGAGTGTGTGCGTGCATGCCCAAGATCCCGAGAGGAAAATGGAGGAGAAGGGATCGTGGCGTGACCATCCCCCCTGGGGGGTGATTTCTCACTTTCTGTCTCT
>NW_006159976.1:80424-87036 GCF_000334495.1 Tupaia belangeri chinensis | reverse complement strand
ATGGCATAATGTTTGTATCACCAAACTCTCACATGGCTGACCACAGTTCGAGTCCCAGATCTGGAGGTTTGAAATTCATGTTGGGCATCTGTGTGTGCATTCTGAAAATTCTGAGAAGAAAATGGAGAAGGGATTGCAGCATGGCCATACCCCCAGGGGGTAGTATTTCTGGCTTTCTGCCTCTCTGCTTCTCCAGTGAGCATATGCACCCAAAAGCAAAAATCTCTCTTAAAAAGAAATAAAATTGGGACCATCAGATGGTTTAATGGCTATGTCCAGATGACCGGGCTCCCACATAGTTGACTGCAGTTTGAGTCCTGGACCTGGCATCTTAAAACTCACATCAGGGGGAACCAGCAGTTGGCGTAATGGCTATGTCGTTGGACTCCCACATAGTCGACCGCGGTTCGCGTCCCAGACCCAGTGGGTTAAAACCCACGCCGGGCGCGTGTGCATGTGTGCCCAAGATCCCAGGAAGAGCATGGAGGAGAAGGGATTGTGGCGTGATCATCCCCCCTGGGGGGTGATTTCTTGCTTTCTGTCTCTATGTCTCTCTCTGTCTGTCTGGCAAGTGCACGCGCCCTATACCAAAAAAAACTCTCAAAAAAAGAAAAAAAAGAAAACCTCACATCACGTGCATGTGCTTCCATGCCCAGTATTCTGAGAGGAGAATGAAAGAGGACAGACTGCAGCATGGCCATCTCCCCGGGGGGCGGGAGGAGATTGACTTCTTGCTTTCTATCTCTCTGTCTCTCTGTGAGCCCACAAACCCTATAGCAAAAATCTCTCTCAAATAAATGAATAAGTAAAAATAAAAACAAAGGGCTATAAATATTCTGTGACATACTCCTAAACTGTCAATTGGCTCAAACATGAACAGAGTGAATTTCTTATCCCTAGAGAAACTTGGATGTATATCAGGTGGACTATTTTAGTCAAAGGAGACAAAAAGTGTGCATTGTGATGTGTTTAATCCTGTGATGTTCAGGAAACATCTGACACTGATTGGTACTAATGTAAATCAAGATAGGCTGCCCATGGTCATGGAGGGCGAGTATTAATTAAAATGTTACATGGGACATTTTCTCTTCTACTAGACATGACTCAAGTATTGATAGGGGTGTCGGCTCCTGCAGAGGGGAATAAACTTGTACAACTCTCCATCCATACACTATGATTCACACATGCCACAATATTTTTATTTCATGTTGCAACAAAAGCAACAGTGTGGATGGGGATGGATTGGTCAATGGATAGTTGTGTAGATGAGTGTTTTGGATCTTCCACATCTCCTTCTACTGCAGACCATGTAACTGATCAACCCAAGAATGCCAGGTGCTGGGTGGGTTCCAGGTGGAATGTGGGGACATTCCCTGGGGACTGTTGTAGCAGCTGGATCCACAGTGATTGGATAGGGCCCTGTGGTGACTGCAGAGCCATGGAGGGACTGTTGTCCTCTGTGGAGCTGGGCTTTGAGCTAATATTTGGGAAGCTGGATTAGGTGATGAAGGAGCTGTTGCCCAACAATTCCAATCCAAGGCTCACTTTTTACAACCTCCAGGGGAAGGCGCTGCAGTGTCCCCCTCTCCTCTGTTTCCTGGTGGGCCTCATGTTTCTATTCAGACTTTTTAGGTCAGTGGTAGTTGGTGTTGTGTGAGACGAGAGAAGCAGCTCGCAGAGACCCTGACTGCCTGCATGGAGGAGAAATGTCAGCTCCTTGACAAGCTCAGTGCTGGCAGAGAGGAGCAGCAGGCAGGGACTTAGTCATCTTTGGAGAGAGCCAGGAAAAGAGAGAGAGTCCTTCAATATCCCCCACCTTACCAAAGACTACAGGAAGGCAAAGAGGATCAACCTGATACTCAGGCAGGAATTAAGGTCCCTGGTTCAGGACCTGGAGGAGGAGAGATCAACATCCTCCAAACAAGAGGAGGAGATGCTGGAGATGCTGAAAGCATTTGAATCCCTTGAAGAGATGAGAGTCTCCACATCACAGGAAGCCTTTGTGACCTTGCCAGGAGCCGAAAGCCCCAGCCTGAAAGTATTTCCCCCAGGAACAAACCTGATGTTTTAAAGAAGTTCCCTCTGTTTATTCAGGCCTCCTGAGCTGCCAGGCTGTGTCCATCCACCTCAACTCCATCTGTGGGTCTCAGAGGACAGTGTGATCTGGGGAGGTCCTTCCACATTGGCTGGAATTTCCCAACCATCACTTCCTGTACATAGCAGTGAGCTTCTTCTGATAGGGTCTTTATATATAAATATTGGACTCACTGAAACCAAGAAATACTGTATTTTCATTTTCTTCACAGAAAGATTAAGGTTTTGCTCATTGGCATAGAGAATAATATATTTAAATGATTAATCCTTTATATCCATTGAAACATTTTTCAAGATGATATTTTATCAACAGACTAATTTTACAAATAGACAATTTCGACTTTATGGTCTTTATAAGTGTTGTTTCATAACTAGAAAATATAAGCCTGTTACTGATATTTTTAGAAGTTCCAAGGACTTTTTCTAGAGTTTTACTTCAAAAATCATAAGTCCTAAAGAAAAATAGGTTTTTTCTTAAGTATATGTTATAGGAAGAACTGAGGTCATAGCCATCTGTTATAAGTCATAGCCGTCTGTTATAATGCAGTTGTGTGGTACACTTCCAGAAAATTGTATTCTAATATGATATTTGGTTATAAAATAAAACAAAAATTTAAAAAAGGCTCTGGTGGGATTGCACTCCACAATACTTTTCTTATGGAAAATACCTGACCTGAGGACATATCCCATGGGTTATTGGTAGTAGTCTTCTCAAGGCTTCTCCCCTTCTGCCACTTCAGACACCAGCCACAAGTTCATGGGATCCAGCATCAGCATGCTTTGGGCTGATCTGCTCAAATTCAGGGGCTCTCACAGCATGTAGGTTTGATAATTTACCACACTTAGTCTAATCCTCAATAACCCAGTATTATAAGACCACAGTTTGGGTATAAGGGAGACAAGTCAAGATGAATCAGTGGAAGAGACATACAGGGTCAGTTCCAGAAGCTTCCAAACATGAAGTGTCTGTGTGGTCAGGATGATCACCCTCTCCTTACCCTGCTGTAGGAATCCTGTCATGGTTTGGATCATGGTTTGCTCCCCAAAGGTTCATGGTTTTGTATTTGGTCCCCAGTGTGATGGAGCATAAGAGGTGAGCTGTAGTGGGCAGTGTGGATCATGGAGGCACTAGTCTCATGAATAGATGAGGTTGTCCTGAGAGACCCAGTGAGTTCTGGCTCTCGTAAATGAGATTAGGGATTGTGAGAACAGGTTGTCACATATGTAGCTGCATGAAGCACTCGCTCTCACTCTCTCCCTCTCTCTGCATACACACACCATGCTCTCGGCTTCTGTCAGTCATGTTCTGTTTACCAGAAGCTTGAGTTGCCAAATGTCTATTTCTTTCTAAATCTCCAGTCTGCTGTGCCTGTACTGGGACAGCAGGGCCATTGAGTCCCAGTTCATGAGAGGGAAAGGGTGGATCAGAGCTGAGAGCCCCCACCTGGCCCTGCCTGCTGCCCTCTGCTCAGGGTTCACAGCTGAGACCTCCCACACTTGGGTCCACACAGCCCCACCCATCCTGCCCGTCATGATGGCAGAGAAGGGTTTTAGTAATCTGCATCCAAATACTCTTCCTTTTTCAGCCACTTCAAGGCCATAGGACACTGCATAAATTCACCTTGTAAGTTCCACCACCCCTGTATCCTGCGCACTATCTTGTGTCCTGAACACTGAGGTTACATTTTTTTTTTCTTTAGGAAATATTTTTTGCTATAGGGCACTTGCATTCATGAGAGAGACAGAGGAAGACAGAGAGATAGAAGTGGGAAATCACTCCCTTTCAGCCACTTCAAGGCCATAGGACACTGCATAAATTCACCTTGTAAGTTCCACCACCCCTGTATCCTGCGCACTATCTTGTGTCCTGAACACTGAGGTTACATTTTTTTTTTCTTTAGGAAATATTTTTTGCTATAGGGCACTTGCATTCATGAGAGAGACAGAGGAAGACAGAGAGATAGAAGTGGGAAATCACTCCCCCCCCCAGGGGGCAGGGACACTCCACACTCATCCTCCATTCTCCTCTTAGGACCTTGGACAGACATGCACATGTGTCTGGTGAGTTTACGCAACCAGGTCCAGGATTCACACTGATGTCAAACACGTGGGTGTCCAGCTACATAACCATTTCGCCATCTGCTGGTCCCACATTTCTTTCTTTTTATTATTATTATTAATTATTTAATTTTACTTACGATTATGTTTTCATTTTGCTATAGGGCAAATGTACTCACCAGAAAGAAACAGAGAGAGAGGGGGAAAGTGAGAAAGCAAGGAACCAGGCCTGAGACTCAAACCTTGGCCATGTGGGAGTCCAGCACCTTAACCACCATGCCACCTGCTGGGGGTGGTTACACTTACTAAAATGTACTCGTAGGCAACTGTTTTTACACACATCACAGGGAGAACTTGCACAAATCCAGGTGGGACAGCCTGTGGCACATCCAGGCCTGGGTCTAGCCTCTGGCCCTCATGACACCACTGTCACAGGCCATCCCTCATGGATTGCCCATCATCATGCACAGTTCCTGTTTGGGCAGTGAAAAACCCCTGGACATGGACAATGGTAATGATTGGACCACACTGAGGATGGGCTTAGCTTCTCTTTACTCTACATCTCAACTTGATTAAGACATGTACTCATAGAAATGACTAAAATGGCCAAGTTAATGTTATAATTTACTATGATCAAATGATTGCCCAAATTGCATGAAAAAGTTATACTTTGAAAAATGTCATTTCCACACTTACATACTTTACTCTGCTCTAACTCACTCTCATTAATAAAAAACGACAGTAATTACTGATTGCTGTGGACTGAATTCTGTTCCACAAAGCAGTCACATGTTGCGGTCTTACCCCAGCCCCCTCCAAATCCTAAGTGTGTCTGTGCCTGCAAGTTCTCTGTCCCAGCCTGTGCTGACTCAGCCGCCCTCCCTCTCTGCATCTCCTGGAGCATCTGCCAGACTCACCTGCACCCTGAGCAGTGGCTTCAGTGTTGGTGACTACTACATATCCTGGTACCAGCAGAAGCCAGGGAGCCGTCCCCGCTATCTCCTGTACTACTACTCAGACTCCAATAAACACCAGGCCTCCGGGGTCCCCAGCCGCTTCTCTGGATCCAAGGACACCTCGGCCAATGCAGGTGTTCTGCACATCTCGGGTCTGGAGCCTGAGGACGAGGCTGACTATTACTGTGGTACAGAACATGCCAGCACTGGCACTCAGTGTTCCAGACCACGGGGAAGTGAGACTGAAACCTTCTCTGCATTGTCCCTGCATGTGGCCTCACTGCTGCTCTGCCCAGGAGCATGACTGACTCAGGGGGACTTCTCTTGTCCCTTCTTCAGCCAACAAATAATCTCTAAAGACCGATGGATGTGAAAGTGACTTCCCCTGTTCCTTACTCAACACGTTTTTTAAATCCTTTCTGTGTCCTCTGAGCCTGGTCAGGCCTTCAGTGACATAGGTCAGTCATCAGGGATCAGGGTACCTCCAGGGTATGATGGACCATGAAGCAAGAGGCTGACCTGTAAATTGATCCATGCCCAGCCCAGGGTCTTGACCTGACTCAGAGCCCTGTGTGCTCTCGCAGTGCGTGGTCAGCCACTGGCTCAGGGTGCCCCAGGCCCAGCCCCCATGACAGCTATAGGAAGAGGTCCCCTCCTTCCAGCTCCTGATTCTCCTCTGTCCTGGGAGCTGCTCTTCCCTCTTGAGGCTCAGAGGAGGAAGGTCTCTGGGGTCCAGGCTACTGAGTAGATGGGGTCTCCTCCACAATGAGCTGTGACAGTGTCTGTGACCTCCGTGTACACAGGGACACCCAGGATCAAGGCCCTCCCTTCTGAGTCAGACCCTAAAGTCACCACCTGTCTGTACCTCACATGTTCTGCTGCTCATCCAGGAATTCATGAGGCTGGGGACACTCAAGGGTCAGGATAGACTCAGATGAAGCAGGTCCCACAGGCCAGGATCGCTCAGGGCAGTGGCCTCTGAGAGACTCAGGAGTCATCACAGACTGTTCCATAAGGGTCTCACTGTTTCCTGAAGCCAGCTGTGGCTCTTATGCTTCAGCCTCTTTGGTCTCAATAGCCAAGCTCCACCTTTAGCTGGATTCAGGGTGCAGCAGAGATCACCACCAGGGGGAGCAAATCTGTGTGGACGCCCCTCCCCTTCCTGCCCGTAGGGAAGATAAGAAGCCTGGGGTAGGGTGGCTCCTGCACAGAGACCTCAGCAGGGCTTCGTGCACCATGGCCTGGACTCCTGTCCTCCTCTTCATCCTTTCTCACTGCACAGGTGAGGCCTGGGTCAGACACCAGGGTGGCCCCTGGCCTGCATCAGCCCCTCTGTCCCAGGCCCTAAGCAGTGTACCCTCATCTGTACCCCATCACCCATGAGTGTCTGTGTCTGCAGGTTCCTTCGCCCAGCCTGTGCTGACCCAGCCGCCCTCCCTCTCGGCATCTCCTGGAGAAACAGTCAAACTTGGCTGTGCCCTGAGCAGTGACGTCAATGTCGGTG
>NW_006159976.1:77286-80143 GCF_000334495.1 Tupaia belangeri chinensis | reverse complement strand
AAATCACCCCCCAGGGGGGATGGTCACGCCGCATTCCCTTCTCCTCCATTCTCCTCTTGGGATCTTGGGCATGCATGCACATGCGCTCGGCATGAGTTTTAAGCCACCAGGTCCAGGACGCGAACCGCGGTCGACAACGTGGGAGTCCAGCAACATAGCCATTACGCTAACTGCTGGCTCCCTTGTGCCTATTTGTTGATGTTAAAAAACATGTACTGGCATTGTTCCAAAGAGAAGTTATCTTGAAAGTTTCTCTCTCGATATTTCCCCATAGATTAAAAAAAATTCTTCCATAGATCCCTCTCTATGCTGACCTTACAACTGAAGGTCCAGGTGCCTCCTCGAGTGATCCAGGCCAGCTCTGGCTGACATCAGTAGACAGTCACACCATGGACAGTCACGTGGAGGGACTTGACTCAGGCTGAAAATAAAGAGCATTTAGGGGGACCAGCAGTGGGCATAATGGCTATGTTGCTGGACTTTCATGTAGTCAACTGCAGTTCAATTTCCAAACACAGTGGCTTAAACTCACACTGGACACATGTGTGTGCGTGCCCAAGATCCCGAGAGGAGAACGGAGGAGAAAGGATTGTGGTGTGGCCATCCCCTTTGGGGGGTGATTTCTCACTTTCTGTCTCTCTGTCTCTGTATTTCTGGCAAGTGCACACACCCTATAGCAAGAAATCCTCTATAAAAAAAAAAGAAAGAAAGAAAAGCATTTGGAAAAGGAAGGTCTCAATGCCAAAATGAAGACTGGCACGCAACGGGGGGTTATTTCAGTCAGTCTGAACCTCTTTTCTTCACCCTCCATCATCTGACAACAAGGCCTTTAGGAACAAATGAAAGGAGAGAGCTGGCCTGTCGGGGTCCAGCCTCGGCGGGGGTGGGTTATCTCATCGGAGGCGGCGCAGGAAGGAAAGGTTGAGGCCTTGGTGCCATTTTCATGCTCGTCCTCTGTTGGACACTCCCAGAGATTGCTCTCTGAAGAGTGACAACTGCTAGGAACTATCATGCCTTTTTATTGAAAATGTGATACATGCAAGTAAACGGGTGAGGGGCTATGTGTTCTAATGATCAGTTCATAAAGTTTTAACAACAGTGAACATAGATTCCATTCAGGGTTGGATTAAGGGCGGGTCTATTACAGTTCAGCAATTGTTTGATGTAGGCAGGTCTTCAGAAATGTCATGAATGCCGTCTCAGGAAATAGCCTCCAGCAAGCAGAGTTAATTATCAGCCGATGCTCGGCGGCAGCCATCTTGTAATCACAAGATTACCTTGTAATGAGTACGATGCTAAAAAGAAAATCTCAAGTATAGGTATTAGTTCTTATGGATCTCAATAAAGAATGATACTTATATAATTTTATAGGAATCTAAAACTTAATTTAAGGAATCCTAATATTTATCTATTTCATTTGGTGAGGGCGGGGGTGTCCTGGGCCAGTTTCGGCCTAATCCTATTTTATGTAAAGAAAAGATTATTTTTCAGCTTATGTTAAATGTATCTTGAAGGACCTTCCAAAGGTCAAGAAGATTATTTCTGCCGAGATAGAACTTCAGCACACCCTCTATTGTGACCACATGGATGAAGCATTGTAATTAACAGTAGGTGATCAGGACAAAGGGGAGTGGTCAGGGGATGTTCAGGAAATCTTATCACATAATCAAGATGTATGAGAGATATGTAATTCTTTTATAGTAATATATTAGGGAGTCAGAGGGGGGTCGCTTCCCAGCAAGGCTACTGCAGTCTCGGGAACACACAGCAAGCGGCTTTGCCAACATGCTGAGTCGACCCAAGCTTTGCTCATAAGTCGGGGGTGGGGGTGGGGGATGTACAGCAGTGGCCTTGCCAACGTGCTGAGTCAACAAAAGCTGTGCTCGAAGGTAAAAGGCTCAAAACAGATCCTGGGGACCCACCGGGTCGGACTCCTCCAATGACCCCTCTCACTCCTTCCTCCTGGCACAAGGCATCATGGTGGGCTTCCTGTCTTCCTGCATCCTTCCCAGCACCCAGGTATATAGTTTGACTCTACAAGCTCCTCCACCGTCCATAGAGAGAGAGTCGATGGACCACCATGAGAGGAGATCCACAAATACATGTAAATATATAGAGACAGACATGAATATGTATATATGATTATGTCCACACATATACTTATTCAGTGACCAAACATCTTCCCTTAAGCAAAGGACCTAATCAAGTGGCATCATGGAATAGTGGGTACCACACATGCAAGAAAGATTTCTAAGGAGGAAAAATAAAGGGTACAGGCTCAGCCCTATAGCACAGAAGTAAAGCACTGTGGGAGTGGAGCCTGAGGACAGTCCAGGACACGCACTTGGGCGCCACCAACAGGCTGTGACTCAGAGACCCAGGGAGGCTTCTCTGAGCCTTGAGGGTGATGGTCACTGCCTGGGCCACTAGGGGGAGACAAACCCTGGGAATCAAGTAAAACTGAACTCTCACTCTGAGCCCCCTGAGCAGGGCAGACCCACACTCTGTGGGAAGCAGATTTGCATGGAGGGTTTGCAGGGAGGGTTGTGCCCAGCCCAGCCCTGTGCTGAGGGGATAAGAGGCTTAGGAGCCCTGCTGAGCTGATGACCTGAAGGATCCGGCACTGGGACCCCCACCATGGCCTGGGCTCCTTTCCTCCTCACCCTCCTCACTCTCCTCACAGGTCAGGGTGGGCAGTGGGCAGTGCCTGCATAGGGTCCTCCACCTCCAGTCCCCCAGCCCCACCCCTGTCCTTGCTCATGCAACAGCTCACTGGCTCTCCCCTCCCTCATAGCCCTAATGAGGATCTGTGTTTGCAGGGTCCCTGTCCCAGCCAGCTCTGACTCAGCCGCCCCCT
>NW_006159976.1:68698-76964 GCF_000334495.1 Tupaia belangeri chinensis | reverse complement strand
TGAGCAGCCCTGAGCCCTCTTCCCTCCCCTCAGGCCTGACTCAGTGCAGAGAGGAGTTTCCCAGGCCAGCCTGAGTTCCTACCTTCACAGACCCTGTGGGAACTGAAGTCACAGCGGCTGGTCCCCTGCATGTGCATATTTTGTCAGGATATGGCGGTCTTAGTTTTGTGTGTGGACATGGAGGGTTGTTGCCACCTCCCTACCCTGATGGAGTTCGAGTTTCTGTGCTGTGGAGCTGTTCATACGTGTGTCCATAGCACAACACTGTCACCAGGTCTCGTCACCTCTGTCCATAGTCAACATGTGTGAGCTGCCCCCAGCAAAGGGCACTGGGTGATTCCTGGAGACGCAAGTCCTTGACCTTGACCTTGACATGTGCCTCACCTGGATTTCACCCACCACCATCATCTACAAGTGCACAGAGATCCTATTTTGATTGAGCCTCATTAGTTAGAGAGACAGAGACAGAGAGACATGATGCTTGCAGGAGGATGGGAGATCCTGAGCCTGCTCTGTACCTGAGACATTCCAGCTCCCCACAGAGGGAATGTGTTCACACCCACGTTAGGAAGCTGCGGGGGGAGCAGCATGAGTTCCTCCCGCCAGCACCTGCCTTTGGGCCTCCTGTGCATTCTCTGCCACCCGGCCCCGTCCCGTGGTCCCCGGGCTCCCAGATCTCCTTTCCATGTCTTGTGGATCTCACCTAGCTTCACTGAATCTTACTATGCTGTATGTATACACCCAAACACAATTATTTCTCAATTTAAAATAAATTTAATGGAAATCCTATCACACATGACAATGTCGTGAACACTGAGGACTTTATGCTAATACAATAAACCAGTTGGAAATGGCAAATATCTCATGATAACACTTACATGGATCCTATCCTCTAGGTAGGTAAAATGGCCAGCAGGGGGCGTGGTGGGTCAGGTACTGGATCTCATGTGCTAACCCTTAGGTTGGAGTCCCTCACCTGGTAGCTTGAGAATCCCACTGAGCATGTGTGGGTGTGAGCCCCAAATCCTGAGAGGAAAAGGGAGAAAAGATTGAGGCATGGCCCTCTCCCCCGAGGGGTGATTTCTCACATTCCCTCTCTGTCTCTGGTGAGTGCACACACCAACAAGCTGGGGGTGGGGGCTCATTTGCATAAATGTATCACCCCCTCTCAGAGCATGAAGAGGGGAAGGGAGAGACTGGGGGAAGCTCTGCTTCAGCTGTGGGCCCAGAAGGCAGGACTGCGGGATCCTCCACCGTGGCCTGGTCCCCTCTCCTGCTCACCCTCCTGGCTCACTGCACAGGTGACTAGACACAGGGCCGGGGGAAGGGCCTGGGGAGACCATGGGCCCTGCTTCCTCCTCTTGTCTCTAGACCACAATCACCCTCCATGTCTCTCCCACCTCCAGGGTCCTGGGCCCAGTCTGTGCTGACTCAGCCGTCCTCAGTGTCTGGGGCCCTGGGCCAGAGGGTCACCACCTCCTGCGCTGGAAGCAGCAACAACACTGGAATATTTGATGTGCACTGGTACCAACAGCTCCCAGGGACAACCCCAAGACTCCTCATCTATGAAAACAACAGACAGCCCTCAGGGGTCCCTGTTCGTTTCTCGGGCTCCAAATCTGAATACTCAGCCGGGGAAGGGAGACAAGAACCTTCTCTTTCTTTCTCTGCTGCAGAATTGGCCCTGGTTTTTTTTTTTTTTTTCTTTCCTACAAATGTTTATAGCTCTGTCAATTTTATCCTTTTTTAATTCTCTTCTAACACTGTGAAGCATGGTTTTTGGTTTTTCGAACATTGTAAAAAATGTTCGAAGAAACCTCTGCCCAGGCCTCGGTCTTCTCGGCTCAGCCTCTACCTGTGTCCAATTAAGCTGCTTCCTCTGTTTGGCCCAAAACCAAGATCTGAGATTCTCCTCAGTGATGTGTCTAGAGAAATGTTTCTCACTCCCTAAAGTATACCCCCAGTTCAGTCATTGTGAATAGCACCGTGTGAACACTTCTCAAACAGCACCGATAATCTGGGTGGTGGGGTGAACTGCTCCGGACTCAGCATCCATGAGGGGTGCACTAGTCTGTGGGGCTTCCAGAGCATGACACCACCAGTTGTGTGTCTTCACTGCCAGAGATCTCTTCCTTCATGTTTTGGGAGTCTGGAGAGACAGGTCAAGGGCAGCAGGCCTGGTTTCTTTCAGTCTTTTCTCTGTAATTTATAGATGACCATGTTCTGGCTTTGTCCTCCTTCAGACACCCTAATTCCACATGTGGTCTGTGTACAAGTCTCCCCAAAAGGCACCAGTTCCTTGGGGAAAGGGCCCCACCCATGTGACCTAACGACACATGCCACCTCCTCTAATTCCCAGTGTCTGGGTGAAGACACTTCAGATGTCTGGTTGGGAACATGGATTGGAGGAACCAGCAGGGGGCGTGATGGTTAAGGCACTAGACACTCCCACATGGTTGACCATGGTTCAAGTCCTGGACCTAATGGCTTGCTTTCTTGCTTTTCTCTCTCTGTGTGTCTCTATCTTTGTTCAAATAAAAATAAATAAATGAAAGGAAGGAAGGAAAGAAAGAGAGAAAGAAAGAAAGAAGAAAGAAAGAAAGAAAGAAAGAAAGAAAGAAAGAAAGAAAGAAAGAGAAAGAAAAAAAAAGTAAAACAGAAACAAAAGCAGAAATGAAAGCAAACACACAGCAAGCCTCACTTGGGCCTGACCTCTCTGCCAACTGTGGAGGCTCCCTAGTACCTTCCTCTCCAGTCTTATCTCAAGTGAGGACCACCCTCACCTGCCCCCCTCCCCATCTCTGATTCCTGACTGCTCTGCTCTGCCCTAGGGCAGTGGTCAAGGCCAAGTGAAGGCAGGAGCCCCGGGGACCTCCTGCCATCTCATCACAGAAACTATGGTTCTGGGATGGGACAGCAGGGGGCGCTGTGGGCCTGCGCTGAGGGGCCTGTGGGGCCCTCACGTGGGAAGTCTGACACCTACCTCCTCATCTCTACTCAGGGCTCACTGGGCCAAGCAGCTGGGTCCTCTCTGGTTCCCTGGGGAGCCTCAGGTCAGGCCCAGCCCTTCCCCCCTCCCAGAACTGCCACCAGCCATTGGGACAGCTCATAGGCCCAGGGAAGGTGAGGGATATAAAGGGGACAAGGAGAGGATTTGCATGAAAGACCTCAACCTCCCCTGCTCTGGCTAAGAGGGAGAATAAGAGAGACCTGCAGCGTGTCTGCCTCAGCACAGCTCCAGGGCGTCTGCACCATGGCCTGGACCCCACTCTCCCTCCTTGGCCTTGGCCTTGGCCTCCTCCTCCACTGCACAGGTCAGGACCATCTTCAGCATCCTGATCCCTGTCCTGAAACCACCTCCAGCCACAGGATAAATGCCTTCTCCTGTTTTTCCCTCAGGCCATAATGGGTGTCTGTGTTCCAGGGTCCCTCGCCCAGCCTGTGCTGACTCAGTCGCCGTCTACCTCTGCCTCCCCGGGAGCCTCGGCCAAGCTCACCTGCACTCTGAGCAGGGAGCACAGCACCTACATCATTGAGTGGTACCAGCAGCAGCCAGGGAAGGCCCCTCGGTTTGTGATGCAGCTTAAAAGTGATGGAAGCCACAGCAAGGGGGACGGGATCCCTGATCGCTTCTCGGGCTCCAGCTCTGGGGCCGACCGCTACTTGACCATCTCCAACCTCCAGCCTGAGGACGAGGCTGACTACATCTGTGGTGTATCTTATAGCAACAGTTAAACACAGTGACCCAGGTGGAGGGGGACGTGGGACAAAAACTGTTCATGCTCCACTCTCATGACCGCCATCTGCTGTCATGAGTCCTAGTCCTTTTGCGTTCCTTTTACAGCAGAGCACCAAGCACGTTCTGATTGCTGCCAAGAGCTCCCTGCGAAGACTTGCTGGCAGGCTCCTACAGAGCAATGCACAGGCCACCGAACTTCTGCTTCCTGGGCACTGCATGGGGGACAAAGGGTGCTCTTCTTCCCAGATGCAGACGCTGAGCACTGTGTCTTGGGAAGTCCCATGTTCACATGTTCCTAGGATCTCCACAGGCCCCTGACCCTGCTCACCTGTCCCTGTGGGCGAGTTACCCTGAAAGCACGTGTACTCAGGAAATCTTTTCTAGGCTGTGTGGGGAGCTGAGGCCGTGTCGTGCCTGTGCCAATGTTTGCACTTGCTGGGAGGGAGACCGTCAGGATCACAGTCCCCGAATCAGGATCAGAGCCTTTGTAATGAGCACAGCAGGGCCTGGGGAGCTGCAAGGACCAGCTGGGCTCCCAGGTCTTTGGGCCAAGGGGCCCTGTGTGCTGCGACCAGCAAGGAGTGTTGGGGGACGCCCCATTGTCCGCACAGCTCCTCAGTGAGGGCCTTTCCTCAGAGGACCCTGTGCCTGAGGCTGACCCTGTGCTCCCTGATGGAGACCCAGCAGCTGTGTCTTCTCTGACTGGCAGAGTCCCCTGAGCAAGGCCCTCTGTGCTGTCCCAGCAGCTTTCTCTCTGGACAGGGGTGGGAAAGTCCCTGGGAACAGAAATCTGCTCCGTCGAGAGCACACCCCACACTGGTGGGATTCCACACCCATTTCTCCCACCTTTGCGAACCACACGAGGATGGAACCTGTCTCTTTCAGTTCATATACTCAGCTTTAAAAAATCTTTAGTCGTAGGATGCATACAGGGCTGCAATATTGGTAGCAATCGTGTACAGTGGTACCAGCAGAAGCCAAGGAGTCCTCCAAGGATCTCCTGAGGTACAAGTCCGACTCAGACAGGACCAGGGCTCCAGGATCCCCAGCCGCTTCTCTGGAGCCAAAGACACCTCGGCCATTGCAGGTGTTCTGCGTATCTCTGAGCTGCACCTGAGGATGAGGCCGACTCTCATGGAGGGACTTATCAAGGCAACACTGGCCCTTACACAGGGCTCCAGACCACAGGAGCGTGATTGAACCTCCCCTGTGTGCTCCCTGCCCGTGCCCTCGCTGCTGCACTGCCTGGGACCGTGTGTAGCTCAGGTGACCTCTGAGGGAAATGGCTCATCAGACCCTCCCTGTGCCCATTTCCTCCCCTCGGAACATGCAGGACCTTTGTATGGCCTCAAGTCACAGAAAGCATCAAGCAGGACAGTCTGTGGTGACTCCAGGGGGTCCCTCGGGGTCTCCCTGACCTAGCCTGACTGCTGTCTGCCCCTCCAACGCCCAGCAGGATGCTGTAACAGAGTACTCTGACCCGGGGGACAATAAAGGGCACACATAGATTCCCCACAGCAGAGGGACTGGGATGTCCGGGATCAGGACCTGTGTCGAGCTGGGGACACATTGCTGTTCCGTTGCCTTTTGTCTCAAGCGTTAATAGATTCACTTCCCCACGTGCCAACACACACCAGAAGTCTTGCTTTAAGGACTCACTTTGTTGGGAAACATTGTCTATCGCTTCTAGATTCCTCCTGCTTCCAACCCGAAAATCCCTCAAACACCAGTAAGTCCCTGAGGAAGGAAGATTTGCCTTTTCTGCTTTTATTGTCTCCTGTATGACCTGATTTTCCAGGATCCCTGACCAGGGTGATCCAAGGTGGTCAGCATCATCAGGGGCCTAGTGCCCAATGTCCTCAGTAGGGTCCTAAGGTCTGGAGGGAGCAAGACTGTAGATCCAGCAGGGGGCGCTGTGGGACAGTCTGGGAAGTAGCAGGTTCTGGGCTCTCTGTGCTCAGAATAGCCTTAGAGGTTCCAGGACCTTGAACAAGTGGGTTTCCATTGTGAGGAATTATGAACTCGACTCTAATTAAAAATATTAGAAAACCAGGAACCAGCAGTTAGCATAATGGCTATGTCGCTGGACTCCCACGTAGTGGACCGGGGTTTGCGTCCCAGACCCGGTGGCTTAAAACTCACGCCGGGTGCGTGTGTGTGCATGCCCAAGATCCCGCAAAGAGAATGGAGGAGAAGGGATTGCGGCATGACCACCCCCCTGGGGAGGTGATTTCTTGTTTTCTGTCCCTATGTCTCTCTCTGTCTGTCTGGTGAGTGCACTTGCCCTATAGTGAAAATCTCTCTCTCAAAAAAAAAATATATATATTAGAAAATCCAAATTAGTCAGCTGTCTTCCTGGCTCCAAATCTGCTTCTTAGTGTCAGCCACTGAGCAGGAGCTTTGAGAGAGGGAGGGGGAGCACCCACGGGGGGAAGGGGCCCGTGGGGGAGTGGCTGAGGGTGGTGGGAGTCTGGGCCACAGTAGCCTGCTCTGGAGGGGTGAGGTCTGGTCTGGGATGTGGGGAATGAGGGGAGTGTGACATGCGGAGGGGGAGGGTCAGAGTGTGCTCATAAAGGGCAGAATCCAAAGAAGACGCTGGTCCCTTGGATGACAGAGGCCGCATTTGGCCTGTGCATTGGGGACTGAGGCAGGAAGGTTCCAGGAGGGTCTCCGTGAAGTGAGGCTGCAGAGATGCAGGGCAGGTGGGAGCCAGGATGTGAGGTTGAAGAGTAAGTGGGAGCAGGATATGAGGATAAAGGGCAGGCCAGGACCAGGGTGTGAGGATGAGGGGCAGCGGGGTCCCTGAAGGGCTGCAAGGTGGGAGGACCAGCTCCCAGCAGCATTTGGTCAGCAACTCTCTGGGAGCCTTGGGAGTAATCTGAGGCAGACATGAGACAGGAGGACCCAATATGGGGTTGGCACCATCCTGGGGAGACAGTGTGGCCAAACTGGGCCAGAAGGAGGGAGAGGAGGGAGACAGGAGAGAGCACGTGAGATCTCTGATGCTGTGGATGCCTGGAGACAGCTTGGCCAGTGGAGGCGAGAGTCGGGAAGTGTCCACCCTTAGTACATTATTTTTTATGCTTAGTAAATATTTGCATAATAAAAATACCATTACAAACAAACAGAATACAAATATTTACCTTTTTTTACCTATGTGAAAACAATTAAAAGTATTATTTTCACACCTCTTTGTTATTGGACTACATTTATCTGTCCCTATCCTCAGCCTGAAACACGCAGACCCGCAAGGGGTGGGTGCTGGGAGCTGTCCAGCGCTGCAGGGACTCCTCACACTGCGTGGCCCCACTGGCCTCAGGGCTGGCAGAGGCTGACTGCCCTGTGCTCAGGGCTGACCCAGCCGCCTGGTGCTCTCAGGGCCTGGCAGAGGGTCCTGGGGATGCTCCCAGCCTCTGCTCCCTCCTCCTCCCTCCTGGGATCCCACTCCAGTGGGCCCCACCCTCAGTCTCCTGAACCAGAGATCAGCTGGGGTCTGAAAGCCACATGAGGGGGTGGGGTTCATTTGCATAAACAGCCCTGCTTTTCTCTGGGGACAGTAGGGAGGATAAGATAAGCCTGGGGTAGCCTAGCCCAGGTGGGGACAAGGAGCTGTGTCCACCATGGCCTGGACTGCTCTCCTGCTGGTGCTCCTGTCTCAGTGCACAGGTGGGGTCAGGCCTTGGGGACATGGGACAGCTCCCCGTGTGGGTCAACCTTTGTGGCAAATCACTGGTCTCTGCTCCCTCACACAGAAGTGTCTGTCCCTCCAGTCTCTCTCTCTAAGGTCGTGGTGACTCAGCCATCCTCCCTCTCTGCGTCTCTGGGAGCATCTGTCAGACTCACCTGCACCCTGAGCAGTGACCTCAGTGTGGAGCTCTATACCATATCCTGGTTCAAGCAGAAGCCAGGGCGTCGCCCGCGCTACCTCCTGAGACTCCAACAAGCACCAGGGCTCCGGGGTCCCCAGCCGCTTCTCTGGATCCAAGGACACCTCGGCCAGCGCTGGCATTCTGCACATCTCGGGGCTGCAGCCTGAGGATGAGGCCGACTATTACTGTCAGTCCTGGGATGTGGACAGCCTACACAGTGACACAGGCCGATGGGGAAGTGGGACACATTCAGTCACTGAGCTGCTGGCCTGTGTCTCCTACCATGCCCTGTCACTTGTATGTGCAGCAACCCTACCCGGGAAGATCAGTGACTTGGTGTTTCTCTTGGTGTAATAGTCAGTGTTTCTGAACCTCAGGAAAAGTAAACGCCAAAATGAAAAAGAAAACCCATGACGACACTGATGCCTTCCCTATTGACCTAGCTGTAAAGTCAGACTCAGTAGAGCAGCCTAATCTCCCTTCCAAGCAGGAAGCAGACTTCCCTCCATTCTCTCTCTCTCTCTTTTTTATAATTATTTATTTTATTTATTAATTCATTTATTCTTAATTTGACCAGAGACAGACAGAGAGAGAGAAAGATTGAGAAAGCAAGCTGCCAGGTCCGGGACTCAAACCATGGTCAGCCATGTGGGTGTGT
>NW_006159976.1:56314-58279 GCF_000334495.1 Tupaia belangeri chinensis | reverse complement strand
GAGAACTATGACTCCATGGCTCTCTGCAGTGCATTGTTAGGAATAATTTCTACACACGTGAGTTTCTACAGATGGACTCCATGCCTGGCGGGGTATTTATGTGAGTACAGTCATCTCCCTCAGGACTGGGGTCCAGAAACCCTCCTTCCCCTGTCGAGCTGACCTCAGGCAAAGGAACTTCAAGGAACTGAGGCGTTAGAACACAAGATCTTTCAGTGTTTCTGTCCAGATGAGGTTTGAGCAATTCTGGAAACTAAACTTGCACAGCTTCAACTGCTTTTGTTTCAAAATAGATGATCTTCACCGAAATTCACTAAGTTAAGTTGTTTCTACAAAACTAAATCTTATAGTTCATTCCACTTCCTCAATGATATGAAATTTGGATGGAAAGTTACAGCCTGGTGGAAATTCAGGCTGTGAAGGATTCTTGCAGCTTAGAAGGTAACTGACACCTTCCCAGGACGGGCGCTCACTGTCCCAATTGGCTACGCCTGCCCTGAAGGCACGTGCATTCCAGGAGGCCTTTTCTAGACTGTGCTGAGGGCTGAGGCCCTGCTGTGCCTGTGCGCATGTCTGCACCTGCTCGGAGGGAGACCGTAGGGATCACAGTCACCCCTTAGGAATAGGATCCTTTGTAATGAGCACATACAGAACCTGGTGGGCTGCAGAAACCAGCCGGGCTCGCAGGACTCTGGGCCATGGGACCCTGTGTGTTGCAATCAGCAGGGGGCGCTGGGGGACTGCGCTGTGGTCCCTGCACAGCGTCTCAGTGAGGACCTTCAGTCCAAGGAGCCTGGCAGTTGCAGGAAATGGATAAACATGGGGAATACTCCGTAAAGCGAAGTAAACCTAGGACAGAAAGACAAATGGTCTTCACACACATGGACACTAAAAAATTGATCACCTAAAACTCAGGAGGAGAACAGTGGTAATTACACATTCTACGCATCAGTAGAGGGAGGGGAGAGATTGGCCACTAGGTGTCGCAATCGAGTCCGACAGGGAGGAATAGTCACAGTGGTGAAGGTCTAGGATGGGGAATATTTTCTATAATAGTGTCTTATATACTTCAGACTAGCTACAAGCAGATAATCTCCATGTTCTCCCTCCAAGAAGCAGCACAGGGTCACCCTCCCTGCAGGGCACACAGGCAGCACCACTGATGGGAGACTGGAGCTTCATGGGTGGCCACGCTTAGTCCCTGCAAACCTGATGACGCCAGGCTCCTGCCCACACTTGTGTCCTGGCTGTCAGGGAGGCTGCGGAGAAGGTCAGCACTGTCAGCCCTGCCAGAAATACCTCTGTCTGTCTCTCTTCCTTCCCATAATGCCACTCTCTCTCTCTCCCTCTCATAAATTAAAACAAAAATTAAAATTAAGACGTACATATTAAATGTTTAAGGTGACAGTTATGTTAAACACCTCGGCTTAATTATTCAACGCACACAAGTGTTGAAGCGTCACATAGTATCACGTAACAAGTATAATTAAATCCAAGAGAGAAAAAAGGAGCTGCGCTTGGGACGGGCCCTGTGCTCCCTGACGGGGACCCAGCAGCTGTGACCTCTCTGGCTCGCACAATCCCCTGAGCAAGGCCCTCTGTGCTGTCCCAGCAGGTGCTTCCTCCCAGGGCTCTTCAAGGGGTGGAGTCAACCTCCCCCACCCCTCAGTCTGCAGTGTGAGCTGAGCCCCAGCCCAGGGCTCAGGGAGGGGCTGGACAGTCACTGGGTGGACTCACATTTGCATGAAGAGCCCCTCCTGTGGCAGAGGGTGGGAAGAAAAGGGGGCCTGGGGCAGCCCAGCCATGTGGGGACCAGGGGTTGTATCCACCATGGCCTGGACTCCTCTCCTCCTCATTCTCCTCTCTCAGTGCACAGGTAGGGAAGGGCCTTGGGGACCCAGGGCAGCTCCCAGCCTCTCACTCTCTTTGGACTGAGGCCATCGACAATCACCCCCCCCCCCCCGC
>NW_006159976.1:49017-56298 GCF_000334495.1 Tupaia belangeri chinensis | reverse complement strand
TGGTGTCTGCAGGTCCCCTGCCCCAGCCTGTGCTGACTCAGCCGTCCTCCCTCTCTGCATCTCCTGGAGCATCTGCCAGACTCGCCTGCACCTTGAGCAGTGGCTTCAGTGTTGGAAGCTATGCTATATTCTGGTACCAGCAGAAGCCAGGGAGCCATCCCCGCTATCTCCTGAGCTACTACTTTATTCCAGCCTGCCCAGTTTGGGGTCTTCAGAGGGATTTATGAACACTTCCTCTGAGAGCTCTTCAGTCGGTGCTATGAACATCACCGAGTGCAGAAATGAATTGTGTTCTAGATCCTGGTGATGAACCAGCAAGTACGACAGAGACCACGGCAGCATCCGTAACAGGATCAACATGACGGTCTGAGGATGAACCTGAGAGAAGTGGAGACTTGTTCCCTGAACACTGCCAAGTTGTGCCAGACAAGTTAAAGAAACGATCGTAAATGAATGTATAGTTTTAGCTCCTGGTTCCAAACCTGTGACGTGTGGAGATGGTCTGATAGACTCACTCCAGGCCATTGGATAAAACCTGCTTGAATGAATGGGGAGGCGGAATCTCTGCAAAGCATTGGCAACAGCACATAAAGTCATCAATGCCACACTAGCCCTGGGGACTCTGCTGGGATTCCCCGTGACCTGTGTCTGAGGGAGGGAGGGAGGGAGGAAGTCGGGGTGAGGTCCAGAAACAGCTGTCTATTCCGGTGCTGAAGGCGAGCTCAAGGAGGAGAGCTGTGGGCAGGGAGGAGGCGCAGATCAGGTGTAGGATCTGTGGTTCTGGGCTGAGGGACAATGGTGGGGGACAGCCTGGGTCTGGGTGCTGGTGATGTGGGGACAGTGCTGTCACCTGCATGTGCACCTGGGCAGATGTGTCTCTGATCATCCCTCACCCAATGAAGGACCTGTAACCTGTGACAGGAGCATTAGGTGCCAGAAGGACTTTGACAGATGAGGGTGTCCTGGGGTTCCAGGGTCCCTGACTCCACTTCTCAGTCTTCAAAATGGAGCTCACGTTTTCCCTGGAATTTCTGTCCCATCCACAACAGATGGAGGAGGAAGGGGTGAAAATGTGTGCTGTGGGAATCGTTTTTCATGTTGCTGGATGTCTCAGTGACCTACCCAGAAGATGGAGAATGCACCGACAATTCATCCAAATGAATACAAAATCGATCCAATTCACTATTAAATTTCATTGTCCCTTATATCATGTAAAGGTAGTTTTAAAATGTCCATTGTTTCAGTGAGAGTAAAAATTACAAAATGTGTTGCAAATATAAAATATTTTAAAAATCACAAATACGTCCATACAAAAATCATTGTGACATCCCGCAAGTAATGGAAAAGACGATTTGAAGCCCTGGGGAAGGGCCATCTCCCCTGAGGACAGCAGGAGCCATCTCAGATCAAGCAGGGAGGTCATGCATGTGAGTGTTCTCATTTATGTTGTCATTTATGTGGGGAGATTTCCCTGAGAAGGTGAGGGGTGATGCTGGCAGAGGAGACAGGGCAGGCCACTTGGGGGTCAGAGGAAGGACTGGGAAATGCAAAGGCCAGGTCCTTGTGTCCCCACAGGGTGCCCATGAGGGTCACAGTGATAGGACTACTGGTGTGAAGGCCAGGCCCCCACAGACACAAACCTGCCAGTGTCCTGACCTCACTTTCTGAGAGCCCAGACCTGTGGGGAAGGCATTTCTGCTGTGCACCCAAACTATGATGAAGTCATCTGTCCACGGCGTTTACTGAGCACCTACTGTGCACCCGGCTCCAGAGCTGGCCGTGTGGCTCAGGACACAGTAGAGACAAGACAGGAAGGGTCCCTTCCTCAGAAAGCTGACATTGTTGAGGGAACACAGAGGACATAAAGACATAAATAAGAACAGCAATTGGAGTAATACATGGTTTGGGCCAGCAGGTGGCGAGGTGGTCACAGTGCTGCCTCCCATATGGCCAACTGTGCAGATCCAGTCCCAGTCTCAGTGCCTCGGAAATCGTGCCGGGGCATGTGCCTGTGTGCTGAAAATCCCCACAGGAGAATGGAGGAGAAGGGACTGGCATGGCCATATCCTTGGGTGGGGCTTCCTCACTTTTCCTCTCTCTGACACTGTCTCTCTCTGCCGAGCTCTCACGCCCTATGGCAAAAACCTAAACAAGCAAAGAAAAAGAATGACCCATGTTTCAGGAGAATGAGGAGGTGAGTGTGGAGGGTGGGAAGGGTCACCTCGGAGGGTTCTCTAATATCAGGAACAAGACAAGGCGAAGGACTCGCACATTTTAAACTAGAACACAATGCCACGGGCTGGCCCTGTAGCCTAGTGGTTAAGAGAGCCAGATCCCACAAGGCCGAGGGGGATTCAATCCCAGTTCAAACCCCAGGCCCGGCAGCTTGAAAACATGCCAAGCACATGTGTGTGTGCGCACAAAATCCTGACAAAAGGGGGAACACAAGCTGTGGCTCAGGAAGTAAAGATGGGGGTACCCCCACCATGGCCTGGACCCTTCTCTTCCTCACCCCTCACGCTTTTCATAGGGGGCTGGAGACAGGCATCTGGGGGGGTGTGTGTCCTGGCTCTGCCCTGCTCCCTTGGCTATGCCACCTCACTCCCCCTGAATTTTGTCCTGTGGTGGTCAGGGTTGAGGCCGGAGCCTGTGCAGTGGGGGTCTGCAGCTCAGCCAGTCAGCATCTCCTGCACCGGAAGTACTCCAGCTGCAACGTGGGTCTTGGGATGGTGTCCTGGTACCAGCGATGGTCCGGAAGTACCGACATTCTAGGTATCAGAAGCAAATATCAGCTCTCAGGGGTTCAGGTCTGGTTTGGGGGCTGCCAGTGTGGCCCACACCATTCCCTGCATCTTTGGCTCCAGCCTGAGGCTGAGGCTAATAGGGACTGTTGGCCCTAGACGGTCTCCTCCAGGCCTCCCAAGGTGGCAGCCTGGGGATAGGGAGGCAGGGACAGGCGCCTCCTCTCTGTGTGGACGGCCTACAGCACCCACCACCCAAGGCCAGGACCACTAACCTTCAGTGTGTGTTGCTGGGGGTGCCATGATGAGGGCCCAGGACTCAGGCCAGGGACAGTGACCCAGAGAGGGCAGCTTTGTTCCCCAGAGTCAGTCCTCCAGCCCTGTGACATCAACACACTGTCAGGCTGCCTCCATTGAGCAGAAAGTCCTCAGTGACAAAGGCAGGAGGCCCTATGGACATGATAGGCCAGGTCAGGACAGGGACAGAGGACCAGCAGGGACTGGCTCAGGGATGCCCACAAGGGCGCAGCTCTTTCCATCCTGATGTCTCCTGAGCACCCGCTGTGGGTCAAGTTCAGGATACAGACCAGGCAGAGGGACAGGGGCCCCTTCATCACAGGAGAGAGGGTCAGCAGGTCAACAGAAGTAAGGCACGTCGTAGTGTGTGACAAGAGTTAACATTGAGGGAACCAGCAGTTAGCGTAATGGCTATGTCGCTGGACTCCCACGTAGTCGATCGCGGGTCACGTCCCAGATCCAGTGGCTTAAAACTCACACTGGGCACGTGTGCGTGCGTGCCCAAGATCCCGAGAGGAGAATGGAGGAGAAGGGATTGCGGCATGACCATACCCCCTGGGGGGTGATTTCTCGCTTTCTATCTCTCTGTCTCTGTCTGTCTGGCGAGCGCACGCACCCTATAGCAAAAACCTCTAAAAAAAAAGAATTAACATTGACAAAAAGACACGAAACTTATCATGCCATGAACTTCGCACGTGCACAACTTAAAATCCCTTGGGAATTTTTTCAGTCAGCACATTTCAATTATGGAGCCACTGGGAAGATGAAAACCAAAATCAATTTAGTGAAGCTCATCTCCTCCCCAGAGAGAGGAGGAGCTGGCGTGGGGACCATAGAAGGGACAGGAAATTGGGTTTCCAGGGGCATAATAGGAAGTGAGGATGCAGCCTCATAGCACTGGTGGGACAGGGACAGGGGCCAGACCACGGGGGCACCTTAGGGGAGCTGGGGAGTTTGAGTTTTGTGCAAACAGCAGTGAGGAAGTCATGGAGGATTTTAAGTCAGAGTGATCTGTCAGATGAGGCGAGGATGGTCTCTGAGGGCTTGGGGGACAGGGTGCCTGAGGGAAGCAGGAACCTCAGCCACAGGTCATTTATTCTAAGTCCTGTGGGTCTAGACCGTGGGAGTCACTCACACACTCAGAGCAGTTTCCACGCAGGGTGTGAAGAGACGGGACTATTTCCACATTTGCCGGCCCAGACGTCCAACCTGTCTGCAAAAACAGAAACTGCCCCAGTGAGCTCCTGCGGAACTGAAACTGTAAGTAAGAAAATCCAGGGGAAAGGAAGAGTGCTCCCCACACAGAGATGTGCGACACTTAAGACAATCCTCACGTAAGTTCTGTAACACGACATTGCAGAGTGACAAACGTAAGAAGTGAAGCTTACGACACAAAATGAGAAGTGCAGGGTCCTACACACAGGGAAATGCTAAGCCTACCCAGCTAGGAGTTCTTCACTAATCACTAAATCACACTGGCCCTTTTTCAGAATTCTGAAAGTGTTGCAGGACTTTTCAAATGTTTGCTAAATGACACATTTTGAAGATGCCACTGAGCCAAGTCCTGGAAAATCCCCTCTGCCTCCTGGGCAGCTCCTCCACGTTCTCCGCGCCAGCCCTCCTGTCCCTCCTCTGTGATGTGTGCTCAGAAACACAGAGTGTCATGTAGGGTTTTCGGCATCTCCTGCGCAGGCGTGGCATCTGGGTTATGGTCTCTATACGTGATTGCACCTCCCACATACCAGGACTCAGCACCTGCAGTCAGCATGCCCAGGACAGTGAATCCAACAGAGAGAGTCAGACCTGGTCGTGTGCACAGAGACAGCACCTGGTAAGCTGCAGAGACCTGCTGGGTTCTCAGGTCTCAACACTGGGACGCACCTGACATCAGCAGGGGGCGCTGAAAGACTGCCCTGAGGTCTCCAAACAGTGGCTCAGTCAGGACCATTCATCAAAGGAGAGGGACCTGGGGCTGGCCTTGTGCTCCATGATGGGGACCCAGCAGCTGTGTCCTCTCTGACTGGCAGAGTCCTCTGAGCAAGGCCCTCTGTGCTGTCCCAGCAGGAGCTCCCTCCCAGGGCTCCCCAAGGGGTGGAGACAATCTCCCTCCCCCTCTGCCTGCAGTGTGAGCTGAGTCCCAGCCCAGGGCTCAGGGAGGGGCTGAGCAGTCACTGGATGGACTCACATTTGCATAAAGAGCCCCTCCTGTGGCAGAGGGTGGGAAGAAAAGGAGGCCTGGGGCAGTCCAGCCATGTGGGGACCAGGGGCTGTGTCCACCATGGCCTGGACTTCTCTCCTCCTCGTGCTCCTCTCTCACTGCACAGGTAGGACAGGGCTTTGGGACACAGAATAGATCATAGCCTGCTTCAGTCTCTTCTTACTGAGATCTCTGAGAATCATTGCCATTGTTCTTGCCCCATCACTCACGTGTGTGTGTCTGCAGGTTCCCTCTCCCAGCCTGTGCTGACCCAGCCGCCCTCCCTCTCTGCATCTCCTGGAGCATCTGCCAGACTCACCTGCGCCCTGAGCAGTGGCTTCAGTGTTGGTGGTTATGGAATAAGCTGGTACCAGCAGAAGCCAGGGAGCACTCCCCGCTATCTCCTGTACCACTACTCAAGTACAGCATTGGGCACCGGGGTCCCCAGCCGCTTCTCTGGATCCAAGGACACCTCGGCCAATGCAGGAGTTCTGCACATCTCTGGGCTGCAGCCTGAGGACGAGGCCGACTATTACTGTCTAACCTATCACAACAACAATGGTACACAGTGCTATAGACCCATGAGGAAGTGAGACAAAAACCCTTCTAGTACTTCTTCCCATATGGGGCAGTTGCTGCTGCTTGTGATTTGGACCAAAAAGACCCAGGGCTGTCTTCCCTGTGAGCACCCGAATGTTTTGTGAAGAGTGGATCTAGCAGTGGCTGGTCCTTTTCTTCAACTTTCTGCTGATCCGTTGCTTGTATCTTCTCATTTCATTCATGTCTCTGCAGACAGTCCCCACTGCTCAGATGTAAAGTCTCTCCATAGAAACACGGCAGAAAGCTTAGAAAGGTGACCCCAGCCCTGCCCAGCTCACAGTCTGGGGGGAACTTGCAAACGCTTCCTCTGTGAGCGCTTCGGTCTATGCCATGGGCAGCCCTGAGTGCAGAAATGAATCCTGTTCTAGGTACTCGCAGCAAACCAGCTAATATGGCATAGAACGTAGTAGTATTCCAAATAGAATCAACATTGGGACCCACAAATGGTGTAGTGGTTACATTGTTGGATATGGAGGACCACAGTTCGAATCCTGGACCTGGTGGCTTAAAACTCACACCAGCCGCATGTGCATGCATGGCCAGGATCCAAGGAGGAGAATGGAAGAGACAGGATTGTGGCATGGCCATCTCCCCAGGGGAGTGATTTCACACTTTTCTTCTCACTATCTCTGTCTCTTTCTCTCTGGGGAGTGCATGCCCCGTAAGGCAAAAATCTCTACAAAAAGAAAAAAAGTAGAATCAACATGAAAACCTTAGGATAAATCTGAGTAAAATTTAAACTTGCTCCTGAACACCTCAAAGCAGTGCAAGAGAAGAGAAAGAAACCATCCGGCAATGAATACGTACTCTGAGCTCCTGGTTCCAAACCTGCATTGTGGTCAAGATGGTCTAATACAGTCACTCAAGGCCCTTCGATAAAACCTGCTTGAAGAAATAAGGAGGAAATCTCAGCAAAGCATCAGAAAATGCACATGACAGCATCAACGCCACACTAGCCCTGGTGATCCTGCTGGGATTCCCTGTGACCTGACTGTCAGAGGGAGGGAGGAAGTTGGGGCTGAGGTCCAGAAACAGGCGTCTTTTCTGGTGATGAAGGTGAGCTCCGGGAGGAGAGTTGCTGGCAGGGAGGAGGCACAGACCAGGCGAAGGACCTGCAGCTCTGGGCTGACGGCTGAGTGCGGGGGCCAGCCTGGGGCTGGGAATGACATGAGAAATGTGCGTCACCTGCATGTGCACCTGGACAGATGCATCTCTGGTCACCCCTCACCCAGTGAAGGACCTGTGGCCTGTGACAGGATCGCCAGGAGCCAGAAGGTCCTTTATGGGTAAGGATGCCCTGGGATCCCAGGGCCCTTCACTCCACCTGTTAGTCTTCAAAATGGAGCCTGCATTTTACCTGGAATTTCTGTCACAACCACAATAAATGCAGCAGAAAAGAATGAAAAATAATGATACGGAAAGTTTTTAATTTAACATTGTCGATAT
>NW_006159976.1:40335-48549 GCF_000334495.1 Tupaia belangeri chinensis | reverse complement strand
AGACCACGCCCAAAGTCTGATTTTAGAGGAATTTGATTCTAAATGTTGCACATTTCTCCACATTGCTTGGCTAGGGGTGCACGTTATGGTAGTGGAAGGTCTAGTGTTTGTTCTTTGTTCTTTCCATTTCAACACGTAGTTCAAATGAAAGCTGTCTTAATCCCATCACCATTGTGGAAGCGATCCAGGGCACGAGGCCTGTGTCAGGAGGTCATCTCCCTCCTTGGTCCCCCATGGAATGGCTCAGTCCTTGTGGGTGATTCTGTCACTTGTCTTCTCTGTGAAACACCTTCTTTCATGTTCAGAAGGGCCGTGAGAGTGAACAGCACACCTGTCCCTCAGGCCCTGTGCCCTGGTGGGCCTACGTGCCCACACACTCACATGGGGGGCTCTTAGATGCAGCTCATCTGATGCAGGAGACAAGTTACAAGCACACACCCACTGTGGCCGCACCCCAGGGCCATCTGAGAGCTGTTCTCAGGCTCGGCACCTGCAATCTTTGTGTGTGAATATTTGCGCCCTTGGCCGCAGCTCCTGAGTTCCTGCACCTCCTCTGCTCATGGTGTGTGTCCCCCAGAAGGATCCACCCCCACTCAGACCCAGATCTCAATCACCTCCATCCCTGTCCACTGAGGAAGGAGCTGTCAGATCTCACCCTCAGAGTCCCCTGTGTCCTCACCTCCCTGCAGCCTCTTCAAGCTGTGATATCGTCAAACTGCCCACTCTCTTTCTCCCAATAGCCTAAGAAAACCACTGGACATGCCTGCTTATTAATGTTCAGTACCTTGGGGCTGTAGGGGCTGGGGCCTGTGGATGTGTGATAGTCTGTCAAGATCAAAACAGAGCTGTTCTGCCAACTGTCATTAAGCCCTGACTAATCCGAGCCTCAGGGGCCACTGAATGGCCACTCCTGCCTGATCCTTTTCCGTGGGCCCCCCAGACAGGGAAAACAGAAGCAGGGGCTCATGGTGGTGTCCAGGGGCTGGGGAGAGATGAATGGGAACTTGATAAACTTCCAGTTATCAAAGTAATTAAGTCCGAGAGATTTATGGTACAATTCTACTTCTGTATTGGCAATATTTTATTGCATTGCCCTTGTATGCATTTGTTAAGAAGACAGCAGTTAACGTAATGGTTATGTCGCTGGACTCCCATGTAGTCGACTGCAGTTAGAGTCCCAGACCTGGTGGCTTAAACTCACGCCGGGCGCATGTGCATGCATGCCCAAGATCCCAAGAGGAGAATGGAGGAGAAGGGATTGCAGCATGGCCATTCTCCCGGGGCGTGATTTCTCGCTTTCTGTCTCTCTATCTCTCTCTGTCTTTCTGGTGCGTGCACGCGCCCTATAGCAAAAATCTCTCAGGGAAACAAAAAAAAAGAAATTAAAAAATTGCAAATATGACTGTATAAAAATCATTGCAAAACCAAGCAAATAATGAAAAAGACAATGTGAACCTCTGGGGAAGTGCCATCTCCCTGAGGACTGTAGTTGTCATCCCACCTGGAGCTGGCAGGTCACACACATGTGTGTTACTATTTTATTGTTATTTATGTGTGAAGCTTCCCCCTGAGAAGGTGGTGGGTGATGTTGGCAGAGGAGAGAGCACAGGCCCCTTGGTGGTCAGAGGAAGGACTGGGAAATGGGGAAGGCACAGACCAGTGTGCTGACTTAGGTGCAATGAGGTGAGGGAAGGTCTTGTACCACAGGCGGTGGATCAGACTGGATTAATTTATCACTTTGATCTAGAAAATATACAAAGCCCAAGGTCTGATTTTACAGAAATTCTGATTCTAAATGTTGCAAATTTCTTCCACATTGCTTGATTAGGGGTGCAAGTTATGGTAGTTAAACATCCAGTATTTGTCCTTTGTTCTTCCCATTTCAACACTTAGATAAAATGAAATCTGTCTTAATCCCATCACCATTGATGAAGTAATCCTGGGCACAAGGCCTGTGTCAGGAGGTCACCTCTCTCCTCAGTCTCCTGTGGAATGGCTCAGTCCTTGTGGGTGATTCTGTCACTTGTCTTCTCTGTGAAACACCTTCTTTCGTGTTCAGAAGGGCCATGAGAGTGAACAGCACACCTGTCCCTCAGGCCCTGTGCCCTGGTGGGCCTACGTGCCCACACACTCACATGGGGGGCT
Source organism: Tupaia belangeri chinensis (assembly GCF_000334495.1). Lineage (NCBI taxonomy): Eukaryota > Metazoa > Chordata > Mammalia > Scandentia > Tupaiidae > Tupaia > Tupaia belangeri. The sequence goes on along the minus strand of NW_006159976.1, from coordinate 46,404 downwards.
CTTAGATGCAGCTCATCTGATGCAGGAGACAAGTTACAAGCACACACCCACTGTGACCGCACCCCAGGGCCATCTGAGAGCTGTTCTCAGACTCAGCATCTACAATCTTTGTGTGTGAATATTTGCGCCCTTGGCCGCAGCTCCTGAGTTCCTGCACCTCCTCTGCTCATGGTGTGTGTCCCCCAGAAGGACCCACCCCCACTCAGACCCAGATCCCAATCCCCTCCATCCCTGTCTGCTGAGAAAGGAGCTGTCGGATCTCACCCTCAGAGTCCCCTGTGTCCCTCACCTCCCTGCAGCCTCTTCAAGCTGTGATATCGTCAAACTGCCCACATCTCTTTCTCCCAATAGCCTAAGAAAACCACTGGACACGCCTGCTTATTAATGTTCAGTACCTTGGGGCTGTAGGGGCTGGGGCCTGTGGATGTGTGATAGTCTGTCAAGATCAAAACAGAGCTGTTCTGCCAACTGTCATTAAGCCCTGACTAAACCGAGCCTCAGGGGCCACTGAATGGCAATTCCTGCCTGATCCTTTTCCATGGGCCCTCCAGACAGGGAAAACAGAAGCAGGGGCTCATGGTGGTGTCCAGGGGCTGGGGAGAGATGAATGGGAACTTGATAAACTTCCAGTTATTAAAGTAATTAAGTCCGAGAGATTTATGGTACAATTCTACTTCTGTATTGGCAATATTTTATTGCATTGCCCTTGTATGCATTTGTTAAGAAGACAGATTTTACAGTAAATATATTGACCACTGCCTTCACTACAAACATGCAGCCGTTAGAGCAATGCTGGCAGGGTCTTTCTTCAGTGATTGAATTTTTCAGACTGTGTTGTGGTGGTTATATGTCTCTGTAGATTTACAAAAGTCACTGAGCTATGTTTTCAAAAAGCTGGATATTGGGACCAGCAAATGGTGTAATGACTACATTGCTGGACTTCCATGGAGTTGATTGCAGTTCGAGTCCCAGACCTGGAGGACTAAACTCACAACAGGTGTATGTGTGTGCATACCCAAGATCCCAAGAAGAGAATGGAGAAGAGATTGTGGCATGGCCATCCCCCTGGGGTGTGATTTCTCGCTTTCTGTCTCTCTGTCTTTCTGGCGAGTGTACATGCCTTATAGGGGAACCCTCTCCAAAAAAAAAAAAAAAAATATGCTGGATATTAGCCCGTGACAATTACAACTCCATAAGGACGCTTTGAAAACATTTGCATATCCTAACCCAGAATTTCTATGTGAAATGGAAATAAAACCAAATGACTAGATGAGCCAGAGGTGTGATAGTTAAGGCAGCTGAATCATTATGAATCATTGCCCAGTTCAAGACTCAGATCCAGCGGGTTGAAAAGCACAACATATGTGTGTGTGTGTGTGTGTGTGTGTGTGTGTGTGTGTGTGCGTGTGTGAAAAATCCCTAAAGGAGAATTGCAGAAGAAGCTGCAGCGTGTCCATCCTCCTTGAACAGTGCTTTCTAGCTTTCTTCCTGTCTCTCTGGAGCGTGCACACACCCGCTAGCAAAAGAGAAATAATGTTTATAAAAAGGACATGAACATAGTCACAAGAATATTGTTCCTTAAGAGCTCCTACTTGAAGTGATCCAAATCACCATAAACCTATTGTGATCTGCTCACCCAACGTCAAAGTATTCAGACGTGAACGGAGTAAATTGCTTATCCCTAGAGAAACATGGACGTGTATCAGAGGGACCATTGAGGTCAAAAGATACAGACAGAAGTGAACATCATGATCTGTTGAACCCTGTGATGTTCGGGAACTGGCGAAACTGGTTGGTGTTAATAGAAATCAAAACTGGTTGCACGTGGTCATGGGGGCAGATACTGATGAAAATGTTACATGGGGTATTTTCTCCTCCACACTGGACATGAGCCATGTATGGATAGGGGTGTTGGATACTGCAGAAGAGGACAGAGTGTCTGTCCATTCATACACTAGGATTCACACATTTCATCATATCGTTGTTTGTTTTTATTTGTTATAAAAGCAACAGTACAGGTGGTAACAGAATAGTCATTGGAGCAAAGTGGAGATAAGTGTATTTGATTCTCCACATCCCCGCTTCCCCCGCTCTGCAAACCATGTAACTGACCAATCCAGAATGCCAGGGGTCCAGGTGGAATGGGGGGACATTCCCTGGGGTCTGTTGTGGCAGCTGGATCCACGGTGATGGGACAGGACCCTGGGGTGGCTGCAGAGCCATGGAGGGGCTGCGGTCCTGTGTGGAGCTTGGCTTTGGACTGGTATTTGGGAAGCCGGATGGGGTGGTGACGGAGCTGTTGCCTAAGAACCCGAGTCCAAGGCTCACTTTTTACACCCTCCAGGGGGAGGCGCTGGAGTGTCCCCCTCTCCTCTGTTTCCTGGTGGGCCTCTTGTTTCTATTCAGACTTGTCTGGTCAGTGAGAAGTCGGCGTTATGTGAGGAGAGAGAAGCAGCTCGCAGCGACCCTGGCTGTGTGCAAGGAGGAGAAATGTCAGCTCCTTGACACGCTCAGTGCTCGCAGAGAAGAGCAGGCCGCGACTGAGTCATCTTTGGAGAGAGCCAGGCAAGAGAGAGAGTCCTTCAACCTCCCCCACCTTACCGAAGACTACACAAAGCTGAAGAGGGTCAATCTGATGCTGAGGCAGGAATTAAGGTCCCTGGTTCAAGACCTGGAGGAGGAGAGATGCAAAAGCTCCAAACAAGAGGAGGGGATGCTGGAGATGCTGCAAGTGTTCGAGTCTCTTGAAGAGATGAGAGTCTCCACACCACAGGGAGCTTTTGTGACCCTCCCAGGAGCCCAAGGGCCCAGCCTGGATGGTTTTCCCCAGAGTGAACCTGGGTCTTAAAGCAGCACCATTCCTTCTATCCGCTCAGGCCTCCTGAGCTGCCAGGCTGTGTCCAACCACCTCGAATCCATCTGAGGCTCACGGAGGACAGTGGGACCCGGGGAGTTCCTTCCCCGTGGGCTAGAACTTCCCAACCATCCCCTCCTGGAAACAGCAGTGAGTCTCTTCATTGTGGATTCTCCCAAATCAAAAGAATATTGGAAAAAAATATATATTGGACTTGCTGAAATACAAGGAATGTTGGACTTCTCTTTCTCTTCACAGACATTTGGGGTTATTACTCATTAACATTGAGAAAAATGGTGTCTTTAAGAGAATGAATCTTTTCCCTAAATTGAAACATCTTTCAAGACAATAGTTATAGATATATTCATATTCTAAGTAAGAGATTTATATGAAAGATCTTTACAAATATTTTATGATACCTAGAAAATAGAAATAGAGTAGTAATCCTTTAAGAAGCTATGTAATATTCTTTTCCTTGAGTTTTTAGTTCCAACAGTTGTAAGTCCTAAGTAATAGCAACTTTTTTCCCTAAGTACATGTTACCCCCCCAAAATTAGGTATAGATATCTTTCATAATACAGTTGAGTGGGATGCGTAAGAAAAAAATGTGTATTCTGAGGCTATATTGGATCATCTTAAAATAAGACAAAATTAATTACAAAAATAATCAAAATAAATAAAATTATCAGCATAAAGTTGTTCACGAAATTCCCTTATGGCTTTTACTGTAATGTTATTCATTTATTTTTAATAGATAATAAATGTATATATTTCTTTTTCAATTTTAATTTAATTTGTTATTAGAAATATTTTTAAAAATTTGCTGGGACCAGCAGTTAGCGTAATGGCTATGTCACTGGACTCCCACGTAGTCAACCGCACTTCAAGTCCCAGACCCCGGTGGCTTTAAACTCACACCGGGCGTGTGTGCATATGTGCCCAGGATCCTAGGAGGAGAATGGAGGAGAAGGGATTGCGGCGTGGCCATCCTCCCTGAGAGGTGATTTCTTGCTTTCTGTCTCTCTGTCTCTCTCTGTCTGTCTGGCGAGCGCACGTGCCCTATAGCAAAAACCTCTCAAAAAAAAAAATTGCTATAGGGCCCATTCACTCACCAGAGAGACAGAGAAAGAAAGAGAAAGCAAGCCACTAGGTTTGCTTTCAAACTATAGTTGGAGGGACCAGTAGGTGATGTGGTGGTTAAGGTGCTTGGACACTCCCATATGGCTGACCATGGTTCAGGTCCTGGACCTGGTGGTTTGCTGTCTCACTTTTTCTCTCTGTGTTTCTCTCTGGTCAAATGAAAATAAATGAATGAATAAATACAATTAAATAAGTAATTATAAAAAAAGAAAACTGCAGTCAGCAATGGGGCAGTCCAGCGCCTTAACTACCATGCCACCTGCTGACCCAGATTTATGTATTTCAAAATTCAGAAGGCACCATCTCTATTCCGATCCCATTTTATAGTTCCCCAGATGCAACCAAATCTATTCAGTTTCTTAATATCCTTCTAGAGACACGTTATAAATGTAAACAGATATCCAGATAAACAGATAAGTTCTTTTTTGTTGTTTTTAAATTTGCTATAGGGTGCACATGCTCACCAGAGAGAGAGAGCGAGAGTCACAGAGGAAAGTGAGGAAGCACCCATGGGGGATGGCCACACTGCAGTTCATTTTCTTTCATTCTCCTCTCAGGATTTTGGGCACACATGTACACGTGCCTGGCTTATTTTTCAAGCCTCCGTGTCCAGGACTTGAACCTTATAGTCAGCCATGTGGGATCCAGTGCCTTAACCACCACACCATCTACTGGTCCTTAGAATTTTTTTTGAAGTTATTCTTATTTCTTCCACAAGAAATGCAGAGACAGAGAGAGACAGTCACCCCCAAAAGGATCCACCCCCAGCCTTAGCCACCCTGTATCAGGGTCATGTGCACACACACACACACACACACACACACACACACACACGGCATGTCGTGTACACGGAGGCCTCAGGACACGAACCTGGGGCCCTCCCATTAAGTCCATCTGCATTATCGTGCCACTCTCTGGGCCCCCCATGGATATTCTTGTACATAGAGTGTTTTTAATAATCAAAAATCACTAAAATAATTTTTTTTTTTTTTAAGAGAGGGAAAGTGAGAAAGCAGGCCACCAGGTCTGGAACTCAAACCACGGTCAGTCACGTGGGACTCCAACGCCCTCAACCACCATACTACCTGCTCAGGGCCCAAACCACTAAAATCATTTTTCTACCATTGTCATTCCATAGCAAAGCAGACATTTCCCACCAAAAAGGAAGTCGCTGAGCAAACCTTTCCCGAGCAGCAACTAGGCCCTGCCAGGGTCCCGACGCTGCAATCCGCCAACCTCGGCCAGCCCCGGATCACGGGCGTGTGCCTGCCTGGCATTCTCAGGGAGGGCTCTCGACTCGAACTGGGAACCTCCCATGTAGGATTGCCTCATGCGGCATTGCCTTTTACCACTGCACCACTGTCCAGACCCCCAGAACTCAAATCCGACAGTGTGGACAGGATCTGTCACTGCAGCTCCAGGCAAGGGGAGTGATGTGCCCCGAGATCCCCTGTAGGATGCCCAGGATGGGGAGGCATGGGCCAGGACTGAGGAGGCTGGGAGGTGTGGGTAGCGATAAAGAAGTGAGGGGTCTACCGGTGACCACAGAACCGTGGACTCAGCGCCAGTCTGGCTGGACCTCGGCCCTGGCATCTAGGCCATCCCAATACCCACTGGGTCTCATTCCACTGTCCATGCCCATCCTCCTTGGCTCCCCAAGACTGGAGGGACAGAAAGAGCAAGATTTGGGCAACTGCCGGCTCTGAGCAGAGAGGAGATCTGATGGTGGGTCAGCCCTGGGGAGGCAGGACGCCATTTATCAGCATGTGAGCCTGTCCCGGGGCTCAGCCTCCGAGTATCAGGGTTTGGGGTGCCACAATGACCTTCCTCCGTGGGCTGAGAGCATCCCAGACTCAGGGGCCGACAGCTCCCCTCCTGCCAGCTCCTGCTGGCCCTGCCATGCCAGGGCCTCGTCACCGCTGACCGCAGCCTAGCTCCCCAGCCCAAGACCCCCTTAAACTCTGCACCCCTGGTTTTGCAAAGACCCTCTCAGTTCACTCCGAGCGCTATACCCTGAGACCCACTCCGATCGCTGACCTCCCAGTTAAGCCCAGCTGCCTCTGTCTGCAACACAG
>NW_006159976.1:33984-35676 GCF_000334495.1 Tupaia belangeri chinensis | reverse complement strand
CATCGGCTGGAAGATTGCCCCTCCTTCCCCCCCCTCCTGCTCCACAGAAGACTCCACAGCCACAGGGTGTCTCCCCATGGACCAGGGTGCTCACGCCCCTGTTCACACAGCATCCTCTTTGTCTCTGATGGGGAGGGGATGGTTTCCCACTTTGCCATGTTTCCTGTTGGAGGAACCGCAGTGTTTCCTTGAGATTTTTGCTGGCTTCTCATCAGACCTGCACCTGAGCGGCACCCTGTGACTGATGGCTCTTAGCTCAAAGGGGTGTTGGGGTCCCAGCCTGGCAGTGCCACTCCATGTTCATACTCAACCTTACCCCCCTGCAGGACGGTTCTCGGCACTGTGGACGGTTACAGGACTGAGTCAGTGAGGACCCTGCTCTTCACACTCCAGACCTGGTCTCTGAGCTGTTCCCCTGGGCTTCCTGCTGGGGGAGGAGGACCTGCTCCTCACCACAGAGAAGACAAGGAGTCCTTTCTCTCGGGAGAGAAGGAGCTGCCCAGGGCTGTGATCAGGTGGGAAAGACCAGAGTAGCAGAGAGTACAGCACTCACCCTGCTCCCCACTCAGCCTCAGGCTCTGCAGAGACGGCATTCATCACTGAGGTCACCAGGGGTGGGTGAGCCATGACCCAATCCCACCCATGTTTCCATCCACACTTTTAAGGACTCTCAGGATTACATTAAAATACTCAAGTCAGTGCCGAGAACTATGACTCCATGGCTCTCTGCAGTGCACTGGTAGGAATAATTTCTCCAAACGTGAGTTTCTACAGATGGACTCCATGCCTGGCGGGGTATCTATGTAAGTACAGTCATCTCCTTCAGGACTGGGGTCCAGAAACCCTCCTTCACCTGTCGAGCTGACCTCAGGCAAAGGAACTTCAAGGAACTGAGGCGTTAGAGCACAAGATCTTTCAGTGTTTCTGTCCAGATGAGGTTTGAGCAATTCTGGAAACTAAACGTGCACAGCTTCAACTGCTTTTGTTTCAAAATCGATTATCTTCACCAAAATTCACTAAGTTAAGTTGTTTCTACAAAACTACAACTCACAGTTCATTCCACTTCTGCAATGATATGAAATTTGCATGGAAAGTTACAACCTGATGGAAATTCAGGCTGTGAAGGATTCTTGCAGCTTAGAAGGTAACTGACACCTTCCCAGGACGGCCGCTCACTGTCCCCGGTGACTATGCCTGTCCTGAAGGCACGTGCACTCCAGGAGGCCTTTTCTAGACTGTGGTGGGGATTGAGGCCGTGCTGTGCCTGTGTGCATGTCTGCACCTGCTCGGAGGGAGACCGTCGGGATCACAGTCACCCCTTAGGAATAGGATCCTTTGTAATGAGCACAGACAGAACCTGGTGGGCTGCAGAAACCAGCCGGGCTCGCAGGACTCTGGGCCATGGGACCCTGTGTGTTGCAATCAGCAAGGGGCGCTGGGGGACTGCGCTGTGGTCCCTGTACAGCATCTCAGTGAGGACCTTCAGTCCAAGGAGCCTGGCAGTTGCAGGAAATGGATAAACATGGGGAATACTCCGTAAAGCGAAGTAAACCTGGGACAGAAAGACAAATGCCCTATGTCTTCACACACATGGACACTAAAAAATTGATCACCTAAAACGCAAGAGGAGAACAGTGGTAATTACACATTCTACGCATCAGTAGAGGGAGGGGAGAGATTGGCCACTAGGTG
>NW_006159976.1:31881-33125 GCF_000334495.1 Tupaia belangeri chinensis | reverse complement strand
CAGCCGCCCTCCCTCTCTGCATCTCCTGGAGCATCTGTCAGACTCACCTGCGCCCTGAGCAGTGGCTTCAGTGTTGGAAGCTATGCTATATCCTGGTACCAGCAGAAGCCAGGGAGCCGTCCCCGCTATCTCCTGTGGTACTACTCAGACTCCAATAAACACCAGGGCTCCGGGGTCCCCAGCCGCTTCTCTGGATCCAAGGACACCTCGGCCAATGCAGGAGTTCTGCACATCTCGGGGCTGCAGCCTGAGGACGAGGCCGACTATTACTGTGTGACTGGGTACAGCAGTACTCTCCACAGTGACACGGGCAGACGGGGAAGTGGGACAAAAACCCGAGGCCCTACTGCTCCTGGCCTGTGACTCTTATTTTGTTTCTTTGCAATATATTTACTCCTGCTGTTGTAAAATTCCCCGTAACAACATTTTCTCCCAGCACTTCCAGGAGGCAGTTAGTGATGAAGTCTCTTGTTCAGCCCATGAGGGAGCAGATCTGGGTTCTCCTGAGGCCTTCCTCCGTTCTCTGAGACTCCTTCTTGTCCCAGGGAGACTCCCTGCCTCCCTCCATGGTCAGAGCAGGGACAGCACCAATCTGGCGCATGGCATTCTGGGAAATACCAAGCTTCCTGAGGACAGAGTTCAGAGATGGAGTGGGAGGGAAAATGCAGAGAAAGTGTAAATAATTAATTATCTGTCAGTTTTCTTATCAAAAATGTTCTTCAGGTACAGGAGATGACTCCTCAATTCTGAGGTCCACTCCTGATGGAAGATTTACAGGTCTAGGAAGCTTGTATGAATGCCAAAATTTCTCTTTCTACCTGGTAGTGAAACCTAATGAAGTTTGTTATATTTTGAAGATTCAGATTTAAATATAATATGCAGGGCCAACAGGTGATGCTGCAAAATGCAAGCTTTAGGGGCCAGTTAGGGTACGGGACTCCCACATGGTCAACCACGGCTAAAATCCCAGACCCAGCAACCTGGACATCACATCAGCTGCGTTAATTGCACGCTCACAATCCCAGGAAGAGAATGGAGGACAGGGGGTTGTGGCATGGCCATCCCTCCTGCCAGGTGATTTCTCACTTTTTCTCTCTGTCTGTTTCTCTCTCCAGCAAGAACATGCACCCTAAAAAAACTTTTTAAAAAACAGTCATATGTAGGGGACCAGCAGTTGGCGTAATGGCTATGTTGCTGGACTCCCATGTAGTCGACTACGGTGCGCGTCCCAGACCCGGTGGCTT
>NW_006159976.1:19686-31715 GCF_000334495.1 Tupaia belangeri chinensis | reverse complement strand
CTCCAAAAAAAAAAAAAGTCATATGTAAAGGAGAGAGATACAGCTTGCTTCTACAGTGGCATCAATTTTGCATTAAAATTTATCCCTTTGAATAAATTTAAAAGCTCAAAGACCCTGATCCTGACCTTTGTGACCTTAGATCTGAATTTTGTGAGGACGGAGCAGGCGGTGGCTGGTTTTTAAGATGCTCATCTTGATACTGGCAGAGCCCAGTGAGGCTGGTTTAGGCCTAGCTTAGCTCAGGGTCTAGGAGTGACTCAGGGAGGCTTCTGGTCTGAGCTTCAATATGGACCTCACAGTCAACCCCAACCGCTATGAGGGAGCTGTAGGCAAAGCACAATCCTGGGCTAGCAACAATGACACAATTAAAAATACATGTTCTTGGGGACCAGCAGTTAGTGTAATGGCTATGTCGCTGGACTCCCACATAGTCGACTGCGGTTCGAGTCCCGGACCCGGTGGCTTAAACACATGCCGGGTGCGGGTGCGGGCGTGCCCAAGATCTCAAGAGGAGAACAGAGGAGAAGGGATTGCAGCATGGCCATCCCCCCCTGGGGGGTGATTTCTCGCTTTCTGTCTCTCTGTTTGTCTGTCTGGCAAGCGCATGCACCCTATAGCAAAAACCTCTCCAAAAATAAAATACATGTTCTTGGGCAGGTGGCATGGTGGTTAAGGCACTGGACTCCCACACTTTAGATCACTGTTCAAGTCCTGGACATAGAGAATAGAAAATCACACCAGGAGTGTGTGCATGCATGCCCAGAACCCCAGGAGGAGAATGGAGGAAAAGGGATTGCAGCTGGGTATGACAGAGCACATAGCAGCGTTGAAAACAGGATCAACATGACAGCCTTGGGATGAACCTAAGAAAAATGGAGACTTGTTCCCTGAGCACTGTGAAGCCATGCCAGAGAAGTAAAGGAACAGTAAATGAATCCATGTTTTAGCTGCTGGTTCCAAACCTGTGATGTGTGAGGGTGGTCTGATAGACTCACTCGAGGCCTTTGAACAAAAGATGGTAGAATGGATGAAGAGGTGGAAATCTCAGCAAAGAATGAGAAATCGCACATAAAGGCATCAATGCCACACTAGCCCTGGGGACCCTGCTGGGATTCCCCATGACCTGACTGTGTCTGAGGGAGGAGGGAAGGAAGTCGGGGCTGAGGTCCAGAAACAGGTGTCTGTCACGGTGATGAAGGCGAGCTTGGGGAGGAGAGCAGTGGGCAGGGAGGAGGCACAGACCTGGCTCAGGACCCGCTGCTCTGGGCTGATGGCCAAGGGTGGGGGTAGGCTGGGGCTGGATGTGGCTGACATGGGACAGTGCTGTCACCTTTGTGTGCACCTACACAGATGTGTCTCTGACCATCCCTCACCCAATGAAGGACCTGTGACCTGAAACAGGCGCATCAGGAGCCAGGAGGTTCTTTACAGATGAGGATGACCCCGGGAATCCAGGGTCCCTGACTCCACTTCTCAGTCTTTGAAATGGAGCCCACGTTTTGCCTGGAATTTCTGCCACATTCACAATAGATGCAAGGATGAAAATGTATTTTGTAGAACATTGTGAATGTCCCGATTACCTATAACAAAGATGGAGAATTTACTGAGAATTCATCCAAATGAATAAGAATAGATTAACTTCAGGATTAATGAATTTTACTGCTTCTGGTGTAACTTTCAAGGCAGTTCAAAATATTTCTAATTCTAGTTGTAGAAAACCTTACAAACTCAGCACATAATGAAAAAGACCATCGGAACCTTTGGGGAAGTGCTGTCTCCCCTGAGGAGTCGTTGCCACCCCAGCTCGAGCAGGGATTATACACACGAGTGCTGTTATTTCTATTGTTGTTTATGTGTGGAGCTTTTCCTGGGAAGGTGTTGAGTGGTGTCAGCAGAGGAGACAGCGCAGGATCCTCAGGGGTCAGAGAAGGGCCTGCGAAAGGACAAAGGCCAGCTCCTTGTCACAACAGGTGTGACCGTGAGGGTCACAGTGAGAAGACGGTGAGTGTGAGGACCAGGCCCTCAGCTGATACCAATGTGCCGGAGCTGTGACTTCACCTCTACAACTCCAGAATCGTGGGGAAGACATTTTTCTCTTCTCTATCCAATCTAGGAAGTTCTATTTATCTATTTATTTATTCCATGAGGGAGAGACAGAGATGGCGACAGAAAGAAAAAGACAGAGGCACCCACAAGGTGGTCTTTCCACGGTGACCGACTCCAGCTCACTGTGCCTGGATTATGGGGACATATTGTTGTGCCAGGTGTCCTCAGGACATGGACCCCAGGCCCTCCCGTGTGGGGCCAGTCCTGCAGTGGCACACCCCCATTGCATCGCCATCTGGTCCCCGGGGTGTACTCAGCAAGTTTCCTCCTCAGCAAATGGACCTACGCACAGGGCCTGAGTACCAGGTGTCCCCCGGGGCCCATCCTTCCCGAAGTCCTGAGCGTGTCTAGGGCGGCACTTCCAGGTTTATAGTTCCTGTGTTAATATTGACGCTCGGCATTTTCCCCTTTGAAACCGTAAGCCCCTGGGAAACAGCGCTTGCTAATTTCAGTAGCATCACTCTGGTCCTACAAAACCCTCAGCCTCCCTGTGGAGCCACAGTGATGCCGTAAAAAGAACAGAGACTGGGAGGCCCAGAAGACTAGATTCCACATGTGGTCAGCTGGGCTGCCATGGCAGGCTTCCGGGCCGTGTCCACAGGTGAAGTCGTCGAAGGACGGCAGGCCTGGGGGGCACAGCAGGGAGTGGGCCTGTGCTCACTGGTGCAGCCTGTGCAGCTGGTTGTCTCTGCGTGGGGTCCTGGCACCTGCCTCCTCCAGGTCCTGCCCATCACACCAAGAGGAGCCTTTCTGTCCTCTACCTTCCCCGTGTCACCTCCTGGGGAAGAGCAGGAGTCCCAGCAGGGAGGAAGCAGGACAGGAAAGGACCAGGCATCCTGCACAGCTGGGAAGTGAGTCCCCAGGGGTGTCACTGCTCTGGACTGAGCCTGACCTGAGAGATCTCTGTGTGACAGACACCTGCTCAGTCCTGACCTGTGAAAGGCATGGGGGGTTGTGGGCAGGTACAGCTCCCAGGAGTCACAAAATGGGGCCTGGTTGGCCCCCAGGGAGAAGGCAGTAGACATCAATCATGAGGAGGCAGGGCTGTCTCTTGGGCTCTGGTAACAAGGTCAGAGGATGCTATTTCTGAGCCTGGACACAAGAGGGCGCTCAAGGCCTATTATTAGATGATTTGGGCATGATCAGACCTGGGAGCCCCCACCTGGCTCTGCCTGCTGCCCTCTGCTCAGGGCTCCAGCTTGGACCATCCACCCTTGTGCCCACACAACCCCACCCCTCCCACCCTGCTATTCTCAGGCAGAAGGGCCTGAGCCAGGGCAGGTGAGAACAGCAAGCTGGGGGTGGGGGCTCATTTGCATGAGGGGCCCTACCCCCCGTCAGAGTATGAAGAGGGGAAGGGAGACATTGGGGGAAGCTCTGCTTGAGAGGTGGATCCAGAAAGCAGGACTCAGGGATCCTCCACCATGGCCTGGTCCCTTCTCCTGCTCACCCTCCTGGTTCATTGCACAGGTGACTAGATATGGGGCCAGGGGAAAGAAGGAGGGAGATCATGGGCCCTGTTTTCTCCTCTTGTCTCTAGACTCAGAATCACCCTCTCTGTGTCTCTCCCACCTCCAGGGTCCTGGGCCCAGTCTGTGCTGACTCAGCCGTCCTCAGTGTCTGGGGCCCTGGGCCAGAGGGTCACCATCTCCTGCACTGGAAGCAGCAGCAACATCGGGTATGGCTATGATGTGCACTGGTACCAACAGCTCCCAGAGATGACCCCCAGACTCTTCATCTATGGTAACAGCAATCGACCCTCAGGAGTCCCTGACCAATTTTCTGGCTCCAAATCTGGAATCTCAGCCTCCCTGACCATCTCAGGGCTCCAGGCTGAAGATGAAGCTGATTATTACTGTCAGTCCTGGGACAGAAATGCTGATGGCCTCACAGTGCTCCAGGCCAGGGGGGAAGTGAGACAAGAACTGCTGTCTGCCCAGCCCTCGGGCTTCTTGACTCAGCACCCACCTGGGGTGAAGTCAGCTGCTTCCTTGGTTTGTTGGCTTGGGGTGAAGTCAGCTGCTTCCTTGGTTTGTTTGCTCTGATGCTGGGGCCTGGGCTCCTGTCCAGTGGCACGTATCTAGAGAACTTGTCCTCACCCTCTCCAATTCTGTCCCCCACCCAATTCCAATGTTTAACAATAACACATGTGTGTTTATCTCAGAGGATATTCCTGGAATCTGGGAATAATCCCTAAATCTGAGGATCCCACAGGGAATGTCACAGGCTGGGTGTCTTCATAAACAAATAGTTATTTCTCAGGTCTAGAACCTGGAAGTCCAGGTCCACTTGTCAACAGGTTGGTTCCTTCTGAATCCTCCCTCCACGGTCTGCAGGTCGCTGTCTCTGGCTGCATCCCCCACATAGTGAACCCCTGGGAATTGAACGATTTGTGTCCAGCTTCTTATAAAGACATCAGTCTCAGGAATTAGGACCCCACCATTAGGACCTCACTAACCCTCATGGCCTTCACAGAGACACAATCCACAATACAGACAGATTGGGGGTGAGGTTCCCATGTGTACTGGGAGCCTAAAACTCACTCCTTACAGGGATCAGGGAAGATTGGGACCAGCAGGTGGCATGGTAGCTAAAGGCACTGGATTCCCACATGACAAACCATGGTTCAGGTCCTGGACCTGGTGACTTGCTCTCTCATTTTCCCTCTTTCTCTCTCTCTCTCTGTCTGATCAAACTGAGAAATAATAATAATACTAATAAAAATAAAGTTAAGTAAAATATTTTTATAAAAAAAAGGTTCAGGGAAGATTGAGGACACAGAATACAGGGTCTGACCCAAGAGGGCCGACTGTCTGGAGGTCATCTGTCTCCCCCATTTACTGAGCCTCTACTGTGCACCCGGCTCTAGAGTTGGCTGCAGGGCTCAGCACGCAGTGGAGACAAGGCAGGAAGGGCTCCTTTCTCAGAAAGCTGACATCATCTGAAGGGACACAGAGGACAGAAATAAAAACAGCAGTCGAAGTAAGCATGGGGACCCACCCGTGGTGTGATGGCTAAGGCACTGGACTCCCTCCTAGCTGACCTTGGTTTGAGTCCTGGATCTGACATCTTGAAAATCACACTGGTCCTGTGAGCGTGCATGCCCAAAATCCCAGGAGGAAAATGGGGAAGAGAGTGTGCCCTGGTCATCCCCTATCGGGGTTGATTTCTCACTTTCCCTCTCACGGTCTCTATTGCTCTCCAGTGAGCACATGTGCCAACACTTAAAAAGAAAAAGTAATAACACATGTTTCATGGAAAATGAAGATGGGGGACCAGCAGTTAGTGTGATGGCTATGTCGCTGGAGTCCCATGCTGTCGACCGCGGTTCACGTCCCGGACCGGGTGGCTTAAAACTCACGCTGGGCGTGTGTGCGTGCGTGCCCAAGATCCCGAGAGGAGAATGGAGGAGAAGGGATTGCGGCTTGACCAGCCCCCCTGGGGGGTGATTTCTCGCTTTCTGTCTCTCTGTCTCTCTCTGTCTGTCTGGCGAGGGTACGCGCCCTATAGCAAAAACCTCTAAAAAAAAAAAAATCGATGCTGACCTCGTACCTTGAGTTATAAACCACCACAGACGAAACTAGTAATACAATTCACTTTATAATATGAAAATGAATAAAATGCTAGGAAATAAATTACATCGAGAGGGGGGGAAATGCCTATATTTTAAACCAGGAAACATCGCCATGGGCCAGGCGTGGAGCCTAGTGGTTAAGGGATCCTGATCCTGCATGACCGAGCGTGGTTCCAAATCTATGTTGAAAACCCAGGCCCAGCAACTTGAAAAATAAGCCAAATACGCATGCCTGAAATCCTGCCCAGAAGAGGAATGAAAGAAAACAGTTAGCTATGTGACCACGCCCCGCAGGGGAGCTTTTGCCCTTTCTCTCTCTGTCCCTGGAAGCACATGTGTCCTCTGGCAATGCAAAGAGTCCAATAAATAACATTTAAAAAAACCCCACAGGGCGATAGTGACGTGTAGTTAGACACATACACAGAAAAAAATGGCGTCCCATAGAGACCCTGTGAGCAAACACCGACATACACGGCTGTGTGGGTTTTTTCCATAGGCATGGCAAGACCTTCACTAGGGAAAAAACGGTCTTTTCAGCAACCGCGGTTGGGAAAAGTGAATATTCTCTTACAGATGTGAAACGGAGCCGTAACCAACACATGAGACCAAAAGCTTTAACTATCCTAAAAGAAAACACCAGAGAGAAGACTCACCACAAGGAATTTGGATTATTTCTTGGCTATGACACAAGTGTGGGCAGAAAAATAAAGAAATTGAATGAGAGGACAAAAAAAAAAAAAAAAGGAGAAAGGACGGAAGGACAGAGGGAGGGAGGGAGTAGAGGGAGGAACGGAAATACAGAAACAGATAAAATGGTCAGAGTGCTATCCGGTGGCTTCTGAAGTCCTGAAATCGTGTCTCATGTGCTAGGTGATGCCGTTTATTAGCAGCAGCGACCTTGGGGCAGGACAGCCACATGGCTGTGGGTGTCCTGAACTGACAGTGACCAGGCTCTCAGGCTGAGCCACTGCCTGGATTCCCCCTGAGAGACTGCAGTCTGTGCACCGGGCAGCAGGGGGCGCTGTGGATCTGTCTCAGGCTGCACAAGGGGTGCCCACAGCTGGGCCCTCCCCACTCCCAGGGCTGGCCCATGGGAGCTGAGCTCACTGATGCAGGCTCAGCAGCTGGGCCTCTCTGGGTGTGGTCCCAGCACTGATCACCCCCAGGTGCTGCCTGCCGGGTCCCCAGTCACCAGAACTAGAGACTGAAGAAATGCCAGGGAGGGTGGGGAGGGGCAGGCAAGGGCAGGTGCACATTTGCATCCATCCTCCTCCTCTGGAAGCCCTGGGGAGGGGATAAGAGAGGCCTGGGGCAGCCCAGCCCCAGCCTGGACCTCAGGAGTGCTGTGTTCACCATGGCCTGGACCCCTGTCCTCCTCCTGCTCTTCTCCCACTTCTCAGGTAGGGACAGGCCTCCCATGTTCGGGAGCAGCCTGGCCTGACTCAGTGCCCTCTGGCTCAGATCTCCCAGCGGCTTGACCTTTGTCCCTGACCCCTCATGTGTGTCTGTGTCACAGGTTCCCTCTCTGAGATTGTGCTGACCCAGCCGCCCTCCCTCTCTGCATCTCTGGGAGCATCTGCCAGACTCACCTGCACCCTGAGCAGCGGCTTTGGACTTAGTAACCACGACATGAACTGGTACCAGCAGAGCCGGGGAAGCCCCCACAGTATCTCCTGAGGTTCAAATCAGACTCAGACAAGCACCAGGGCCCCGAGGTCTCCAGCCGCTTCTCTGCCTCCAAAGACGTCTTGGCTAGTGCAGGGGTTCTGCACATCTCTGGGCTGCAGCCTGAAGATGAGGCCGACTATTACTGTCAAACATATCACAACACCCCTGATAACTCACACGGTGCTCCAGACACACGGGGAAGTGAGACTTATACCTCCCATGCACCATCTCTCCCTGGTCCCCTCACTGCTGCACTCCCTGGGACCTCTTCTGCACTTGGGTGACTTCTGTTGTCCCTTCCTCACCTGGTATCTCATAACCTAGGACCTCTACATGTGAGAATATCTCTTCATTCTCCTGAGTTCAAATGATCACTTTATCCCTTGCTAATAATTTTGCACACTCAGGTCATGTATGGAATGACAGTAGGCAGTCTCAGGAGTGTCCCTCTAGGGAGATCAGGGACCAAGAGCGAAGCGAGTGACCCCATCTACACTCAGCTCTAGGTCTTGAACTTGGGCATCTCTGACCCTTCTAGAGACCCAGTATTTACTATGACCTTGTGAATGTGTGATCAACATTTCAGTAAAGAGCAGAGGAATCCACAAATACAATTAGAAATACTTGGGTGGATAGTGGGACGACAATTGCATGACTTGGGTAAAACATGCAAAAACATATGAGAAAATGGAGTCAAGGAAATTTGATGCCCTCCCAAATTTACCCAATTGTATGAGATGGGACAGTAGGTAACAGGGTTCTTCTGTCTTTCTGTTGTTATTCTGCAACGTTAACAGTGCTTACCAAATACTTCATTTCATGCCAGTATCTTGGCAATTGCAGGACCCAGGCCAAATCCCCAGGCCCCTAAACCACTACTGTAACAACTGGCCTTCAGCATCTCAGGGAGTTCTCTGGGTCCAGATCTGGCTCCCTGGTCTCATGACCATCTCTAGGCTTCAGTCTGGGGACATTACAGGACAGCAGACAAGATGCTTGGGTCATGCTGGAGGTCCGAGGGGAAAGGAGACAAAACTCTTTGAGCGTGAGCTCCCTCCTGTGTTCTCTACCCTGAGCCCAGTGGTGTATTGGACGTGAGAGATGATGTAGCCTTGGCTCTTGGGGGGCCGTTCTGGGAGTCCATGTTGTTTTTCCAAATGGGTCTAATTTGGTTGTTTTGTTTTGTTTTTAGTTCTGCTGTACAGCCTGGGCACCCACAGGAGAGAGAGAAAGTGAGAAACACACCCCATGGGGGATAGCCGCATTGTAATCCCTTCTCGTCCATCTCCTCTCTGGACTTGGGGCATGCACACTCACACCTGGCCTACCACCAGGTCTAGGACTTGAATCACACAGTTGGGCACATGGGATCCAGCCACATTACCCTCCACACCACCTGTGACCCAACTAACAGTTTTATTTTTAGCTGGGACTAAGAACAGAACTCGGTCAGTTGCTACTAATTAGAACACTTATCCACTGAGTGGAGCGTGGTCTGAACACCCTGTGGGGGCGCCTCTCAATTTTCTTCCTGTCTCTCCAGTTATTGAAGAAGAAAAAAAATTCAAAGGTACCTATTCCTTGCTATACTTTAAACACACACACACACACACCCACACACACACACACACAATCAAAACAGCTGAAGAGGAAATTATCCCTGACTCATTCTATTAAGCCAGTATTATCCTGGTACCAAATGCTGCTGGTGAGAATATGAACTACGACAGCCAAAGCATGTCAATTATTTTTAAAAATTAACAGAATTATCGCATTACCCAAAATTTCACTTCCTTGTATATACCCGAAATAATTGGAAACATTTATTCAGGAGGCCAGTCTGGGCAGACCTTTAGGGTGAGTTCCTGCTTGAAGCCTGGGAGCCACTTTGGAACTTTTGGACTCTATCCCTCACCATCCCAACTGCCCAGGCTCACCCCATCTGCCTGCCCAACGGGAGTCTTGAGCCTGGTCTGGGAAGGCCTTTAGGGTGAGTCCATCTTCAGGGCCTAGGAGACACTTTAGAACTTTTGGTACACCAACCCGAGGGCTGTGCTTCTCACAGAGACTGACCCAATCATCTTCGCCAAGTTATATCTCCTTAACTCGCTTCCCCCTCATCCAGAACTGGTCATTTGGTAGAGGAGCCAAGCACCTGACGTTACCCATAACTGCTCTGACCTGGGAGACACAGCCCTCCAAGAGGAACACCCCTGAGAACTAAGGGTGACATTTCCTATGCCGGTACTACAGAATCTACTTCAATCAAGGGGGAAAAGTGAACACTCTACCAGATGACTAAAAACCAGCACAGATTTCGAAGAAACATGAGAAAACAAGGTGGTAATCGCCAAGTGAGGATAGTAGCCCTGCACCCCCAGTGGACAGCATAAACAAATACAAAAAAGAATTCTTAATATGCATAGTGACAAAATTCAATGAGATTTGGGGACCAGCTGGTGGCATGTTGGTTAAGGCACTGGACACTCCCACATGGCCAACCATGGTTCAAATCCTGGACCTGTTGGCTTCCTTTCTCACTTTCTCTCTCTCTCTCAACCTCTGTGTGTGTCTCTCTGGTCAAATTAAAAATAAATTAATGACTAAATAAAATTAAATAAATAATACTTTTGAAAAAACTCAAAGAGATGCAAAAAAAAATTCCAGGAAATGAAGAAATTATTTTAGGACATGAAAGAAGAATTTAATAAAGAAATAGATGCCTTAGAAAAGAATCAAACAGGGGACCAGCAGTTCGTGTAATGGCTATGTCGCTGGACTCCCATGTAGTCGACCACGATTCGAGTCCTGGATTCGGCGGCTTAAACTCACGCCGGGCACGTGTACGTGCGTAACCAAGATCCAGAGAGAAGAATAGAGGAGAAGGGGTTGCGGCGTGTCCATCCCCTCCTGAGGGGTGACTTCTCGCTTTCTGTCTCTCTTCTGTCTCTCTCTGTCTTTCTGGTGAGTGCATACGCCACGCCCATTAAAAAAAAAAAAAAAAAAAAAAAAAAAGAATCAAACAGACTTCTGGAAGTGAAGAATACAGTACAAGTAATTTAAATCTCCTTAGAAAGCATTAACAGCAGGTTAGACCATGCAGAAAAAAAGAATTTCTGATCTTGAAGACAAAGTCTGAGCATAGACCAAATTACCAAAAAGAAATAAACAACCAAAAGTAATGAGGACAATGTCCAGGAAATTCTAGACACCATGAAACACCCAAATATCCACATAATTTGTATTCCAGAAAGTGAAGAATCTGCTAAAGGCATAGAGAACCTCTTTCATAAAATACTATTTTAAAATTTTCCAAACATAAAGAAATATGGAGAAATTCAGATCCAAGAAATAAAAAGGACCCCAAAGAGAATCAACACAAAAAGATCCTCCCCTGGCACATCATGGCCAGATTGCTAAAAATTAAACACAAAGACAATATTCTAAAAATGGCAAGGGAAAAACATCAGGTTACTTATGAAGAATATCCCATTAGGCTAACATCAGACCTCTCGAGTTAAACAATGCAGGCATGAAAGAAATAGGAAGATGTGTTCAAAACATTAAAAGAAAACTAGTTTCAATGAAGAATACTATACCCAGCAAGATTATCCTTCAAATGGGAAGAGCAAACAAAAGTATTCTCAGATAAACAAAAGCCGAAATAATTCACCAAAAATAGACCAGCTTTACAGGAAGTACTAAGGGGGAGTGTTGCATTAAGATAACTAAAGAGAGAGACAAACAGAAATAGGAGAACAAAAAAGACAACTGAGAAAATGGCTTACAGAATAACAGGGATAAATCTGCAAATATCAATATCAACACTGGATATTAATGGATTAAATTCTCCCATTAAAAGTCACAGGTTGGGTGAATGGATACAAAAGCGAAAGCCATTTACATACTGCTTATAAGAAATACACCTCACGACAGAATGAAAGTGAAGGGCTGGAAAAAGACATTCCATGCAAATAGAAACAACAACAAAAACAGGCTGGAGTAGCTATATTGGTATCAGACAAAATAGACTTTAAGATGAAGGATGTAAGGGACCAGCAGTTAGTGTAATGGCTATGTCGCTGAACTTCCATGTAGTCGACCGTGGTTTGAGTCCTGGGCCCAGTGGCTTAAACTCACACTGGGCGCGTGTGCATGTGTGCCCAAGATCCCAAGAGGAGAAAGGAGGAGAAGGGATTGCAGCGTGGCCATCCCCCCCTGGGTGGTGATTTCTCGCTTTCTGTCTCTGTCTCTCTCTGTCCAACTGGCGAGCGCACACTCCATATAGCAAAAACCTCTCCAAAAATAATAATAATAATACAAAGGGAAGCTCTTTGCAGAAAGAAACCAAAGACAAATCTCTCACAGACCGGATGAAACAATTTGGTCAAAGAAGAATCCACAGCTGGAGCAGGGGTGCTGCAGGGAGGAGAGGAGGGTCGAGAGCTGGGAGAGAATCTCTGTGTTGAAGAATCAAGAACAGAGGGGCTGGAAGGGGGTGGTGGTGAAGATGGCTGGGTTCCCCGGATGAAACAATTTGGTCAAAGAAGAATCCCCAGCTGGAGCAGGGGGGCTGCAGGGAGGAGAAGGGGGCCGGGAGCTGGGAGAGAATCTCTGTGTTGAAGAATCAAGAACAGAGGGGCTGGAAGGGGGTGGTGGTGAAGATGGCTGGGTTCCCCCT
>NW_006159976.1:18930-19557 GCF_000334495.1 Tupaia belangeri chinensis | reverse complement strand
CTTTCCCTCTTGCCCTCTCCTCTCCTGCGAGGGCACGTGCCCTGTGGCAAAAATTAGAAAAGAAAGAAAGAAAAACAAGGACAGAAATGAAAGAAAACACACAATGAACATCACCTGGCCCTGACCTCCCTCTGTCAACTGCCCAAGCTCCCTAGTGCCTTCCCCTCCAGTCCCATGTCAAATCAAGACCACCCTCACCTGCACCCCTCCCCATTTCTGATCCCTGACTGTTCTGCTCTGCCCTAGGGCAGGAAACAGGCAGTGGTTTAGGACAAGTGCCAGCAGGAGCCCTAGGGACCATTTGCCATCTGCTCACAGACGGGACAGACCTGGGCCTGGGCAGCAGAGGGCACTGTGGGCCTGTGCCGAGGGACCTGTGGGGCTTTCAGCTGTGAAACCAGACACCTGCCTCCTGGTCTCTGCTCAGGGCTCACTGGGCCCAGCAGCTGGGTCTTCTCTGGGACCCTGGGGAGCGCACGTGCCCTATGGCAAAAATGAAACCAAAAAAGAAAGAAAGAAAAAAGAAATGAAAACAGAAATACAAGCAACTACACAGACAGGCCCAGCCTTTCCCTCTTCCAGAACTGACACCAGCCACTGGGACAGCTCACAGGCCCAGGGAGGGGG
>NW_006159976.1:3007-18786 GCF_000334495.1 Tupaia belangeri chinensis | reverse complement strand
GGAGCCTCGGCCAAGCTCACCTGCACTTTGAGCAGGGAGCACAGCACCTACTACATTGAGTGGTACCAGCAGCAGCCAGGGAAGGCCCCTTGGTATGTGATGCAGCTTAAAAGTGATGGAAGCCACAGCAAGGGGGACGGGATCCCTGATCGCTTCTCGGGCTCCAACTCTGGGGCCGACTGCTACTTGACCATCTCCGACATCCAGCCTGAGGATGAGGCTGACTACCTCTGTGGCGAAGGTCATAAAATTGGGGTGCCATTTGGTTAAAGCACAGTGACCCACATGAAGGGGGAAGTGGGACAAAAACTGTGTTTCCTGTTTCAGTATGATGACTGACACACGGGTCCCAGGAGTGTCTGCTGTCCTGAACACCATTTCTGTTGTTATCATGTTACAAGCAGAGCACCGGCACATTCTGATTCCCGCCAAGAGCTCCCTGTGGACAGTCCTGGGCAGGCTCTTGCAGAGTGATGCAGAGAGCACCCAGCTCCTGCTGCCCGGGCTGCTCTGCTGCATGCTCACTGTATGGGGCATGCAGGACATTCTCCTTTCCAGATGCAGACACTGGGCACTTGGGTTACCTTGGAAGTTCTCATGTACACCATGTCCCTAAGGTCTCCACAGCTCTGCACCCTGCTCACCTGTCCCCATCTGTGACACTGCCCTGAAGTCAAGGTGCTCCAGGAAGCCTTTCCTAGACTGGGCTGCCCCCGTGCACATGTTTACACTGCTGGGAGAGAGACCATCAGGATCACAGGAACCCTGTAGTACCCAGAGCCTTTGTAATGAACACAGACAAGGCCTGGAGAGCTGCAGGGACCCGCAGGGCTCCCAAGTCTCTGGGCCATGGGGCCCTGTATGGCTCTGTGACCAGTAAGGGTTGCTGGGGGACTTCCCCCATGGTCTCTGCACAGCTGCTCAGTGAGGATCTGTCACTCCCATGAGCCTGGCAGTTGCAGGAAATGGATGAACCTGGAAGACATCGTGTTAAGTGAAAAAACCTGGGGCTGAAAGACAAATGACTTACGATCTCACACACGCATGGAACCTAGAAAGCTGATCACCTAAAGCTCAAGAGGAGAGAGTGGTTATTACATGTTCTACACATCTGTGGAGGGAGGGGAGAGCAAAGGGGTAGGGGAGAGTTCAGCCACTGGGTGTCGCAATAGAGTCAGAGAGGGGGGGACGAGTCTCAATGCTGAAGACCCAGGATATATTCTTTTTTTTTTTAAGAGGTTTTTGCTATAGGGCGTGTGCACTTGCCAGAGAGACAGAGAGAGACAGAAAGCGAGAAATCACCCCCCAGGGGGGATGGCCACACCGCAATCCCTTCTCCTCCATTCTCCTCTCGGGATCTTGGGCACACACGCACACGTGCCTGGTGTGAGTTTAAGCCACCAGGTCCAGGACTCGAACCGCGGTCGACTACATGGGAGTCCAGCGACATAGCCATTACGCTAACTGCTGGTCCCGTGCATGCCCAAATCCTGACAGAAGAGTGGAGAAGAAGGGAATGGGATGTGACCTTCTCCCTGGGGAGTGATTTTTCACTTTTTTCCCTCTTTCTCTGGTGAGCACATGTGACCTTTAGTAAAAACCTTTAAATAAATGAATAAGTAAAATACAATAAAATAAAATGCCGGTTTCTCCTTCCACAATTTGCTGACTGATTCTCTAGTATGGCTACAATCCGTCCACAGAGTAGAGGGTATTTCCATCCGGGCTTCTGGACTTGTGCACTATTGATGGTGTGTCAGGGGCTATTCCCGTGTGGACAAAGCTAGTGCCCTCCCTGACCTCGACCCCCTCCAACTCCACTCATACCCTCCACTCAGCTGTGACGATAAAATGAGCCCAAACACTGCCACCTGTCCCCTGCCCAGAGAACAAGGCAACCTGGTTGAGAGCACCCAGTTAAAGGGCATGTGCTCAGCTACATGGAAGTCCCATCTTCGAATCCCACATGTGCCAGTTAGCAGGGCAGAAGGCAAGATTTTTTAAAATCCCAGTTCATATCGAATTCCTGTCTGTTAGGCAAATGAGAGCAGAAATTCAAGAGGTTGTGCTCACGGTTGATGATATTCTAAGGGACACGCGGTCAGAGACCCCGTGATCTAAGGCTTAGATGCCTGAACCAGGGACAGCAATACCGTGATGAGCCCAGACTAGTTGCAAAATGCTATTTTAAGCTTTTGTACAGTTAGTAAAGAAATGGAACAGATCCCTCTCCCATACAAGGAAATTCATACAAAGAAATAAAGGACCGATTCTCACCACAACTTGGAGACCCAGACACAAGTGACT
This sequence comes from Tupaia belangeri chinensis, assembly GCF_000334495.1. Taxonomy (NCBI): domain Eukaryota; kingdom Metazoa; phylum Chordata; class Mammalia; order Scandentia; family Tupaiidae; genus Tupaia; species Tupaia belangeri. The sequence goes on along the minus strand of NW_006159976.1, from coordinate 16,479 downwards.
GCTATTCGTGATTGCATTTATGAGAAAGTTCCAGAATCGGTAAATGAGGAGGGCAGAAAGAGCACGGAGCACCTTCCTCGTCTGTAGTCACCAAAGGCGAGAAGGACGGCACCGAGAATAAAACACAAAGGGAACTATTTCCCAAAACTGAAACAAGCTGAAGACGCCTCCTGGAGCAAAGACGATGTTCGCAGTTTCCTGAACGGCATAAAGTCTTCCTGAGTCCCTGACATCTGCAAAGGTCACCCTGCATTTCCGTTTGTAAAATGAAATGCAGACGAGGACAGTGTACCAGGTTGACGATGTACTGTGGTCTCTGTCGCAGTCACTTCATTCCTACGGGCTCTAACGACAGCCCTCAACTCTCACCACCTCCCTGAGCACCAGTAGGTGAGGAGCTGCCAGCACAGTGGGTCACACTGTAGAGCCTCAGGGGAGCCACCATGGCCATGACCTGGAGGGGCCAATTGACAGGTGCCAGCAGGGGGCGCTGTGCAGTGCTCTCTGGGTGAGTTTGTCCCCGCCAGCTGGGAACCTAGGAAGGTTGGAGGGGCACAGAGCATGCGTAACCTGAGCTGTGATGGAGAAGGAGACAAGAGGGTGGGGAAGACAGCTCTCTCTACACGGTCCCTGTTGTGCACCTCTGAGTTGAGGGAATCTGGCACCCTGGCAGCAGGGAGGGCTGAAGGCCCACCCAGTTGGAAACCAGCTACCTGCCCCTGTGGGTGCCTGGTGCTGAGCACTCCCTCACAATAGCAGAATCCCCTGGGACACACTTGTGATAAAGACTTCGTATCCACAACCCTGTTTTTCTCTGAGCCCATATGGCTCCACACAAAAATGTCAGTTAACAGGGACCAGCAGTTAGCGTAATGGCTATGTCGCTGGACTCCCATGTGGTCGACTGCAGTTTGAGTCCCGGACCCGGCAGCTTGGACTCACGCCGGGCGGATGTGCATGCATGTCCAGGATTCCAAGAGAATGGAGAAGGAATTGCAGTGTGGTCAACTCCCCTCGGGGGTGATTTCTCGCTTTCTGTCTCTCTGTCTCTGTCTCTGACTTTCTGGTGAGCACACACACCCTATAGCAAAAACCTCGCCCCCCCCCAAAAAAAAAAAATTGTCAGTTAACAGTGAGGAGCAGGCCCCACTCAAGAACAAATCTGTGCTTCTTTTTGTGTTTTTACTATACAGTTTTTTTTATATAACTTGATTTTTTTCACAAAATAATGTATACTGTCTAATTCCGATCAGAGATGAATAATTTGTTGTCATATTAAAACAAATCAGTTATCAGGCCTTCTGCAGTTCGAGCCATAAGTTTCCTTTCACCCCTCTCTGGAGTGTGTGGTCCTCAGCTCTCACAGTCAGGCTCAGCTGGGCCTGGGCAGATGACAGGGCAGAGGGTAGAAGGGGCTGCCTGTGAGGGGCTATGGTCACCAAGTCACAGATGCTATGTCTCTGCTTGGGCAGCAGAGGGTGCTCAGGTCCAGTTCCTGACAGGGCTGCGGGGATCAGAGCTGGGAGGAGACACCTGGCCCTGCCTGCTGCCCTCTGCTCAGGGCTCACAGCTGGGACCTCCCACCCCTGACCCACATAGCCCCGCCCCTCCACCTCTGCCATCCTCAGGCAGAATGAACTGACCCAGAGCCAGGGGGGGACTAGCAAGCTGGGGGTGAGGCCTCAATTGCATGATAGGCCCCTCCCCCTCTCAGAGCATGAAAAGGGGAAGAAAGAAATTGGGGGAAGCTCTGCTTCACCTGTAGGCCCAGAAGGCAGGACTCCGGGATCCTCCACCATGGTCTGGTCCCCTCTCCTGCTCACCCTCCTGGCTCACTGCACAGGTGACTAGATACGGGGCCAGGGGAAGGCCTGGGGAGACCATGGGCCCTGCTTTCTCCTCTTGTCTCTAAGCCCAGAATCACCCTTTCTGTGTCTCTCCCACCTCCAGGGTCCTGGGCCCAGCCTGTGCTGACTCAGCCACCCTCAGTGTCTGGAACCCTGGGCCAAAGTGTCACCATCTCCTGCACTGGAAGCAGCTCCAACGTCGGCGGCCGAGATGTATCCTGGTACCAACAGCTCCCAGGGACGGCCCCCAAACTCCTCATCTACAAGGACAACAATCGACCCTCAGGAATCCCTGATCGAGTCTCGGGCTCCAAGTCTGGATCCTCGGCCTCCTTGACCATCTCAGGGCTCCAGGTTGAGGACGAGGCTGACTATCACTGTCATGCCTATGACTACAGCGTCCACACTTTCACAGTGCTCCAGGCCAGGGGGGAAGTGAGACAAGAACCCGCTGTCTGCCCAGCTCTGGGGCTTCTGTGCTCAGCCCTCCCATGGCCAAGTCGGCTGCTTCCTTGGTCTGGGCTAAAGTCTGGGTCTGAGCTTCTGTCCAGTGACACCTGGGTAGGGAACCTCTCCTCACTCCCTCCTACTCTCCCAGTCTTTGGCACCAACACAGTGTGAACTTTTCTTAAACTCAGAAGCTGGTCCTCAGTGCCAGGGTGGGCAGTCCTGAGCTCAGAGTCCAGGAGCACATCAGTCTGCCGAGGACCCCACAGCACAGACCTCAGGCTGGGAGTCTTCCGGAACGTCATTTTTGCCTCTCGGGTCTAGATGCAGGGAGTCCCAATCCACTTGTCAGCAAGTTGGTTTCTTCTAAGTCCTCTTTCTGTGACCTTCAGGCCACTGTCTCTCACCGTGTCCCCCACATAGAGACCCTGTGGGCATTAGTGCTTTGTGTCATTTTTCTCAAAAAGACACCAGTCCTCAGAATGAGCATCCCAGTGGTAGGACCTCATTAACCCTACTGACGTCCACAGAGGTGCAATTTTCAAATACAGACGCATTGGAAAGGTGAAGCTATCGACATGTAAATTTGGGAGCCCACAATTAACTCCTAACAAGGAGTCCGGGATGATCAAGAACACAGAGTCCAACTGGGTCTGACCCAGGAGAGCCGCCTTTCTGGAGGGCCTCTGTCCACACCACCTACTGAGCACCTACTGTGCACCAGGCTCCACAAGTGGTCATGGGGCTCAGGACACAGTGGGGACAAGACAAGAAGGGTCCCTTCCTCAGACATTGTCAGAAGGAACACAGAGCACATAAATAAAAATGGCAACAAGAATAGCACATGTTTCGGGAGACCGAAGACAGTGTGGACCATCGGAGGTTTACCTGGGAGGGTTTTCTAGTATCAGGACAAGGGAAGGACGCCTGTTTTCCCCACTTGCACACAGCTCAGGGCTGTAGGATCTCACAAAGCCATTAGGTCACAGAAACAAAAAGAAGAGAAATTAGTAATTAAAAAACATGATCTCTGTTTTTAGAGCTCATGACCTTGTATGGAGAAAACCCTTTATAAAGCCCCTGAAAACGATGAGAAGTGTGAAATGAATTCAGAAGGATTTCAAGATTCAACATCAATGTGTAAATATCTGTTGGCTTGCCAGACGTGAGCAGTGAACAGACACATGAAATTAGTAAAGCCGAGAACTCCTGCACACCCGCCATAGCACTGACTTCGGTGCAATGAGGTGAGGAAGGGTCTCGTACCACTGCTGCGGATCACACTGGATTCCTTTCTGATCTTGATGTGGGAAATATACAAGGAATGATGATCATAATTTACTCAAATTATGATTGTAAGAGGCCATACATATCTTCTGCATTTCTTGAGTCTCGGTGCAAATTATGGTCATTCAAACTTTCAGTTTTCCTCCTTTGTTATTCTGATTTCAACCTTTAAACAAAATAGAAATTAAAAAAAAATTCAACTTTTTTTTTTTTGGAGAGGTTTTTCGCTATAGGGTGCGTGCACTCGCCAGACAGACAGAGAGACAGAGAGATAGAAAGCGAGAAATCACCCCCCAGGGGGGATGGCCACGCTGCAATTTCTTCTCCTCCATTCTCCTCTTGGGATCTTGGGCACACATGCACACGCGCCCGGCATGAGTTTAAGCCACCGGGTCCGGGACGCGAACCACGGTCGACTACGTGGGAATCCAGCGACATAGCCATTATGCTAACTGCTGGTCCCATCACCTTTTTTGTAATGCAGGGGCATAAGGCCTTTCTCAGGAGGTCACCTCCCTCCTCTGTTCCCTGTGGAATGGCTCAGTCACTGTGAGTAGAACTGTCACTCATCCCCTCCCTGAAACACCCTCATGCATGTTCAGAAGGACCATGACAGTGGACAGTACATGTGCACGTGTCCCTCAGGTCCTGTTCCCTGGGAGCACCAATTCCCCACCCACGTGTTGGGATTTCAGGGCCAAGATCTTCTGACACAGAAGACAAGCTACAAACACTCACACACTCTGGCTGGGCCCAACACATGGGTGGGGACAAATAAGAAGATAAAGAAAAGAAAAGAAAAAGAATACAAAGGTAGACACAGTGTTTCTTTTTTGTTGTTAGTAGTTTATGTTTGAAGTAATCCAAATAGCCATAAATACACTGTGATGCACTCACACATGACAAATTACCAAAACATGAACAAGGAGAAATACTTATCCACAGAGAAATGTGAGCATATATCAGATGACTTTTTTTTTTTTTGTCAAACAAGACAGATGACAAAGTTTACATTGTGATTTGCTTAATCCTCTGATGTTCAGGAACTGGTGAGACTGATTTATGTTCAAACAAAACGGGCTGCACATGGTCATGGGGGTGGGTATGGATGAAAAAGGTGCAGGTGTATTTTCTACTCGACTGGACAGGAGCCATGTGTTGACAGGGGTGTTGGCTACTGCAGTGGGGGACGGAGTTGTTAAATTGTCTAGTCACGCACTTAGGATTCACACATTTCAGGATATGTTTCTTTGACGTTGCTACAAAAGCAACAGAGTGGATGGAAATAGAATGGTCATCGCACAGTAGTGGAGAGAAGTGTATCTGACGCCATCTCTCCCCCCTCTGCAAACCGTGTAGCTGACCAATCCAGATGTCAGCGGCTGGGTGGGTTCCAGGTGGAATGTGGGGACATTCCCTGGGGTCTGTTGTGGCAGCTGGATCCACAGTGACGGGGCAGGGCCCTGGGGTGGCTGCAGAGCCATGGAGGGGCTGCGGTCCTCTGTGGAGCTAGGCTTTGGACTGGTATTTGGGAAGCCGGGTGAGGTTGTGAAAGAGCTGTTTCCTAAGAACCCGAGTCCAAGGCTCACTTTTTACAACCTCCAGGGGGAGGCGCTGGAGTGTCCCCTTCTCCTCTGTTTCCTGGTGGGCCTCTTGTTTCTATTCAGACTTGTCTGGTCAGTGAGAAGTCGGCCTTATGTGAGGAGAGAGAAGCAGCTCGCAGAGACCCTGGCTACGTGCATGGAGGAGAAATTTCAGCTCCTTGACATGCTCAGTGCTCGCAGAGAGGAGCAGGCCGCGACTGAGTCATCTTTGGAGAGAGCCAGGCAAGAGAGAGAGTCCTTCAACCTCCCCCGCCTTACCGAAGACTACACAAAGCTGAAGAGGGTCAATCTGATGCTGAGGCAGGAATTAAGGTCCCTGGTTCAAGACCTGGAGGAGGAGAGACGCAAATGCTCCAAACAAGAGGAGGGGATGCTGGAGATGCTGAAAGTGTTCGAGTCTCTTGAAGAGATGAGAGTCTCCACACCACAGGGAGCTTTTGTGACCCTCCCAGGAGCCCAAGGGCACAGCCTGGATGCTTTTCCGCAGGAGTGAACCTGGGTCTTCAAGCAGCAGTGTCTCCCCTGTCCACTCAGCCCTCCTGAGCTGTCAGGCTGCATCCACTCATCTGAAAGGGTTCCAGGACTTTTCAAATGTTTGCTAAATGACACATTTTGAAGAGGCCACTGAGCCAAGTCCTAGAAAATCCCCTCTGCCTCCTGGGCAGCTCCTCCACGTTCTCCGCGCCAGCCCTCCTGTCCCTCCTCTGTGATGTGTGCTCAGAAACACAGAGTGTCATGTAGGGTTTTCGGCATCTCCTGCGCAGGCGTGGCATCTGGGTTATGGTCTCTATACGTGACTGCACCTCCCACACACCAGGACTCAGCACCTGCAGTCGGCATGCCCAGGACAGGGAATCCAACAGAGAGAGTCAGACCTGGTTGTGCGCAGAGACAGCTCCTGGTGAGCTGCAGAGACCTGCTGGGTTCTCAGGTCTCAACAGTGGGACCCATCTGACACCAGCAGGGGGCGCCGAAAGACTGCCCTGAGGTCTCCAAACAGTGGCTCAGTCAGGACCATTCATCAAAGGAGCCGGTCCTGGGACTGGCCCTGTGCTCCATGATGGGCACCCAGCAGCTGTGTCCTCTCTGACTGGCAGAGTCCCCTGAGCAAGGCCCTCTGTGCTGTCCCAGCAGGTGCTTCCTCCCAGGGCTCCCCAAGGGGTGGAGCCAACCTCCCTCCCCCTCTGCCTCCTATGTGAGCTGAGTCCCAGCCCAGGGCTCAGGGAGGGGCTGGGCAGTCACTGGATGGACCCATATTTGCATGAAGAGCCTCTCCTGTGGCAGAGGGTGGAAAGAAAAGGAAGCCTGGGGCAGCTCAGCCATGTGGGGACCAGAGGCTTTGTCCATCATGGCCTGGACTCCTCTCCTCCTGGTGTTCCTCTCTCACTTCACAGGTAGGGAAGGGCCTTGGGGACACAAGGCAGCTCCCAGCCTGACTCACTCTCTTTTGGCTGAGACCATTGAGAATCATCCCCCTCATACCTACCCCACCATTCATGAGTGTCTGCGTCTGCAGGTTCCCTCTCCCAGCCTGTGCTGACTCATGTCCTGACTCAGCCGCCCTCCCCCTCTGCCTCTCCTGGAGCATCTGTCAGACTCACCTGCGCCCTGAGCAGTGACATCAGTGTTGATGGCTACTGGATAAACTGGTATCAGAAGAAGGCAACCTCTCCCCGCTATCTCCTGAGCTACTACTCAGACTCTGTTAAGCACCAGGGCACCGGGGTCCCCAGCCGCTTCTCTGGATCCAAGGACACCTCGGCCAATGCAGGAGTTCTGCACATCTCGGGGCTGCAGCCTGAGGACGAGGCCGACTATTACTGCAGTATCGGGCACAGCGGTGCTGCTCACAGTGACACAGGCAGATGGGGAAGTGGGACTAAAACTTTAGGCCCTTCACGTGGCCCGTGACATTTTGTTAACGGTACAATACGTTTTCTCCTATCACTATGAAAAGTTCCCCATATCAAATTGTCGCCCCATATTTCATAAAATGATGATAAGTATTTCAAAATGATTCTCAAATGAGGGCAGTTAACCGAGAGCCACGCTGCAAATGAACATGGCTCTGTCCCGTGCACAGTCCTGGAGTGCAAGTCTGGCCCGTGGAATTCTGGGAAATATCCAGCTTCTGAGGACAGAGTTCAGTGAGGAGGTGGTGTGGGAGAGAAAGAGCAGAGGAATTGTAACTGGGCAGAACAGGATGGAAATATTTCATTATTCATCGGCTTCACTATCAAACACTGCTCAGCGGGTACATGAGATTTTCCTCGTGTCTGAGGCCCCTCCTGATGGACAGTTTACAGGTGTAGGAAGCTTATTTGAGACTAGAAATTGCAACTCTTTTGGTCCCAAATTACACACTCCTACCTGTTTTAAACACCTGTATTTTGAAAACTCAGATTAAAACATAAATGTCAAGGAGAGAGATACTGTTTGTCCCCATAGTGACATGGCTTTTGCATTAAAATTCATCCCTTTGGAAGAGCTGAGTAGCTGACACAGGTCCTGACCTTTGTGATCTCAGATCAGTATCTGTGAGGACTGAGCAGGGGGCAGCTGGTCTTCAAGGTGCTCACGGTGAAGGAGAAGCCTGAAGAGGCTGGGTGGGCCGAGCTCATCTCAGGGTCTAGGAGTGACTCAGAAATACTTCTAGACTGAGCCTCACTGTGGGCCTTGTGGTCGGCACCGCCCTGCAGGAGGGAGCTGTAGACAGAGCACAGACCTGGGCTACCTGCACTGACACAAGTAAAACCCACCTCCCGGATGCATTGGTAGGTTCACCGTCAGTTCCGGTATGGCATTTGCACAGTGCACGACAAGGTGGGAAATCTCAGCAATGAAGTGACCACTGCAGGAAAAAGCACCATTGAGTTGAGATCCTGGGACGTCCTCTCTTATTCCTCATGACTATTTCGGAGGAAAGGTGACTGCCTTTCTCACTGCCCCGACCGTGCAAGGACCTGAGCTCTGAGACTATGAGGAGATCTGAACTGTCCTGACAGCAGGTCCTCAGCCTGGTCACCTCCTCGCAGGCAGACACTTCATCCTCAGGACATGGAATACTTCAGGATGAGCCATGGAATGAACCAGGGAGGTTCACCCAGCTGTGCACAGCTCAGGAGCTCAGAACACACCGAATCAGGGCACAAGGGACCCATGTGACCTCCTCTCAGGTCTGCATTTGTCATAAGCTCAAAGGGGGGAATTAGGATGTTCTCTGCATCCAACCCGGGCTGGCAACTGTCGCTGAGCCTTGAGAGGCCCCTTCTCTCCTGGGTCCCTGGGCCTGACCCTAGTGGTTAAGAGAGGCAGATCCCACAAGGTTGAGGGGGATTCAGTCCCAGTTCAAACACCATGCCCAGCACCTTGAAAACATGCCAAGCACGTGTGTGTGTGCACACAAAATCCTGACAAAAGGGGGAACACAATCTGTGGTTCAGAAAGGAAAGACGAGGGCACCCCCACCATGGCCTGGATCCTTCTCTTCCTCACCCTCATCTCTTTACACGGGACTGGAAACAGGCATCAGGGGCTGGGCCTGGGAGGCCCTGGCTCTGCCTTTGCCATGCTGCACCTGACTCCCTCTCTTGCTCCTTTGCCCTGTGATGGGTCAGGGTTGAGGCCGGAGCCTGCACAGCGGGGTCTGAGGCTGAGTCGTCACCATCTCCTGCACTGGAAGAAGCACCAGCTGCCAATGTGAGTCCTGGGATGGTGTCCTGGTACCAACCGTGGCCTGGCAGGACCCTTAATCTTTTAGGTATCAGAAGCAAATATCAGCCTTCAGGCGTTCTGGCCTGGTTTGGGGGCTGCCAGGCTTGGCCCCCACTCTTCCCTGCATCGTTGGCTCCAGCCTGAGCTTGAGGCTCATATTGGGACTATTGGTCTTACACATCCCTGTGAGGGCCCCCAGGGCTACCGCCTGTGGGGAAGAAGGCAGGGACAGGGGCCTCCTCTCACTGTGGCCTGCCTGCAGCACCTGCCACCAACGGCCAGGACAAGGGGTCACTGACCTCAGTGTGTGTTGCTGGGGTTGTCCCTGACTAGGGCCCAGAACTCAGGCCAGGGACCGTGATCCAGAGAAGGCAGCTTTGTCCTCCAGAGCCAGTCCTCAAGGGAGCCTGTGACATCAACACATCGTCACACTGCCCTAAATGAGCAGAAATTCCTCAGTGACAGGGCAAGAGGGACAGAGTCCATGAAAGGCCAGGTCAGGACAGGGACAGAGGACCACAGGGGCTGACTCAAGGAAGCCCACAAGTATTTGGGGCACAGGTATTTTCATCCTAATGACTCCTGAGCACCTGCCCTGGGCCAAGTTCAGGATACAGACTGGGTAGAGAGACAAAAGAGAGAGGGTGTGTCATTGTCACAGGAGAGAGAGAGTCAGTATGTCAACAGATGTAAAACACGTCAGTGTGTGACAAGAGGTGACAGTAGCAAGAAAATCATCAAATTTATGGGGCTGGCAGGTGGTGTGGTGGTTAAAGGCGCTGGACACTCCCACATGGCCAACCATGGTTTGAGTCCTGGACCTGGTGGCTTGCTTTCTCCCTTTCTTTCTCTCTCTCTCTCTCTCTCTGTTTCTCTCTGATCAAATAAAAACATATGAATAAATAAATGAGATTTTTTTTAAAAAAAGGAAAACATCAAATTAATAGAAGGGACAGGAAATCAGGATTTCTAGGGGCAGAGTAGAAAGTGAGGGTGCAGACCCACAGCACTGGTAGGACAGGGACAGTGGCCAGACCACGGGGGCACCGTAGAGGAGCCGAGGAGTTTGAGTTCTGTGCACACTGCAGTGAGGAATTCGTGGAGGATTCTAGGTCGGGGTTGATCTGTCAGATCAGGTAAGGACGGTCTCTGAGGGCTTAGACACAGGGTGTCTGTGGGAAGCAGGGACCTCAGCCATAGGTCATTTACTCTAAGTCATGGGAGTCTAGAGCATTGGAGTCACTCGCACACTCAGAGCTGATTCCACACAGGGCGTGCAGAGACCGATGATGGTCACATGTGCTGGCCCAGATGTCCACGTCAGCTCCTCCGAAGCCGAAATGGTGAGTAAGAAAATATAGGGGAGAGAGACGATGTTCCCAGTGCAGACAAACGTGTGACAGCTAAGACACGATCCTGACCAAAAATGTGAAACACACAGTTGCAGAAAGTGACAAGAGTGAGAGGTAAAACTTCCTACACAAAGTAAAGGAGTGGGTCTTTATCCCAGCAAACGCTAATCCTAACAAAAATATCAGTTTTTCACTAAATACTTATTGTATTGGTCTGTTACCAAAATGATTTTTAAAGGCCATGAGAGCTGAGATCTAGTGATTTCAGAGATAAGACCATGAAGAGGTTCTGCTGAGGATTTACTCTGGGAGAGCCCCTGTATCCTCTCTGTCTCTCCCTGTCTCTCTGTCTCTGTCCCAGCTTAATGGTAGGGACAAGTCCAGAGTTAAACGTTATCTTCCAGAATTTAAATGGAAAGATCAGATCACAACAGATGGTAACATGAGTTTGAACTGGTGAAATCGAATTTTATGACTTTTGACTAAAACATTACTAACTTTCAATGCTTTGTTTTCTAGTGTTAAGGAGCTTTGTCTTCTCTTGAGTTGTGGACGGGTCCATGTACCTGCTATTCAAACAGAAACCCTAACCTGTTTCCTGGCTTATAGTATTAAGCAAAGTTCTCTTTTTTGTTTTTTTGTTTGGAGAGGTTTTCGCTATAGGGTGCGTGCACTCGCCAGAAAGACAGAGAGAGACAGAGAGACAGAAAGTGAGAAATCACCCCCCAGGGGGGATGGCCACGCCACAATCCCTTCTCCTCCATTCCCCTCTTGGGATCTTGGGCATGCACGCACATGTGCCCGGCGTGAGTTTAAGACACTGGGTCCGGGACTCAAACTGCGGTTGGCTACATGGGAGTTCAATGACATAGCCATTAAGCTAACTGTTAATCCCAAGCAAAGTTCTCTTTACATGCTTTTTATTTTGATTTATTAAATCTAAAATTGCCTTTCTTGAAATTAAAAACTGTATTTAAAAAAATGCCTACTTAGTAGCCACAGTAAGCTATATAGCCGCAGGGATGTGCTATGTTATAGTATACTCATTCTACCCACAGAGTTTCATGCCTAAAGTCAACTTTCGTTCACAGATATGTATTTGCCAGCTGAACTTACTATTAAAAATATTTAGATTAATTAAGTTATTTTGTGAATCAATACAATGTGGGAAAAAATTAAGAAATGGAAAGCAACTGCAGATACCAGAGACAGGGTGGGAGGAGGATGGGAAATGGCAGACAGTGAGAAATATGGGGGCGAAAAAAAAAAATATATATATACACACACACACACACACACACACACACAAGAAACAAGAAATGGAAAGTTATTCGTTGATAGCAAGTATGACTAAGACACTTTACAGTGTATTCTGGCTGGAATATCACTTTTGGTACGTCGGTCTGCTGTGGTGATGTTCAGTGAAAGTATATAAAATAAATTAATTAATAAGAAAAATGAAAAAAATAAGAAGAAAGTGAGTTTTATAAATTTTTAAAGAGGTTTTTGCCTTAGGGTTATTGTGCACCTGCAGGAGAGAGAGAGAGACAGAGACAGTGAGAGGGAAAGTGAGAAATCAGCCCCACTAGGGGATGGCCATGCCACAATCCTTTCTCTTCCACTCTCCCAGGAGCTTGAGAATGTACCCATAAGCACCCAGCATGGATTTCAAGCCACTGGGTTCGGGATCTCAACCCGCGGTTGGCTATGCGGCAGTCCAGCAACATAACCACTATGCCATCTGCTGGCTCCCCTGTTTCAAAATTGTAAAAGTGTTGCAGAACTTTTTGAACGTTTGCTAAGGGCTGTATTTTGATGATAACACTGAGCCGAGTCCTGGAAGATCCTTGCTCTGTACTTCTCCCTGAGCAGCCCCTGCACGTTCTTCAACCCAGCCCTCCCGTCCCTTCTGCTGTGATGTTTGGTCAGAAACAGAAACAGAGTGTCATTTAGGTGTTTTAGCATCTTCTGTGCTGGGTGGCCTCTGGAGTACGGTTTATGTACGTGCTTGTACTTCCCAAAGACCCGGATTACTTTAGAAGTAAGGAAGTGCAGGGAGCATGCCCAGTACACCGAATCCAACTAACAGGGAGTCAAACCTGAATGTGTGAACAGAGACAGCATGTGGTGAGCTGAAGAGACCAGCTGGGCTCTCAGGTCTCTGGGCCACAAGAACCTATCTGTCTGCAACCAGCAGGGGGCGATGTGGGGCTGCCTTGTGCACCTCACACAGCTGCTCCTAGAAGACACTGGAGACGGGCCTGGAGCTGAGCTCCCTGATGAGGACCTAGAAGCTCTGTCCTCTCTAGCTGGCACGACCCCCCGAGGAAGGCCCTTATGCTGTCTGAGCAGGTGCTTCCTCCCAGGGCTGCCCAAGGGGTGGAGCCAGGGTCCCTCCCACCCGCTCTGCCCTGTGAGCTGAGCCCCAGTCCAGGGAGGCACTGGGCAGTCACTGAATGGATACACATTTGCATAAAGAGCCCCTTCTGTGGCAGAGGGCAGGAAGAAAAGGAGGCCTGGGGCAGCCCAGATGAGGGGACCAGGGGCTGTGTCCACCATGGCTTGGACTCCTCTCTTCCTTGTGTTCCTCTCTCACTGCACAGGTAGGAACAGTCCTTGGGGACACAGAACAGATTAGAGTTGTTCATTCTCTTTTTGCTGAGACCCCTTGAAATTGTCACTCCTGTCCCTTTCCCATTTTCTCTATATGTCTGTGTCTGCAGGTTCCCTGTCCCAGTCTGTGCTGACTCAGCCGCCCTCCCTCTCTGCATCTCCTGGAGCATCTGTCAGACTCACCTGCGCCCTGACCAGTGGCTTCACTGTTAGTGGCTACCACATGTCTTGGTACCAGCAGAAGCCAGGGAGCCGTCCCCGCTATCTCCTGAAGTACAAGTCAGACTCAGAGAAACCCCAGGGCTCCGGGGTCCCCAGCCGCTTCTCTGGATCCAAGGACACCTCGGCCAATGCAGGCGTTCTGCACATCTCCGGGCTGCAGCCTGAGGATGAGGGTGACTATTACTGTGCAACCTGGCACAATGCTTATCACAGTGACACAGACACAGGAGGAAGTGGGACAAAAACCTTAGTACCTGGGAACCAGCAGTTAGCGTAATGGCTATGTCGCTGGATTCCCACGTAGTCGACCGCGGTTCACGTCCTGGACCCGGTGGCTTAAAACTCACGCCGGGTGCATGTGCGTGTGTGCCCAAGATCCCAAGAGG
>NW_006159976.1:0-2227 GCF_000334495.1 Tupaia belangeri chinensis | reverse complement strand
AAAAAAAAAAAAAAAAAACCTTAGTACCTGGCTTATGACACTCATTTTATTGATTTTAAAATGTAATTACACCTGCTAGTATAAAAAAGTCCTCCATGCCACGACTGTTTCTTAGTATTTCACAAAATTATTAAAAGATTCAAGATAATTCTTAAATCCGAGCAATGAAACCAGAGCCACAACTGGAAAGGAAGTTGCTGGTGTCTTGTGCACGACCCTGGAGTTAAACCACACCCAGGAGGCAGCCAGTGACGAAGTCTCCTGTTCAGCCCACAGGGGAGCAGTTCTGGGTCCTCCCAAAGCCCTCTTCACTTCTCTGAGACTCTGCTTTGTCCCAGGGAGATTCCCTGCCTCCCTCTTGGGCCAGCGCAGGGACAGCACCAGGTCTGGCCCACGGCATTCTGGGAAATACCAAGCTACCTGAGGACACAGTTCAGTGAAGTAGAGTGGGAGGGAAAGTACAGAGAAAGTGTAACTGGGAGGGATGGGATCTAAATCATTGGGCATCCATCAGTTTCAATGTCAGATACTCTGCAGCAGGTACAAGAGACTAGTTCTCAGTTCTTAGGCCCACTCCTGATGGGATTTTAATGTTTTGGACGCTTGTGTGACACTCAACATTGCACCTCCTTTGACTCCAAATAACACAGTCCCACCTGCTATCAACACCCTGATTAAGTTGTCATATGTTGAACATTCTCATTAGAATATTACAGTAAGAATAGAGATACACTTTGCTTCCATAGCGACACCAATTTTGCACTAATATTTATCCCCGTGGACAAATGTAGTAGCCCAGTGAAGATGGTACCGACCTTATGGTTAATTAAGTGATAATTAATTCAACTCTGCTCTCTCCTGCTAAATAGAAGAGTGACTATGTGTGTGTTTTTGTATGTCTGTCTTAAGCCACTAAGTTTGTGACAAGTATTACAACAACACTAGAAAACGATCACATATTTTGTTTCATGGAGGAGACCGATACTGTCAAAATAGCTAATCATGGGAGCCAGCAGTTAGCGTAATGGCTATGTCGCTGGACTCCCACATAGTCGACCGCAGTTCAAGTCCCGGACCCGGTGGCTTAAAACTCACGCTGGGCGCGTGTGCGTGCGTGCCCAAGATCCCGAGAGGAGAATGGAGGAGAAGGGACTGCGGCATGCCCATCCCCCCTGGGGGGTGATTTCTCGCTTTCTGTCTCTATGTCTCTCTCTGTCTGTCTGGTGAGCGCACGCGCCCTATAGCAAAAACCTCTCCAAAAAAAAAAAAAAGCTAATCATTCTGAGCATGACCCAGATAGAGGCTCAATGGCTCTGAGCACACTGCTGAGGTGACCAGGGCCACTCTGGCCTCTGCTGCTGTGGGCTCAGGAGGAAGTGAGGAGGTAGGAGAGCCCATATCATGTGAGGGGGCAGCTGATTCTACATGGCCAGACTGGTGTAGGGACTTGGCCATGACAGTGGCGCTGGTGAGAGCTTGCGAGGATTAAGGGACATTGTGGGCCCTGGAGGAAAGGGAACTATTTTCACATTCTGGCAGAGAGCTGGGGTGACTTTGAGAGGAAAGAAGATCTGGGAAGCCGTGAACACACGTGTTTCGCTGAGGACATTTCTGGAGCATGACTGAAGCTGTACCCAGGCCTATTCTTCCTCCTAGAGGGAAGTTGTGCGGGGAAAGGACTCCTACCAGGAAGGAGCCAGGGCCTCATAATGCAGGTCTCAGCGTGTCCTGTGCCCGTCCTGCCCATTCCTTGCTTGTCTGTGTTTTCCTGAAGACCCTGGAGGTGACAGTGCCCCCCTGCCCTCTATCTGTCTCCTGGCTGGTCTGGGATGTGGTCTGGCCTGAAGCGCCCGCGCTCCGCACCCAAGGGCCCGGGGACCTAGCCGAAGCCACGGCCTGACCCTCCCTAGGACCAGGGTGGCAGCGGCGGGACCAAATAGAGTCCTGTGCGAGGCTCGGGAGTGCACGGAGCTGGGGCTGGGGACACTGCGCGGTGCTGGGAGGGGACCAGGGAGGCGGCGCGCGGGACCAAATAGAGTCCTGTGCGAGGCTCAGGAGCACACGGAGCTGGGGCTGGGGACACCGCGCGGTGCTGGGAGGGGACCTGGGCGCACCGGAGCCACAGGACCCTCCGCGGCAGGGGGACGACGGGACACGCGGCGACACCCCACGGCGGGGACGGGCCGCGCGGGGCCACGGACGACTGCACCCGGCGGTGCGGAAAGGA
>NW_006159975.1:3238725-3239410 GCF_000334495.1 Tupaia belangeri chinensis | reverse complement strand
AAAGACTGTAAGAAGAGACAAAGAAGGGCATTATATAATAGTAAATGGGGGTAATCCAGCAAGAAGACATAACCATAATAAATATCTACGCACCCAACTCAGGTGCACCTAAATATGTGAAAGAAAGATTGCTGGAGCTAAAAGGAGATAGAGAGAAATACTCTATAATTGTTGGAGATCTCAACACCCCATTATCTACTTTAGACAGATCTTCCAGACAGAAAATAGAGAGATAACGGACTTAAATGATACTATAAATGGAATGGGCTTGACAGATATCTATAGAACTTTCCACCCTACATCCACAACATATACATTTTTCTCACCCTGGCATGGAACCTTTTCAAAGATTGATCATATGTTAGGACACAAATCAAGCCTTTACAGATTCGAAGGCATAGAAACTAGATCCAGCATCTTCTCCGACCATGATGGAATGAAACTTGAGTTGAATTTCAAGAAACAACCCTGAAAATACAGGGACACATGGAAACTGAACAACCTACTTCTGAATGACTTCTTCACTACTGAAGAAATTAAAGCTGAAATAAAAAAAATTATGGAAACAAATGATAATGAGTACACAAGTGTCCATAACCTATGGGACACAGCAAAAGCAGTCATAAGAGGGAAATTCATAGCAATTAGTGCACATAAGAAAAGGATGGAAAGATGGCAAGTAGAT
>NW_006159975.1:3237235-3238604 GCF_000334495.1 Tupaia belangeri chinensis | reverse complement strand
AACAACAACAAACAAACCCCAAAAATGCCAGGCAAAAAGAAATAATAAAGGTTTGAGCAGAAATAAATGAAATAGAAAATAAACAAACCATACAGAAAATAAATGAAAGCAAAAGCTGGTTTTTTGAAAAGATTAACAAGATCGACACACCATTGTCTAGACTGATCAAGAAGAAGAAAGAAACCAGATAAATCAAATATGTGATGAAACAGACAATATTACAACTGACATAGTAGAAATACAAAATATCATTAGAGGATACTATGAGCGACTATATGCCAACAAACAAGATAACTTGGAGGAGATGGAAAAATTCCTGCATGCATATAATCTACAAAGATTGAATCAAGAGGACATAGAAAACCAGAATAGATGCATAACAAGCCAGGAGATTGAATCAGTAATAAGTAACCTCCTGACTAAGAAAATCCCAGGTCCAGATGGCTTCACTTCTGAATTCTACAACACTTTTAAAGAAGAGTTAATCCCTATCCTACTCAAATTATTTCTAAAGATTCAAAAGGAGGGAAACCTTCCAAACTCATTTTATGAAGCCTCCATCATCCTCATCCCCAAAACAGATAAGGACATGACAAAAAAGGAAAACTACAGACCAATATCATTGATGAATATAGATGCAAAAATTCTCAACAAGATACTTGCAAACTGTATCCAACAACATATAACAAAGATTATTCATCACGACTAGGTAGGCTTTATACCAGGGATGCAAGGGTGGTTCAATATACATAAGACCATAAATGTAATACACCACATTAACCGAAAGATAAAAACCATATGATCATTTCAATTGATGTGGAGAAAGTATTTGATAAAATACAACATCCTTTAATGATTAAGACCCTCAGTAAGATTGGTATAGAAGGGTTACTTCTGAACACAATAAAAGCTATCTATGAAAAACCTACAGCTAACATGATACTGAATGGGGAAAAGCTGAAAGCTTTTCCACTAAAAACAAGTACTAGGCAAGGCTGCCCACTTTCTCCACTGCTCTTTAATATAGTACTGGAAGTCTTAGCTAATGTAAACAGAGAAGAGAACAATATTAAAGGCATTCGAATAGGCAAAGAAGAGTTGAAAATATCTTTATTCACAGATGACATGATGGTATACTAGAAGACCGAAAGGTCTCCATGAAAAAAACTTCTTGAAGTAATAAGTGAATACAGTAAAGTGGCAGGATACAAAATCAATATCCAAAAGTCTATAGCATTTCTTTATATGAACGATAAGTTGAACGAAGTAAAGCTGAAGAAAGGAATCCCTTTCACTGTAGCCACAAGATGTATAAGATATCTAGGGATAAACCTAACTAAGAAAGTCAAAGACCTTTATAAAGAAAACT
>NW_006159975.1:3235755-3236127 GCF_000334495.1 Tupaia belangeri chinensis | reverse complement strand
AACCCCCATCTTTCACCATTAACAAAAATCAACTTAAAGTGTATCAACGATCGGGATCAGCAGTTAGTGTAATGGCTATGTCGCTAGACTCCCCACGTATCCGACCGCGGTTCGCATCCCGGACCCGGTGGCTTAAAACTCATACCGGGTGCGTGTGTGTGCGTGCCCAAGATCCCGAGAGGAGAATGGAGGAGAAGGGATTGCAGCATGGCCATCCCCCCTGGGGGGGGGTGATTTCTCGCTTTCTTTCTGTCTCTGTCTTCCTGGCAAGCACACATGCCCTATAACAAAAACCTCTCCCCCACCCAAAAACAAAAACAAAAACAAAACAAACAAAAAAAATCATACTGTACATACCGAGTCACAATCAAA
>NW_006159975.1:3187527-3235278 GCF_000334495.1 Tupaia belangeri chinensis | reverse complement strand
AGAACGCTCAGTCAGAAAAGTGCTTGCACATCCATGTTTATTGCAGCATTATTCACAATTGCCAAGACATGAAACCAACCTAAACGTCCACAAACTGATGAATGGATTGGAAAAGTGTGGTATATACTCTATGGAATACTACTCAGCCATAAAAAATAACAAGACCCTGGCATTTGATAGAAAGTGGTTAGATATGGAGGATCTATTGCTGAGTGAAGTAAGCCAGGCTATGAAAGAAAGATATTGTATATATCTACTTAACATATATCGACTATCCGCGCTCTATGGTAGAGAGCGAAATATTGGAGGACATAAAAGCCGTGTAAGTACTTAATGAGAATAAGACAGTGTGGAATGGAAGTGGGGTGAAGAAAAGAGGAAAGAGAAAGATAACAAGAGAACAAATAGAGAGGCAGGACGTTAGTGGGAAACAGATATGGCTTATTACCTGTTGATGACATGTATAGTATTCTCAACTGGATTTGTCTGAGAAGTATTTCATGATGGGTGAAGTCTTTTACAAGCAAAATGAGAAATAATGATTGACTGTTTAAAAAAATAATTAGAATAATAATAATAATGATTGGGAAAAACACTGAAAAGATATTGAATGATGAAGTGGGGAGATTAATATCTCTGTATTGACTGCCATGCAAGTCATTCCCTTTTGAAAAAGCAATGTAATACACTTTAAAGTTATATGTAATCCAATGTAATATAAAGAAGATTATGATGATAATTTAAAAAAAGAATTTTAGCAATGGTTGTGATTCTTTCGACAGCTAAGGAAATTGAGAGATGAGTTACTTGACCAAGATCACAAGGCTAATCAGTGACAGATCTGGCAGTGACATTGAAATCAGGCAGTGATCCAGACCCTGCACAGTTAAACAATGTCCTCCACTGCTTCTTTAATGATACAGTGGTAATTTGCCTTCCATAAAGCAGGACAAATGTGAGACTGCAGATGTCTTCATACCAGGTACAGCTAAGTACTACTATTTGTCAAGGAAGTTACTCAAAAGCTTTTACTGGAGATTGTTATAATGTGTTATTTTATCTCCTGCCAGGATACAACTGTCATGTTTCCTTTGTTATTATAATTTCTTCAGCTTCAAGGAATTGTAACCTATTTTTAAAATGTTAACTGTGATCACACCAGGGTTACGAAAATTTAGTCCAGATAGAGAAATGATTTTCTTTCACCATATTGCCATAAAGATCTCAGAATGTGCCGTTTCTTTAAAAGAAAAAAGTGAGAGGTTGTATGCATATTTACAAAGTGTTACCAAGATGTGTTGAAATATTAGATTGTATCTGAAGAGATCTCAACCCATACTTGTGAACCTTTCTATATAGGCATTCAAGACTACATTTCTGTTTTACCACTGGTGCATAAATTAATCCAATGTTAACAGGAGAAATAAATGGAGGAAAATTATATCAAAACTTAAAATTCAGGGGACCAGCAGTTAGCGTAATAGCTATATCGCTGGACTCCCACGTGGTCGACCCCGGTTCGCGTCCCGGACCCGGTGGCTTAAACTCACGCCAGGCACATGTGCGTGCGTGCCCAAGATCCCAAGAGGAGAATGGAGGAGAAGGGATTGCAGCATGGCCATCCCCCCTAGGGGGTGATTTCTCGCTTTCTATCGCTCTGTCTCTGTCTGTATGGCGAGCACACGTGCCCTATAGCAAAAACCTCTCCAAAAAAAATAAAAAAATAAAAAAATTCAGCTGCTACAGTATAACGAAAGCAGCTTATTTTTCTATTCAATATTGTTTTTCCCTTGAAATATACCATCCACACTAGTTCCCAGGCTAGTGTGGTTCATGGTGCTGCTCAACTAATCCTCTAGTAAAAGAAGCCCCCTATACTTCAAATGTTTCCTCAGCAAAATGCACTGGTCTTATTTTCTAGCTTTATTATATTCTATAGTATGAAAAGGTAATGTATGATTAATTTATCTGTAGTAATGGGCACATGGATACTAAGACTAAATGTGTGTTATTTTCCACCAAATATCTAATCACATGTAAATAGGGTTTTCTAATTTTCTGAGTCTACACCCCAAGGTATTGATGTAAAACTAAAATAACAGATAATCTTCAGCTTAATAGGATAAACAATTTAAGAAAACTAGGCTGAATATAATCTAAATCACTCTGTGCCGGTAGAGTCTATTTCCACATTTATGAGACAGGAGGGAATTGAGGCAAGGGACATTCACGTTGAGGTGAGGGACATTCCAAACACTTAAAACCTGACAGAAAAGAAGTAGCTAAGAGACTGGGCCTGAACCCTGACTGGACCTTGCGACCAAGAGGGACCCTGGAAGACACTGCTTAACCTTAAGACTCAGCATACGCTCCTGCATGGTATGAGCACGCTAGATGACACTCCCACACGCACCATGAGAGTTTGGGATAACCATGGCAATGGTTGGAACTATCTTAATACTGCCAGAAAATGGAAGAAGCAGTTGGTCCAGGAAAACTACAGACCCTTTCTAGAAAAGATATTAATAAACTGCCCCCCCCCCACACACACACACTCTTAGCCTGGCATTAAGCCAACCATGTAAGCTAGACACCCACAGTTCAGGACTACCCTTCCTGGGAGGTAGCCTTTCTATCCTTCCTCTTGGAGAAAGGAATGGAACTGTTCACCGTCTCCTGTCACGGGGCTGCTCCCCTGTGGCACGGTCTGGTCTACATTCAATAAACCCACTTTCGCCCACCCTCAGAGGCTCGCTGTGGGATTCTGTCCTGTGTGAAAGCCAAGGACCGCAAAGCCCGGAGAGACAATTTCTGGCTGTCTCCCCAGTATCTTTCTGGGTTACCATGAAGGGATGCTGGGGAGTCTCCAACTCGACCCCAGTGGAATCTGCGCAGTACTAAGCGGCTGCGAGGACGGGTGAGTCCGCGAGGGAATCTTCCCTTCCGTCTCTTTCTCTGTTACCTTTCCGGTCCTCTCAAGTCTGTGAAGGGAAGTGGTTCAGCTAGCTCCGAGGCCTACCCGAGGTCACTCAGTCCTCCATAACACCACATCTGGGACGTTGGTAGGGAGCTCCTGCTGAGACGCCGTCCCATGCACGTGAAGAGGCTTTGTTAGCTGTGAGCCCACGCTGGGCGGAGCCCAATACAGCACATCCGGGACACTGGGCGCGGTACACCACATCCGGGACACTGATCCAGAGTCTCTCACGTCCAGGACACTGGGCCGGAGGACTCCGGGTCCAGGACGCCTGTGCTGAGAGACGCCTTCCTGTTTGGCCTGGCCTTGAGTTAAGACATGGTTCCTGCGGACCCTGATTGCATCAGATACTGAATGCCAGGTAGTTTTACAGCCACCACTCTGGCTTTTCGGTCTCACAGTTTCAGTCTTGATTTTATTTCCCACATCGCATGGATAAGGCCTTTGGCCCTCTGCCTCTGAATTTATCTGCTAATTCTGTGTCGTTGTGGAGACCGAGAGGGCCCTGCCTCCTATGTGCCTCCACCGAATTATTTTGGGTAGGAAACTTTTACCCAAAAGAGCCCCTTTCCGTATCTCCCTTTTAGTCTTCCTAAATCACTGAATCTGTTGCTAGAAAGTTAGGAAGAATTTTGCCTCCTGATGACGCAGGAACATGGGAGCTCAGGGATGCCATTGGGCCCACACTCACAATGAGATGTGAGTTCTTGTCCCACACTTAGGGAGAGTTAGTCATGGACACAGAGTAGGTATGACGAATTGGGGAGTTTATTAAAGGAGAGGGAAGGAAAATCAGCTCCCAAGAAGACAGTCATTGGATGAGCCTCCCTGGAGAGGTTCTGGAAAATGGGTTGCCAAGAAAGAAATGTGGTGAGGGGTTTTTATTTGGGTCAGAAAAGGCTTTGTCTGAACTTGTTCTAGGTGGGGCATGTGTATGCATTTCCCTCCTGGTGGGGAGGAGTATGTGCTGGGTGGGTCCAGTTATTCTCTTCATTTTGGAGTGGGTATGGAGATCAGGAGATTCTTTGTCTAGAAGTGTTGGGCTATAAAAACCGTTATCCTCTTCCTGGAATGTGATGGGGCCTTGAAAAGCCTTAATTTTTGGTCCAGGTCATTCTGCGTAGGTCAGTCACTGAGCCTCTGCTGCCCCCATCTCAAAACTTAGCCATTTTGGGGACCAGCAGTTAGCGTAATGGCTATGTCTCTGGACTCTCATGTAGTCGACCCTGGTTCGCGTCCGGGACGCGGTGGCTTAAAACTCACGCCGGGTACGTGTGCGTGCATGCCCAAGATCCTGAAAGGAGAATGGAGGAGAGGGGATTGCTGGCAAGCGCACATGCCCTATAGCAAAAACCTCTTCAAAAAAAAGAAAAAAGAAAAAAACTTAGCCGTTTTGTAATTCCATATGAATACATAGCCTAACTATAATTTTAGAGTTTTTATGTCCTATCTCACTGAGTAAAAGTAAGAGGTCTCTGTGATATGTTTGTTTGAATAATTGTTTTAATTTGGGCACCTAAGCAAGTGCTGCCTCCAAGTACTTTCAGTTACTTCAGTAGTGGTTTTTGACATTGCAGAAACTGAAAACCTAAGCAGAGTTAGATAAAGAAATTTATGACCCCCATAACCAGGATATTATCTCTCGGCTTTTTAATCTCAAACTGAACTGAGGAACATTCACACACCTAAAACCTGCAGACAATTGTCTGAGAGACTGGGTCTGTACCAGTTGCAATGAAAATGGTGTCTGGAAGGACCAATGCCTCACCTTCAAACTCTTTATACCCTCATTATGTGATATTAGCGTGCTAGATAACATTCCTACCTGT
The DNA here is from genome assembly GCF_000334495.1 of Tupaia belangeri chinensis. Lineage (NCBI taxonomy): Eukaryota > Metazoa > Chordata > Mammalia > Scandentia > Tupaiidae > Tupaia > Tupaia belangeri. The sequence continues at coordinate 3,230,472 of NW_006159975.1, read as the reverse complement.
GCCATGAGAGTTTGAACAACCATGGCCATGACCAGAAAATGGAAAGAACAGTGGTTTTAGTATAGCCTCTGTCCCTTTCCTGGAAAAGTCATGAAAAAACTGCCCCTCACTCAGTTTAGCATTAAGATACTCACCAAAGTTTGGAGCTGCCCAGCCTATGAGGTAGACCTTCTATCTTTCCTTTTGGGTAATAGTTCTACCCTTTCCTCTTAGAGGAAGGAGTGAAATTGTTGATCCATCTCTTATGGAATTGTTCCACCTATGGCATAGTCCTCTCTCTGTAGACTTTCCTTAATAAACCTGCTTTCACTCTCCCCCAAAGGCTCACTTTTGAATTTGTTTTCTAAGCAAAACCAAGATTTCTCACAGTTTAAGAGACACCCATGAGTTGATTCTCCCCAATATTTCTAGTCATTCTTAGGCTAATTAAGAGTAGCTCTCCCAGGTATTCATCAGCTTCCATAGGTATGCAATAATTTGCACTACTCTTTAAATGAGTAGATGAAATCACATTGTGTATAAAGGGTTAAAATTAATTTGAAATTAACTCATAATTTACCTGTTTTTTTAAACATAAGCATACAGTACAATAAATTATAAATAATAAGTTTTTAAGAGTATATATGTAATACTTATAAATGTAATAAAGAGGTATGTGGAATTAAAAATAGGCATATAGTGTGTGTGTGTGTGTGTGTGTGTGTGTGTTTGCGTGACCTTAAAAGAGGGTGATCTGGGAGATTGAGGGTGGCACAGGAGTAAAATATGATGCCCTATGAGGCAGGCCCACTTGAAAAAGTTTCCAATTTGCAGCCAGAGACCTTCCTTAGTACCCTGGACATATGTGTTACCATGATCCAAGGTATACTGAAACTAGGAGTGGGTGGTATTTTTAATACCTTCTTGGGGTGCTCTCTTTCTTTTACTCTCTCTCTCTTCCTCTAACAGCAGTGTACTTAGACCCTCTAAAATAGGGCCCCAAAACTTAATTTTATTGAAATATAATAATTGATTTTTAACATATTGGTTTTATAGAGAGAGAAAAAGAAGAAAAGAGAACAAAGAGAAAAGAATCCTTACAGCCTCCTTTTCTTGAATTTTAAGTTTATATAAGCAGTATTTATTTCACAAATATTAGGAATATTGATTTGTATAACAAATATTAAGCACCTGTTTTGCTATTAAAAACAAAATATACAGTTAAAATTATTTTGTGTTCAGTACATAGTGACAAACTGTCCTAATTTTGAAACTGAAAATTTCACTCCTGGGAAACCCCTCAGTCTGAGGCAAACCCCACACTTAACTATTGGCACACCCACCTCTAATAATCAGAACATTGTGGCAGGAAAAAAATTAGCTTCAAAGAACTATTGCATATCATGAAATACTTTGTTATGATCTAGAATTGGTGTCTTATGAGTTAATTTGCACCATAGACATGCTTTGCTTGGTGTATCATCTCTTGTTACATAACAAATTGCCCCAACATTTGCCATCTTAAAACAACATTTATCCAGGGAACCAGCAGTTAGCGTAATGGCTATGTCACTGGAGTCCCACGTAGTCGATCGTGGTTCGCGTCCTGGACCCGGTGGCTTAAAACTCACGCCGGGCGCGTGTGCCTGCGTGCCCAAGATCCCGAGAGGAGAATGGAGGAGAAGGGATTGCGGCGTGACCATCCCCCCTGGGGGGTGATTTCTCGCTTTCTGTCTCTATGTCTCTCTCTGTCTGTCTGGCGAGCGCACGCGCCCTATAGCAAAATCTCTCCAAAAAACAAAAAAAAAAACATTTAGGCCCTCCCCCGCAGAGGGCTAGAAGGGGCTAGAAGTTAGGCACCGGGCCAGACAGTGGGGAATCCCTGCAAATAGTAGGAGTCCTCAGCTCTTTGTTTAATGTTCCTCTCCAAAAGGTCAGTTTCTCCTCTCAAAGGCAGCAAGAAAGCAAGTCTGCTAGTAAGAAAGAAGTCATGGTCTTAGGTCTTATGTCGTCTAATCATGGGAGTGATTTGTTGTATTCTATTCACTAAAAACAAGTCACTAGGTTCAGTCCACACTTGAGGAGGGAATTACACAAGGACAAGATAGGAGGTAGAAAACAACAGAAATTATCTTAATGTCTGCCATCCTTGGTTTCAGGGTGTCTAAGATAAATTACTTGCATAAATGGGTAGACATTGGGGTATCAGCAGTTGGCATAGGGTTATGTCACTGGACTCCCATGTAAATGACCACAGTTCAAATCCAGGATCCAGCAGATTGAAACTCATGCTGGGTGCATGTGCATGTGTGCCCAAAATCTCTAGAGGAGAATGAAGAAGGAATTGCAGCATGGCTATCCCCCCTGGGTGGGGTAATTTCTTGCTTTCTGTCTCTCTGTCTCTCGCTATCTCTCCAGTGAGTGCACACATCTCTCACAAAAATAGACATTTACATAGATATAAATCTATAGAGAGATATATTAAATGCAGAGAAATATAAGTGTAGAGTATTACAGGTGAGCATTCTTTCAATCAGTTAGGAAGTTATAATTAACTCCTTAGTTAATCATAAATTTCTGACCTCTATCACTATAGACTATTTTCACCTTTTTTTGGTCTATATATGAGCAAAATATCAAAGTTTTCTTTTGTTTCTAGCTTATTTTTTCCAATTTTTTAAGCTCCTTATGCATCTCATATGTTGGTCATCAGAAAATTCATGACATGTTTTTGTTTTTCTATGCAAATGTGTTATGACTTTTCAAATGACTCAATATATCACCAGTTTATCCTTTCTATTGCTGTATTTACTGCATTCATTTATATGATACAGTGATATATTCTGCTATCTCAATTAAAGAATAAATTTTATAATAAGCCATCCTGCACTATAAGTTTTTATATCTCATTTTCCTTTGTTAACCCTTTTTATTCTCTACTTCAATCCTTCTTTGCTTCCAGTTCTTTCATATCTTCATGGTACCCTAGACTTGATTCAAAGGTACAGTCTCAGTAAACTTATTTCCACAAGATGTTCATGATTTAATGTTATTACCTTTATAGAATTTGCACTTTCTAAACTTGAAAAGGAATCTTTAAAATAATCTCTATATTTCAATGGAAGCACCTCCTCGGTAAGATAGTAATTTTATGATCGGGTAAGGGTGTTATCTGATAAAAACACACTGAACACAACACATTCCCACCATTTAATGTAATGATTATAGATTTCAAAATCATATGTTACAGTTGAGAAATAATTTCTTCTACAGAGTACCAAATGGAACTGTGATTTGAGATGATAATGTGACATCAAATTCTTAAGCAAATACTATAAATTCAAGTGTCCATTCACTGAATATATATTTCTCAGATGGTATGGAATAAAACAGCAGAGATGCATACATACAGTCTTGGAAATGAGATGTGCTTGAAGCATAAAGAATGTTGAAGGAGAAAAATTAATGAACTGCAAATTCAAGATAGTCATTAGAAATATTTTCTAGAAATTCTAAGCCCTTTAAATTCTTTCAAAGCTTATTAATATATTAAAGGTATTATAAAACTTAAAAAAATATTCCTTTGAAAAATACTGAAAATCTTTTTTACATGCTCTCATATAGTATTGGTAATTTGGAGTGAGCCTATTTCAACTGGATTCAGCAGTTCTCATCCCCGGTTGAGGAGCCATATCCATTTTTATCTTAAGACACAGATGTACATGTGTGTTCATTTTCAGAAAAATAAACTGAATATTCAGTCATGGGTGTGGTAGTTTTCCCATTTAGATATTTGGAATTTCCCATATGTTGAAATCCTTGCTTTATTCTTAGTTTCGGTCACCAATCATGTCTTCCAAATAATCTCAATCAACATGATATGCTGAGGAGGGGAGGAGGGTACTCCCTTGAAGTTATGTGCCATGAGGAAATTTCAACACTTTCACAATCTAGCTCACTTCAAATAAACAAAAAATGGAAGTGGCTCATGCATAATAAATCCCTGCTGGGCTATGCTGTGTTTTTATGACTAATTTCTTTTACTAACCACAGCTTCACAACCTATGACCCTAAGGCAGCAGGCATCCTTTATCAAAACATGGGCTTACTGTTAGGGTTGTGCTTTTTCTCATCCACAACTCCCTAGTGACTTGTTCACTGTCTAAATATCGATGCCTTAAAATGACTTAACAAAAATGCACTTGCATGATTTTTTAAAACCACAAAAGGAATTTTATTTCATTATAAAGTCGAAAAGTAAAATAATAATAAGGATAAGCTTTTACTGTAGAACTGATTTGACACATTTAATTTTTCTTAACAGAAACTACAGTTCTCATAGGGACATTGAGGCATTAGTCATTCCCTCATAATTGAGCAGAATGTAACACCAATTCAGCTGGAATTTCTAAATGACTTTGAGGCTAGAAGGGGACTTTGTAGTAGGTACTAAAACCCGGTGCTCCTTCTAGCCCATATCTGTTTTCCGACTACTTAACCACCATGGACTCCAGATCTTTTCTTCAGAGACATTTGTCTAACATTTTGTACTTGCTCCATTTTATATTGGCTCTACCAAGTATTATGAATGGCTCTTGAATTTTTTTGCTCTTATAGGAAAAATACTCTCTTTGTTTCAGGTGAAATCTACTTATAAAAATAACAGTGAGGTTTCCATCAAAACCAGGAATGATGGCCATTGAGCTTTTCTCACTGTGTAACTGGCCCAATAACGGAACTTAGGTTGTTCTCAATTTCAAGTAAACCTCTTGAAATTCGTAATTTGTTTTGCTCCTTCAACACTTTCCATGCCTTAAGCATGACATCTTTCTATTTTTAAGGGCTTAAAAAATCCTCAGGGACCTGCTTATTGTGTAAGAGGGTAGCAAAATTGAACTAAAATACTGGATTAAGTGAGCAATGGATAAAAATGTTTGAAGTATCCATTAGTGAAGAAACTGAGCAAGTAGCCAAGATTCTTTCACTTCCATGTCCCTTCTCTTTAGTAGTCATAGATAACATGTAGAATAACGTTTTCCAGCTTTAACATTCTTCAGGATCTGCTTTGCTTTAATCTCTCCCTGGGATAATTGCATACCTCTCCACCTTCAGGATCTTACCTCTGTAAACACAGGATTTTGTGTTATTCTTTCTTCCTCACTCACTGCTAGGTGGAGCAGAGTTGGACAGGGGTATCCAATCCTTTGTATATAATCTGTTCACTTCACCTGGCAATTTATAACAAGGACCTAGGGATATTAATTACATGGCTGCTTGTGCTGGAGCTAAGAGGAAGATCATGTTTTATTATTCTCATTCATAATTATTTTCCTTCACTGTATTCCTATTGTTTCTACGCCTCTATCTCAGCACTTGAAAACATTTAGCTTACAAGGGCCAGCCTGTGATGTGGAGATTAAGGTAGCTAGATCCTATATGGCTAAAAATGCAGTTGGAGACCCATACCCAGTAGCTTAAAAAGTATGCCAGGCACATGTTTGTGCATACCCAAAATTACAAGAGGCGAATAGAGGAGAAGAGATTGTTATGTGGACATCCCTGGGGATGCTATCTCACTTTCCCTATCTCTCTTTGTCTGTCTGTCTCCAGCCAAGTGTACCTGCTCTATAGCAAATTTGTAAAAAATGCATTTTGTATTTTATTTTGTTACTTTTTTCTCTATATAATGGAAAAGAAACTCTTAAAGGTAAGAGCTATGGCTTACTCATTTCAAATTCTATTATGTGTCTGTGATAGTGTCTAATAAATACAATCCTCTAAATTAAACAACTTGCTGCTTTTGTGAAATTGCTTTTCTGTCCTCCTTTGTTCTGTTCTTCCCCCTCCCTGTAAGATGTGCTACAATGACCTTGTAACTTAATTCCATTACATTTATTTATGATCCTTTTCCAGATAACCAAGACCAATTTAAAGTTTGAACATGTTTTCTGCCAACAATTGCTCATAGCTATGAAACTAGAATGTGTATGATGTCTAATCTGTCATTAATAAAAAAATCATCAAACAGCCTCTAAAAATATTATTACTTATTCCCTCAGGTTGGGGCGTTGTTACATTGGTATTTACCTTTCAGTACATTCCCAGTTCCCACAGATACTTGTCTACCAACCTAATAGTCAATTTAAAATTTCTATCGTTCTGTAATAATCTTTATACAATTTAAAATTGGTTTGTCATTTACGTGATTTAATTAGGGCAGTGTTTTCAGGATATGTCAGTTAAGGCTAAACCAATATGACCGCTGTGGTATGGCTAACCTTGTACCCACTTTTCAATATTTATTACTTCTTAACTATTCATAGACACACTTTGTGATAGATAATATGTTCTCTAGTCTAAAGAACAAAAATTAAACCAAGATTAGCTAATGCATCTGAGGCTATGCAGTTATTTAATTGTGAAGTAGTATAGAAAATATTGGTGAAGTCTTTTAAGTCTATGCTATTAATACAGGAATCCATAGTATTCAAACTACTTAAGAGGATGTAGCTTGTCCTCTAGAGTGGACAAAAGAGCACAGTAAACTTAATTGATAGAGCATGTTAGTTTCTTGGTCAGATTAATTGCTATAAGCTCAACAAAATGACATTTTAGACATGAATAGTATCCTAGACGACTTTTACCAATTGGTGTATAAATCATGAACTCTCTTGGCAGCTTTTCATTTCTCTGTTTTGACTTATAACTTCATTTAGTGAAACCAGTGCTAGACTTACAATCATTTCTAACTGGCTTAACAGCAATTTTACAATTTTCTGGTTTTATGATCTTGCACAAATACTGTATATTTTGTGTCTCATTTCCTCATTAGCAAAATAGTAGGAATAAAACTTTACCTACTTCATAGATTTGTGAAAGGTTCAAATAAAATCACTTATGTGAAAGCCTTTGAACAGTTAGAAAGCCCTATCATTAAACTGTAAAATATTATAATTTTACATTAAATCCTTCCTTGGGACTTTAAATTTCTGTGGGGGTCTATTAGTTCTGATATTTCCAGCTTATAGCATAATTTCAGCCTGTGACTTTAGCTTGATTTACTTTTCCAGGTGTAACAGCTTTTTGCTAATTTACCTTTTATGGTCAAAAGATCCCAGTAAAAGCTCTGTTTGCTTTAGTGAGGTTTGGCTTCCAATTCTCTTTGAGAAAAAGAATTTTCAGCCAGGAAAACTCCCAAACTCATTTTACTTCCTTCAGTATTTACCTACCTGCAAATTCTGCTGTTTCCTCTAGGAGAGCCAGGTCAAGTCCAAGCCATGCCACTTCAGAGTAAGATGGCTTTAGTGGATTGCTTTATCTTTCCAGATTCATTTTCTGGTTTCTAAATATATATATGTGTGCATATATATTGGCTCAGTGGAAAACTCATGACACATTTTTGCATAGAAAAACAGAAAAATATTTCATGACTTTTCTGACAACCTAATATACTTAAATTTCATATTACTTAACATGTAATAAACTTTGTATAGATATCACTTATAGTCCTGATAGTATATAATGCTGGTAACATGGCTATTCCAAATTTATAAATATAAGTACTAAGATACATAGAAGTTAACTTGCCTGTATACATAGAGATTAAGCAAAGATTAAGATTTTAATGAAAGCAGAGTAGCTTTAGCTCTTAGGCCTGTAACCTTTTATGTCATGTTTTTCTAAACATACACCTAATAGTAGATGCTCCAAAAACATATGGGAAATGAGTCATAAATTTGTAATAAACATTAGTTATTTTTACCATTTATTCAATAAATAAAAGTCTTATGAGGGTAGGCACTGCCTTAGCTAGCTCAGTATTATTATCTTTAGAGCCTAGAAAAGAGCCTGGTAAAAATTATGCTTGATGAATATTTGTTGAAAAAATGAAAACTGGTGTGCTGGGCCTATGAAAATGAAAAAAGTACATATTTTCTGCTAAGAGCTAGAAACTGCTAGATTATATGACTAAGTGATCAATATAGTAAGGCACCTTGTGTCTTAATTTAACTATTATATTGCTAGCAAAAATATCTGAGGCAGTGATTTATTAAAAAAAAATCAAGCTTCATTTGACTTATAATTCTGGGAGCTGGAAAGTCCACGGACCTGGGGCCAGCATCACATGTGGCAAAAAGAAGCAGAAAGGTCAGCAGAGGTATGCTGTGAGAGAGACCTAAATGCAGCTGTCAATTTTATTACAACTAGCTCTCATGAGAAAGTGAACTAACCCCATTCATGAAAGAACTCACTACATCTTGCCATATAACATTAATTCATTCATGATAGTGATGCCTCCATGATCCAAAAACCACCCAGTAAATTTCAATTCTTAAAAGTCTCACCACCACCAGGACCAGCAGTTGACGTAATGGCTATGTCGCTGGACTCCTATGTAGTTGACCGCTGTTTGACTCCTGGACCCGGTAGCTTAAACTCACGCCGGGCGCGTGTGCATGTGTGCCCAAGATCCTGAGAGGAGAATGGAGGAGAAGGGATTGTGGTGTGGCCATCCCCACTGGGGGGAAAAAAGTCTCACCATCACCCACACCAATACACTGGTGACCAAGTTTCAAAACAAGAGCCTTTTAAACAGGAGCCTTTGGGGTGCAACTATTACTAAACCATAGCACTTAGTAAATTGTTTACTAATGTCACTACAGTCCCTTCCACACCCAAATGTGAGTTGCCAGCTTTGTGACACAAAGTCTAATGAGCATTGATAATTTAACTGGACTATCTAAGAACTTAATGAGTGAGCGCTATATTTTGGGGAATATCTAATCCAGGCAATGTTGAGGATAAAGAAAGCAGACCAATGCTATGTTTAAGGGTCAAGGCAGTTGCTGTAGGGGTGTAATCAAATGATACTCTGACTTTGTTGGCACAGAGAGCCAGAAGTGAGCTGTGGACCAGAGGGTGCTGATGGCAGTGTGGTATCTTGCCAGTGGAATCACTCACCTACAGGGGCAAAGAGTCCCAATCTGTGAGAAGCCAGATGTAAAGAGCATCATTTGAGTTTCAGAAGGATTGACAAACCACCTTCTAAAATGGAGATTTATCTATCTGCCTCAGGAACCCCAAGGAAAACCTTTGAAGTGTCCCATTAGAAAGTGACGGTTTTAAATAATTGGCAGGGCAGCACCAGCTTAAAATAGGACCAATCATTCATCTGCTCAAGTAAATTCTTTCTTATTCACTTTATCCTCCTCTCTCCCATAATTGGAGGTAGTTAGAGCAAGAAGTAAAACAAAATGAAGCAGACAACAACAACAACAACAACAAAAAAAAACTTTTCCTTTCAAGTGTTGGAGAATACTAACTGCCGGCTAAACGGAAAAGATATATTTTCTTATAATGATTAAGTGTTTAATAAATATCTTAGACTTAAATATCTGATTCAATGCTCTGTTTTGCTACAATTATAGGACTCTCAATTACCAAAATATAAACTGAAAAGTGGGCTGGCCCCATAGCCTAGTGGTTAAGGGAGCCAAATTGACTACAGTTTGAATTCTGGCCCAAGGTGGCTTGAAAAACACATTAGGCACATGTACATGTCCCAGAATATCTACAGAATGGAGAAATGGAGATGGGATTTCAATGTGACCATGACTTACCCGGGAGTTTTCTTTCTCTTCCTCTGTCACTGCTTATCTCTCTCATGAGTACGCTTGCCCTTTTGCAATAAAAAAATTAAAAAAATTAAAAATAAAAAAAAATTGAAAGACATGAGGGGAAACCCAAATTTACCCAATAGTACAGGAAGAATATTATCAGCTGGATATATTTTAAAGAGAAAAGGGGAGACAAAAATTAAATTACATTGTAATTTATATACTGTGTATTCAATTTATATACTATATGTCATACTTCCAGGAGATGCACAAGTATATACTTTCTGAATATATATATACTTTCTGACTGTGACTTTCATGAGACTCCGAGAGTATAATCTAGAATAACATAAACCCAACATCTAAAATCTAAATGATGACACTTTAACTCTCAATATCCTCAGACTATTATTTTTATTTTGCTTGTTTATAAAATCTTACAAAATTCTTGAACAATTAAGGCCTATTTTAGTTCTTGGAATGCTTTGTTTGTATTTATCTAAAATTTTATTTTAAAACTGGGATTTTGATTGTAAGGGAGATGCAGATCAAAACCACAATGAGATACCACCTACCCCTGTCAGAATGGCAAAGATTTAAAAAACTAATAATAAGTGTTGGGGGGGATGTGGTGAAAGGGGAACTCTTCTGCACTGTTGGTGGGAATGTAAATTGGTCTAGCCACTGAGGAGAAAGACATGGAGGTTCCTCAAAGACCTTCAAATAGAACTACCATATGATCCAGCAATTCCACTCCTGGGTATCTACCCAAAGGACAGGAGAACACTCAGTCAGAAAAGCGCTTGCACATCTATATTCATTGCAGCCTTATTAACGATTGCTAAGACATGAAACCAACCCAAATGTCCATAAACAGATGAATGTTTTAGGCATCTCTTGACTAAAGTGTTCTAGGGAAGACTGTATATTACTATATTCAGTAGTTAGTAGTAGATAATAGTGCATACAAGATGTAAAGGACTGTAGATTGCCAATATTGCCGGGATAATTTTTTTTTTTTTGAGAGAGAGATTTCTGCTAAAGGGTATATGCGCTTGCCAGAGACACAGAAAGAGTCAGAAAGACAAAAAGTGAGAAATTACCCTCCCACCCCAGGGGGAATGTCCACGTTGGAATCCTTTCTCCTCCATTCTCATCTTGGGATTTGGGGCATGTATGCACACACACACTCCTGGCATGAGTTTTAAGTCACCAGGTCCAGTACTCAAACCATGTTCGGCTATGTGGGAGTCCCATGACAAACTGCTATGCCATCTGCTGGTCCCTTGATGTGTTTTTAAGAATATAATTTGATGTTCATATCTATTTTAACATAGTTTAAATATATTCTATCGTTTTCTTAGACATATATATTATACTATTAACATGAGCTCTGTGTAGCTAGCAAATATTCATAGACTTTTTTTTTATGAAATCTTCTTCAAAAATTCCCTTGGCCTAAGGGAGACATTTTTAAAATTAAGTAAATATGGATAGAAACTGAAATTTTTCCACTTTAATGGCAGTGTGGTTTTTAACTTTAGTTAATTTGTATGAAAAATAATAGAAAAAATAATATCACCTCTTTAGACTTCAGAATCACAGCTTGTAACATATAAGCCTCCTTTGTTAATAACAGAATAATAAAAAGTATTTTAAAAACTTTCTTAAACTTACACATTCTAGTTTCATATCCCTTTATTCCTTAGATAAAAGCAAAGTAGCAGAAACCAATTATTCTAAAATAAGATTATAAACTGTCATTCTTCTTGTGTTATGCAGACTTCCTTCATAGGCTTATCTTGGCTTATTCTTACTCGGATTTATATTTAAGAAGTTCATATGGTCATAATCAAATCTAGTTCTCTTTGCTATCCCTTTACTAAACATTATTTTTAAACAATGGTTTCTCTGCTTCATCCAATTATAAGCATATACAATGAGGCATCAAATTCATAAAGTCATTTCAAGTTTGTTCTGCTTCTTGAGAGAGGCAGTGAAAAAAGTTGTTTACTTAGTTTTTCTTAGGTATGAGCCAAAATCAGGTATTCTGACATCATTCTACATGGTTGCCTGGGTAGATAATGAAACTCTCTCTCAGTCATTGCTTGTTCCCAGGGGGGCTAAGTTTCATCTGCTTCACATTATGGTATATCCCTGCCACGTGGACAGTTTATCGCATGTTAACTTCAAGGGGCTAAAATAGTCCTTTGTAGATTCAAAGGAAAAAGGAATTGTATCAATGGTGCCCAATAAAGACATGATTTCCTTGTATTTAACCCTGAGTTATCTTAATTTATTCATTATAAATTGCCTATATTAATTGAAGGAGAGAGTCAAACTGAATTTGATTTTCCTAGAATGATGTCTTATAGGTGAGTCAGTATAACTTCTAACCTTCCTTTATTCATTGATTTACATTCAAATCTTGTTTACTTTGTAACTCTATTGCATAATAGGCCCTATATAAAATTTATCATCCAAATTTTACAATCTTTTAAAATACTTGTATGTATTATAAATTTTCAGACTGGGGGGGAAATACTTTCTAATTCAAAACTTACTTCTGGCAGACTTATTTAATTAATGTTAAATAATAGCCTTGAATGCTAGGCTTATGATATTTAAGGCAGTTCTTTATATTTGGTGGGGATGATTAAAGTGTTACACTACAATAATATAATAACTTTACCCAATAAAATACAGTACATACCATTATATTTATTTTACTTATTTATGCATATATAGGTGTTTCTCCCCCCCAAAAAAAATCCACCTAAAATAGCTGAAAAGGTGATATTTCATAGTGGTCAGCAACATAATTAGATAGATTTGGTAGCTAAGCTTCATTTAGTTATTTAAATTTTTTAATCTCATTCTATTCATTCTACACTTCTCATTTTTGTAATGGGATTTTGCTATGGACTCTACCGTTTATGAAATTTTTTTTTAATTTTAATTTGCCAGAGGGCATGTGCACTCATTGGAGAGAAAACGAGAGAGAGAAGGAGAAAGTGAGAAGCACCCCCATGGGGAATGGTCAATTGCAATCCCTTCTTCTAGATTTCTCTTTCTTTCCATATTTTGGGAACGCACATGCACATACCGAGCATGTTTCTCAAGCCACTGAGTCTAGGATATGAACCGCATGCTCATCTATATGAGATCTGGCCACCATAAACCACCATGCCTTGGGCTGATTATGTTTGTGAAGAATTGTAATTGAATTTAGAATATTACAGATTTTGAGCTAGTTTCAAGGCAACTATACAATAAATAAGAGCTGTAGTAATATTACATTCAATATCCACCAGGATTGTATATATTAAAATTAAATGAGGCTGGCTGACTGACTGTGTGGTTCAAGTCCCAGTCTTCATCAGTTGCTTTCTCACTTTCCCTCTCTGTCTCTCTTGGGTCAAATTAAAACTCTCTCTGTCTCTCTCCAGTCAAATTAATAAAAATAAGTAAAATTAAATAAGATTATTTTTTAAGAAAAAGAACTGAACAATGGCAAGAACGGCAACACTGTATATGTAAAAATTTAGTTAAATTTGAAGGTCAAGTATTGAGGAGAGAAGAGTGTTGATTCATTTACTAAATTAAGCAGATTTTTGTGTGTATGTATTCTTTTTTAAGCCTTTCTAAAATTAACTGCACAAGTAGAATACATTAAGGAAAATATTGATACTTATTTATTTTTGGAGAGGTTTTTGCTATAGTGTGTGTGGACTTGCCAGAAAGACAGAGAGATAGAGAGAGAGAGAGAAAAACAGCAAGAAATCACCCCCCAGGGGGAATGGCCATGCCACAATCCCTTCTCCATTCTCCATTCGGGATCTTGGGCATGCACGCACACGCACCCGGCATGAGTCTAAGCCACTGGGTCTAGGACTTGAACCGTGATCGACTACATGGCAGTCCAGTGACATAGCCATTATGCCAACTGCTGGTCCCAATATTGATACTTCTTTTTTATTTTTTGGAGAGATTTTTGTTATAGGGCACGTGTGCTCGCCAGACAATCCCTTCTCCTCCATTCTCCTCTCGGGATCTTGGGCACGCATGCACACACGCCCGGCGTGATTTTTAAGCCACCGGGTCCGGGATGCGAACCGTAGTCAACTACGTGGGAGTCCAGCGACATAGCCATTACGCTAACTGTTGGTTCCCGATACTTCTAACTACATAAAAATTAGTACTTGTCTGTACTAAAAAAACAAAAAAATGATATTTGTTGTGTAAAAAAAAAAAAAAAAAAAAAAAAAAAAAAAAAAAAAAGTTAAATATCAAAATAATCAGAAAATTCATTTACTCAATTTATCACAAACATTTCTCTATCTCTCAAAATATTCACAAAGAAAACAAAAAAATGACAGATATTGTAGTTTAAAAATAAGTAAAAGTACTCATAAATGTTCTAAAGAAAATTCTAGGAAGTCAATTAATACATAACCACACAAAAATAGGAGCTAAAATTTTTTTAATTTATATTTTATTGCAAAAATTTTTGCACACTTACAAAGGATGCAAAGGTAATTTCATCCTTCTACAACTTCAGTGAGGGGATAGCATAGAAAACACTCTTGGAGAAGAAAAAAGTATTGCTGAAAACTATGAAATAACACGACCTAGCAATTCTAATTCCACTCAAGTTTGCTTAGGGTATGTTCAAAAATAAGAATAATTTGTACATTATTGTTTATAATTATTATCAAAAGATGAAGCTTTTTATGTTTGCTTATTTATTTAGTCCATAAATTAGACAGACATACAACAAAGACTAACAGGATCCTGATGCCTTGATCCAGCCCCAGCTTCAGTCAATCCTGATCATGGGCACACACTGATCATGCCCAGTATACTCAAGAAAGTCTCCATACAAAAACTGGTAGTCTTCTCATATATATCTGCTTCATGGGGCTTCATGTTTTACTGTGGCACAACTGCCAGGCCCCAGAACCAAACTTTCGATTACTATTTATTGTCATTGAAATATGTGTGTGTTGTACTATTCATTTTTTCTCTTTTTTTGGAGAGGTTTTTGCTATAGAGCGCATGCTCTCGCCAGAAAGACAGAGACAGACAGAAAGCGAGAAATCACCCGCCAGGGGGGGTGGACATGCTGCAATCCATGCTCCTCTCGGGATCTTGGGTGGGCACACATGCACACGTGCCTGGTGTGAGTTTAAGCTTCCAGGTCCAGGACTCGAACCTCAGATGACTACATGGAAGTCCAGCAACATAGCCATTATGCCACCTGCTGGTCCCATGTTGTGGGGACACATTTAAAGGAGAGAATCTGAGGTGTGGGGACATGCTCTGAGCATATACCACCTGCTCTTTTGGGGTTTGGCAGAACCTTGTAACTTGTCTTTCCCTGACCTTGGCTGCAGACAGAGCAAGGGTGGAAATTACTAGGGGCATTCCAACAGACACATCTGATGGACTTCAAGAAACATCTTGACCCCAATTAGTAAAATCCAATCCCTGCTCTGCATCTGAAAGGTTCTTTAGTCTTCTCTGGGTGTGGTGGTGCACTCCTTATAGAGAAGTTCTTTAGCTCCTTCCCCATTCCTAACAACTAATTCTCTGCATTAGAAAAGAAGATGAGATTTTCTCTTGATGGGATTATCACCGAGGGATACACCTGGCCTGGTATGACTATGCCCTCATAGATTTGTTAATTGCTTCTTATTGTCTGTAACCTGGCAACCAATCTATGAAGTGTCATGAAACATATATGTGTAATGTCTCCTTGTACTATAAAGATGTCCAGTTCATTTGGGGGCACAAGTTGCTTGGGCAACCTAGGCTCAGGCTGCCTGTGTCCATTTCTACTGTCTCCCTTTGTCTCATTCTTTCCAATTCCCCAGTCCTCACAAGATGGAGGGCTTTCTCTTTCTCGTCCTCTTTCTCTTCCTCACCAGCAGCCCCTGATCATGGTTCAGCCAGACCCAAGCCCTGGGGTGGACGCTGACACCATGTACTATTCATTTTTAATTTATCAGAATATCTGGGTTCAGATATTCTTTTTATAAGAAATAATACATGCATGTATACATGCATATTTACAAATAGGAGCAACTCATATATATGTACATGCCTATAAAAGAGGTTTTCAACTACTAATAATTATCTCTGGGTGATAAAATGGATGACTTTAATCTTTTTCTTTCTTTATTACATTTTCTCATTGTTTTAGTAAGCATGGTGAGTGAGGAAAAGACAAGATACAAACAAACAAACAAAACCAAAATACAGTTAGTTAATTTATACCATGTAATCTGAACAGTCACATATGGCCCTCACTAATGTTGTATGGATTCTTTATTTTTGTTGGCTAGTTTTAAATATAACTTCATGTCTGTTGGAAAATATTGGTGAAATATTTTTAGGTTAAAATTTTTAATAAATCTCTCTAGCCTTTTGTAATTATGAACAGATATGAGTCTTTTGCCTGTGGCTATCCTTGTGCCTAAGAATTATATAAAACGTGATGCATGCCCAACAGTTCTTTTAGTGCTGAACAACAGTGTAGTTTTTCTTTTGCATCTGAAATTTATAGAAGCTATTTAATATTATATGTGAATCTGCAGTTTTGCTTCCAATATATGTCCCCACTTCTACTTTGTGCCTTCTTGAATTGAAACTTTGAATGCTCAATTTTTCCAGATTCCACTAGTCCCTATTAAAAGAAATTAAGGTTAATCTCTCTTTATATCATTTCATTTGAGTCTCATATCTTCTTGCCTAAAGTACTGTCCATTAATATTTATTTAAGAACCCTATAGCAGGCCTTCCCATTTCACTGTTTTCTTCTTTGATAGGTTGGTTAGATTATGTGGCTATACTTCAGGTTAACTTTTTTTGTTGTTCATTGTTGTCATATGACTCATAGGTGGCTTGTTTTTGAAAAGACATACTGAATATATGAAAGTGCTATGTTGAAAGGGTTACAAAGTATGACCTAGTAACAATAGCAAAAGGGAAAAAGGTTACATGGCATGACATAAAAAGAAAAATAATATTTGCTGAGATACAAAGGAAAGTAGAATTATATTGGTGATAATACATCTTAACAGAAGGACATGCCAGTCAATGTTTTCAATTATACAAAATTCTTCCATCTGGTACAATTCTGGCAAGAAAATAAATACTAAGGTGGAGTACTGAATCTCATTTTACGGAGTTAATAATAATAATAAAGTAGAGTGAAAAAAAACTAGTCTTGTCTGCTCATTTCTTTTGCAATAGCACACAGCTGGGTTCTATCTTTTATTGTATATATTATTTAAGAATTTTATTTTTTAAAAACTTTGATCATGCAGTTATTCTACATCTGGTTCTATTTGGCACTTTGTATAGAGTGTACAAAAGGTCACCTGAACATTAATAGCCACCTGAAGTAAAAAGAATGTGGATCTTCTACAAAATATACATGTATATTATTTATACACAATTTAAGTGTTATTTAAATTGCCTTAATAAATATCTATCAGTATGTAAAGTAGTAAAGTAAATTGGTTAACTTATCAGACACTTTTTTTTTTTTCGAATTTCACTGCTGGTTAAGAGTCTCCCTTCATTACAGTCGTCCAGCCTCAGCCTCACCCTCAGTCTCCTGGGTTGCTGGGATTACAGGTATACCCCACCATGCTCAACCCTTAGCTCAGAACAGGAGTTGAGCTTAGGCTCCCATATGGTCCAGTCTGCTGAGCACAAATCCTAACAGCCATATATACTATAGGTATATATGGCAGTACATACTTTCGTTCTTTTACTTTGTACTGACTGAGATGCAGTATAACTCAAGGTAAAGACATCAGACATTGTTCTGATCTGTGACCCTGTGCAAGTCACTGAATAGCTCATTAATCCAGTTCACTTAGCTGAAAAATGGGTTTCAGCATAATGTTTACCTTACAGGATGATTTTAAGGATTGAAAGACGCAATGCCAGGTTTATATGTGGAGTGGACAGAACAAGCTTCTCTTCCATCTCCCAGCTCTAAAAATGTATTTAATTTACTTGAAATACATGAATGAACTTGGAGGACATTTTGCTAAGTGAAAAAGGCCAGATGCACAATTAGTTCCTAATCTCACACTTAAGTGAAATCTTAAAATAGAGAGAGAGAGAGAGAGAAGCCAAATTTAGAATCAGAGATAAAATGGTGGTTGCCCTGGAGTGAGGGTAGAGGAAGTGGTTAGATATTGATAAAAAGGTACAGACTTTCAGTTATGCAGAATGAATAAGTTCTAGAGGTAGCTAATGTACAGTACGGTGGATATGCCAGATATTACCATATTACAAACTTGAAATTTCCTATTAGATTTTAAATGTTCTCACCGCAAAAATAATTTTATAAAAGGGTAACTGTGTAAAAAAAAAAAAAAAAAGGACCAGCAGTTAGCATAACAGCTATGTTGTTGAACTCCCATGTAGTCGACCCTGGTTCAAGTCCCGGACCCGATGGCTTAAACTCACGCCGAGTGCATGTGCGTGCATGCCCAAGCTCCTAAGAAGAGAAGGGATTGTGGCGTGGCCATCCCCACCAGGGGATGATTTCTCGCTTTCTGTCTCTCTGTCTTTCTCTGTCTTTCTGGTGAGCGCACGTGTCCTGCAGCAAAAACCTCTCCACACACACAAAAAAAGTAACTGTGTTAGTAAGGATTCTGCAGGGAGACAGAATCAATAGAATATGTATGATATATAAAGGATTTATATAAAGGATTTATTTGGGAAACCAGCTGATGTGACCATGGCAGTTGAGAAGTCCCATAACAAGTCATCTGTAGCTGAAGACCCTGGGATTATAATAACATGGTTCAGTCCAAGTCCAAAAGCCTCAGTGGTAGGGAACCTAATGATGAAACTTCCACATCTAGTTCACTCAGACTTGCATGCTAATCTCTTTTGGAAACACCCCCATGGATACACCCAGAGTAATGGTTTATTAAGTTTTATAGGTATTCTTTAGTTCAGATTGACAACTCAAAACTAGTCATCACCATAATTATTTGAGATGATTAATATGTTAACTAGCTTGATTATACTAATTATTTTACAATGTACACATATATCAAAACATCATGTTGTACAGCTTTATTATACACACTTTTATTTGCCCATTACACCTCAATAAAAGAAATAAAATAAGAGATAATGCACATACGTTATTCAGAATGGCCCATGGCATTTTAGCACTCAAAAATGTTGGCTGTCATTATTTCACTTTTCATATACATTGCTAGTGTCCTCTTGTGAAGCATTTAATTTCTCTAGATCATAATTTTACAATAAAGTACATTTGTGGATCATTATTATCAAAACTAAGTTAGCAAGCAAAATTTATAAGACTAATGTTCACCTCAGAAGTTAAACAATGTCATTGAATGTATATAAAAAAAGTTAATTAAAAAAAGACAGCAAATAGTTAAGTAAAAATAAAAAAAAAAGATTAGTGAATCCTGGAAGTTTCAGCAAATGCTGTATTATTTCATCCCAAAATAATTGTTCTAGACCTTACTCATTAAAGAGATATTTATACTTGAAAAAAATGTGAGTTGCAGAAAAATAAAAAGCAATAGAATGTTGGGGTCAGCAAGTGGCATAGTCATTAAAGCACTGGACTCCCACCTGGCAGACAGTGGTTGCAGTCCCAGAGCTGGCAACTTGAAACACTCTGGGTGCATATGTGAGTGTGCCCAAAATTTCAAGAGAAGAATGGAGGAGAAGTGTCCACCCCCCGTGTGGGGGGGTATTTTCTGTCTCTCTGTCTTTCTGTCTCTCTGGGGAATGCACATGCCCTATAGCAAAAATCTCTCTCTCAGTAAGAGAAAAAGTACAATGATATCTTTCTGTTACAAAAACAAAATAAGATTATGCATATATTTGTGTATTTTTTGTACACAAACACACATACATAATGCAAACATGCTCACACATTTTCACTTTAGAATCATATAAAAATTGAAAAGAATAAAATAAACCTAGAGATTATATTACTCATAGTTCATGTAATGTGGGAACACAATACTGTCACTGTGCCTTCAGCCAAATATTTCCTAGTGCGTTATACTCTTTTGTTGGAATAATAGGTATCATATAAATTAGAGATATGTCCAATAATTTGATACCTGAAATCTATCACTTTTATTGATAAAATTATATGATGATTTTTAATTCAAGATTAATGCCATATTACTTTCTTCTTTTTTTAAATTTGCGCTCAGTGGAGACAAAGTTGTAAGCATTCTCCATGGGTTAAGTTTATGCTGAAATCTTTTCTATTTCTCCCTCCACTTGGGGTTTTGGACTCACATGCATATGCGCCTGGCATACTTCTCAAGCCTGCCTCTCTAGGAAGTACCACATGGTTAACCATGTGATATCAAGTTGCCGGATCCACCAGACCATTGACTGCCTGATCCACCAGACCATTGACTGGCCCTGTTCCTTAATTTCTAAAAATTTTATTAATTGAAAATAAAGGAACATGGGCACTTTTTGCTTTTATTTTATTATTATTTTTATGAGATTTTTTCTATAGAGTATGTGTGCTCACTGGAGAAATGGAGACAGAGAGACAGAAAGTGAGAAATCACCCCCCCCCAGGGGTGATGACTTCACCACAATACCTTCTCCATTCTCCTCTTGGGATTTTGGGCATGCATGCACATGTGCCTGGCATGAGTTTAAGCTGAGTCCAGGACTTGAACCACAGTTGACTCTGTGTGAGTCCAGCAACATAAGCATTATGCTATCTTCTGGTCCCTAATTTTGCTTTTATTTTTTAAAAATTTCAGTCTTCAGGCTAGAAAATGGCATAATGGATATGTCACTAGACTCTCATGTAGTCAACTGTGGCTCGAGTCCCGGACCCAGCAGCTTAAAACTCACTCTGCGAGCATGTGCCTACATGCCCAAAATCCCGAGAGGAGAATGGAGAAGAGATTGCAGTGTGGCCATTCCCCTGGTGGGTGATTTTTTGCTTTCCGTCTCTCTGTACCTCTCTGGTTAGTGCACAGATCATATAGCAAACCACCCCCCCAAAAAAAAAATTCCAGTCATAAAAGTAACACACTACATTACAGGAAATTTGGCAATCACAAAGTGTTAAGAAAAGAAAAATATCAATATTAATATTTCCTTTCAGTCTTTTAAAACTATTTTAGATAGTTTTGATTAATATCTATTTGTGTGTGTGTGTGTGTGTGTGTATGTACTCTTTTTTTTGTATGTATATACTTTCTCTAATTTCCTATTTCATATTGTTCTTTCCTTCATAACATTACAAAACATATTTTGTTAATTATAAATTTGCTTTTTTTAAAAAATAGATACATACTCTTTTAGACATGTTATTTGTTGCTGAATTCTTATATTATTATACACTTGGAATTTCCAAATATAATTCTAAAACATAAGGAAAATTTGATATTTTGTTTTGAAATGTTAATTACATTCATAAGAACAAGTTTGCAGAAGTGGATATACTGGGTCATACAGAGCATATTTAAGACAAATGGAATACCAAAGTAGTCTCTAGATGTGGCCATTCAGCTCCCCCAATTGCATAACTATTGCCACTTTAATTTCACTGGCATAAACATTTTCCTTCCTTTCCTAACTGTCTAACTCTTTATCAGCAATGAGAGAAGAACTTATATCCTTGCAAATTCTACATCTATATATATTCATGATTTAGGCCTCTCATGAAGATGACTGTCAAGGGGAACCAATATGAAGAACCAGTTAGTAAGGTTTTTAGAAGGCAGCTGCATAAATTAGCTTGATAGTTATCCGAGTTAATTTTCCTCTTGTGAAAAAAGAGGCAAATAATTTGTCCCACAGGGATATTCCTTATGTAAAATAACATTAGGCAAACTCACTATCCAAATGCCATTCCCTTCTCATTCCATATACAAAGAAGAGGTGAACCTTAGTGCATCCAGGAACCACATGCCTTAGTTCTTTGACCATAAAGTGCTCAGTAAGGATTTCTTCAGTAAGTACAAGGCTTCAGAATTTGGAACTGCGAGGTTCAGGTCAAGAACATGGATGGACAAATGACCCAGTTACCAATGAGTCAAGGAGACTTCAGTGGTAATGTTTACATGTCACCTTTTCCATAAATTGACTGGATAATGAAATTGCTAAAAATGAAGATAAACTTACCTTCCTACAATTTAAAATTGCAAAGGCAATTTTCTCTGTTTTAAAGGAGTTATCTTTTCTCTAATAAATGATACTTGGATTTTTAAAATAATTTTGGACTTCCAATGTTACCTAGAAAAATAATTTGATATCAGCATGGTATAAATGAGATAAATGTTCACTTTTGAGTGAAATAAATATGTAGAATTTGGTTTATGTTATGTTATAATATTTCTATTGCATTGAAACTATATTTTTAATCAGCATCAATTATTATTTTGAAGATTCTTTGTACTTCACTAATTTATAAAATATCCCTATTTAAAGTGATGCATTGCTTACTTATGTTAGTTAAGAATTTTTATACTTTCAGGACCAGCAGTTGGCATAATGGCTATGTCGCTGGACTCCTATGTAGTCAACCACGGTTTGAGTCCCAGACCCACTGGCTTAAACTCACACTGGATGTGTGTGTGTGCATGCCCAAGATCCCAAGAGGAGAAAAGAGGAAAAGGGATTGCAGCCTGGTCATCCTCCCTGGGGGATGATTTCTCACTTTCTATCTGTCTCTCTGCCTTTCTGGTGAAGGCACATGCCCTATAGCAAAAACCTCTCAAAAAAAAAAAAGTTTTATACTTTCTATAATTTGAGCGTATGAAATAAGGGACCAGCAGTTGGTGTAATGGCTATGTCACTGGGCTTCCATGTAGTCGACCACAGTTCACATTCTGGACCCAATGGCTTAAATTCATACTGGATACATGTGCAAGCGTGCCCAAGATCCCTAGAGGAGAATGGAGGAGAAGGATTGCCGCATGGCCATCCCCCCCCTGGGCAGAGGTGATTTCTCGCTTTCTTTCTCTATGTCTTTCTGGCAAGTGCATGTGCTGTATAGCAAAAACCTCTACAAAAAAAATATATGTATTTTTTATTTCATACATTGGGGATTATGTAAGTTTATTCTTAGAGTTGACTGGTTTTATAGAATGTCAGTGAGAAGTATAAATCAAAATGTCTAATTTCCCTGAATTAAAATTACTATCACTTTATTATAAAGTGATATCATTTAATTCTCAAAGTCTGGAAGTTGCTTTAATACACATTTTAGCAATAAGGCAGTATAGACTCCCAAATATTAATGATGTCTAAAAAATTCATCCAAAGAAGAATGTATATTATGCCATTCTACCTCATACCAAATATTAGGTAGAAGAAGGTGAAATATCGATTCCTAGACCAGTATACAAACTTCTTTCTAATATATTAATCTTGATATTTTGCAGCCTTATGATGATCTTTTCTATAAATACTTCAAATATTGTCTTGAGAAGAAAAAGAAAACAGACCAAAGGTAAAAGAGGAAAAGTGGGAAGGGAGGAAAGGAGTCAGGAGTAAGGAGTGCTAGAGTGAGATTTACAGACATGACTAGAGTTTAAGTGAATTGCAGGAAAAGACATGACTGTGATAAATTATAAATAAAATATAAGACCACAATTGACAAAGAGAAATCTGAACAAATAAAGAAAATATGGGAAGAAATTATTTTTAACATATTTAATTCTGTAATACTTATGAAAAGCATGTGTGATCCACCATACCCTGACTTAATGAATTGGACATCTTGTGCTATTGTCATTCAGTCCTGCACCAATGTGAGCACTACTGCTTTTTTTTCTTTTTTTAATAAAACCTTTATTGTCTCACTAGATGAACCTTTCAGCCTCCTACCATAAGTCTTAGAAAAAATCAGGTTTCTTGAACTATTGAAAAAGATAACTGTCTACAAAGAATAATTTAACAAAACTGGGAAAAATCTTGGGCCAAAGGGAATCAGTAGTCTTAATATTAGATAATCACTGGGCAAGTATTGGAGAGAGATACTTTTCCAATAAGTATAGAACTAGGAACACTCAATGGCGCTGAGATAAATGGTGAATGCTGGGCTGCTGGATACGTCATCTTTAGATCCTGGGAGAACTTCATTCCTTAAGACTTTCTGTGCACAGGAACAAAACATTTTCTTGGATTGAAATTAGACGGTTTTTCAGGACCAGCAGTTGGTGTAGTGGCTATGTCACTAGACTCCCATGTAGTCGATAGCAGTTCGAGTCCCAGACCCGGTGGCTTAAACTCATGCCAGGCGCGTGTGCGTGTGTGCCCTAGATCCCGAGAGAAGAATGGAGGAGAAAGGATTGTTGCCTGGCCATCCTCCCTGAGGGGTGATTTCTCACTTACTGTCTCTCTCTGACTTCATGGTGAGCGTACGTGCCCTATAGCAAAAACCTCTCAAAAGAAAAAAGAAATTAGAGGGTTTTTCAATATTTACTCTACTTCTATAAATGAGATATGCAAAAGTCTGGTTTCCTAATTCTATGTAACTTTAGCCATCCTCCCTCATCATTTGTTTATAAACTCAGTCTAGAAATTTCTTTGAAGCAAAATACCACAACTTAGAACAATTTTGGAAAATATAGGTCAATTCTACTAAGACATATACCAAACAAATCAAAACACTTCTATATGAAAAAAAGTCCAACCTCTAGTGACAAAGAAATTCAGAAATTCATTTACAACTCAGTGTATAGCTATCTATTAAAAATTGCACATAAGTTATTTTAAATTACTAATAATCAAATAACATGAATGAACAAAGGAGTGATGAATAGACATTTTGTAGCCAAAGAAACTTCCGTTGTTAATATGTATAAAAAGAAACATTAAATTCCATTTAATTAAATATAAATTAAAATAGATTCCATCTGGGACCAGCAGATGACATAATGGTTATGTTGCTGGACTCAGCAACTGCGATTCAAGTCCTAGATCCGGCAGCTTAAACTTGCACCAGGAGCATGTGTGTGCATGCCCAAAAATCCAAGAAGAGAAGACACGGGATTGAAGTATGGTTATCTCCCCTTGGAGGGGTGATTTCTCACTCTCTGTCTGTCTTTAACTCTCCAATGAGCACACACACAGCAAAAATCTCTCTCTTAAAGAAGAAAAATAAAGATAGGTTCCATCTATCAACTTGACTATATTCTTGAAATGTTTTGATAAGTGAAAACAAAACTGTGGGAAAATGTTCCCTCATACCATGCTGTGAATGTGAATTGGTGCAGCACTTTTGTGTGGCATCCTGACAATGCGCATCAGATTTTACAATACATGTATTGCATATTTGATCATAACAATATCTTAGATAGGGATCTGATTGTTGAGTATGTTCCCAAAGATGAATGTTCAAGAAGGACTTTGGGATTATTATTTTGTAACTGCAAAAACAACAAAACAAAACAAAACAAAACAAAAACAAAAACAAAAACAACACAGAAAAATCTACCAAAGGACTCAATAATAAGATTTTAGTTAACCAAAACATTGCCAATTTAGAAAAGTAAATTGTGATGTTACAGTTATTTTAACTTTACACACCTGAATCCTTTTAATTTCTGTATTTGTTTATCTTAGATAATAGTAACTTTATATAAAATTCAGGTTGGATATTGTCAGGGTGTGGTAGGAGGGCCTTCTAGAACAAAAGACGGTAATGAGACATTCTGGAATTTGAGTACACAAGAGTAACTTAGAGTAACCTTGTAGCCCTGTCTGTATAGCAACTCTGTAACTCCATGTATAAGTGTGTATCTAACAGCAGGGTGGCCCAGTACTTAGCAGCATAATTCGGTAGCAGCCTTATCACGTAAGTTACCCAATCAAAAGAATATGTAACCATATAAAGAGGGCAAAGAAACTAAAATCAGTCTAAGGAAGGGCCCCCAGAAATTCAGGTCTTAGCCTTTGAATGTAAATCTTTTAAGCCTATGCTGACAGGAATAAACTACTGTATGCCTGCTAAAGGCCTCAGTGTCCTGTTTCTTCAGCTAAATGTCCTGTTCCAAAGGGACATAAAAGCAATTGAAATATGAAACTCTCAGTATAGGATGTCTCAGTGAATATTGGCCAAAACATTAGAGAAGGAAATCTAATGATAAAAATAATAGAAAAACTCAGAGGAAGAGAAGAATCTGCAGTAATATTTTATATTTTAGCAGGGTCACAAGATTGAGAAATGGTCTTGAACAAGGGAAGAAGGTAATTCAGATCTTTAGTTGAACTGAAAAGAAGTTTTCTCGTACTGTTATCCAGGTTGGGAGTTAGACTGGAAGCAATCCAGAAGCTAGTAGTTGCTGTATATTCAGTAAGAAGCCTACCCAGAGAAACAAAATGGAAATATACTCATTAGTTAGATTGGGTGCTAGACCAGTTAGGCTGACTCAATGCAGTGTCAAAAGGATGCTGAATTAGAGCTTACAAAAGGATGCTGAATTAGAGCTTACATGTATTTTTAAATACTTACATATTTAAGTATAGAAGGTAAAATGTGCACTAGACTGAGAACATGAATGTTGAGTTCAAATTTTAGATATGCTACCAATTTTATATAGTATATTGGGAGCATGAAGATATTCATAGTATCTCAGTAATATCCAGAGACATTCCTACATGCGTTTCTGATCCACGTCAGAAGCAGTGGCGGTCATTGCTCGCTGCCATCAGAGACTTCTCACAGCTATTTGCTTTAACACTCAGTGTCTACAAGCTTCTCTGCTCTCTCCTCTGGAATGTTAAGAAAATTAACAGAGAAAATATTTGCACATTACACTCCCTTTCTAATAGAACATGGAATTGCTTTTTGTCTACACAGCTGTGTTACCAGGCAGCAGTCTCCTGCATATTTCTTATTACATTCTAACCTCAATGGTACCTTTTTCCTGGGTCACTTGGGAATATAGAATTTTTCTTATACCCACCTCAAATGGTGTGTTGGATACAGCTCATATTAGTTTGCAAGAATTAAGTTTTCAAGAAATTTAGCATAGAGTGTTAAGTTGTTAGTAGCATGAAGCAGCCCATAGTGGGATATTAATGTCTATTCCTAACTTGAGTTCCCTTAGGGACCTTTGAATCTCAGGAGGATCTTGACCTCCAATAAAGTCAGTCTAAGGTCTCTTTCTCAGCTGCCAAAGACTTAATTGCATGAACCTGGATTACAGACTTGCCTTCCCACCTTTTGGAGAAAGTAGTTTTCATTGTAGTCTTGCTTTGCTTGAATCTATCACACCCTCTACATGAACTTTCACAGTTCTCTGCCATGGACTTCACACATGCCTGCAATTGTGATAGATTTCTTGTGCTCTTATTTAATTCTAGTTCATGATTGTTATGTTTCTTGAGTTACTAATTTTCTCTTCCTTATTTTTCTGCTATACATTCTAGCCCTTCCTATCCCTATCTCACCAACATTTCAGGTAAAGGGTGAGCTTCAGGGCATGTTCTAGAGAGCACACACTGATGGAGAGAAAAAAAAAAGCCTTTGTGTGATTTGGCAGATGTGTGAGAATTTGATACCTTCTTTGATACTGCACTGAATCTTTTTTTCTAGCAAGACTTTAGAATGTTCTTTTTTGTAACCTGTGGAGACTGAGACAATTGGGCTCACTGTGCACCCAGAATTCCAGTCTTCACTGGATCTGAATTATATGGATCATTAATTGAGAATGTGGAAAAAAGTTTCCATGGCACTACACCTATTTGAAAAATCATACTCAGTCTGTCAGCATGGCTACATGATGTCACACAAATTGACTTGTTTTTGAAAAGTACTTGAATCAACCATTTGTTCTGAATTTAGATAGATATGGTGATGATTACCAACTGAATTTTTATTTGAAATCACTGAATGCCTTATACATATTGGCTCATAAAATATTACTCTAACAGAATTTAATAAGTCACCTATAAGCACATTTATTCATTTAAAATTTTATTTGTAATACACTTATAGTCTGATTATAAACATTATAAAACTATTGAAATAATACAAAGTATAAAAATACACTAAAGTTCAACTGTACTTGATCATAATTTTGTGGTTCCCCAAAGGAACTTATTGTCAATAATTTAATGTAAATGGTATTATTTATAATACAATAAATTCTATTATATTTTTATATTCATAAACTCTAATGCTTTTCATAGTTTATTATATATGTTATTTTATAATCATTTCATTAAAATATATCTTTTTAAAATCTTTTTACTTCACTGCAACTTTGCAAATTCACTTATTACCTCAGTTTGTGTGTGTGTGTGTGTGTGTGTGTGTGTGTAGCCTTCAGACCTTGTATATACATCATGTGAGACATAATAACATTCTAGTCAATGGCAAACCATATATAATGGTGGTCCTAAGATTAAAATGGAGTTTAAAAAATTCCTATCGCTCAATGACAGCCTAGCCATTATCAATGTCATAGCACTACACATTGTTCGCATGTTTGTGGTGATACCGGTTTGAAGAAACCTGTTGTGTTGACAGTTGTATAAAAGAAGAGCACATACAATTATGTATATAACCTAATACTTGATAATGAAAATAATAAATTCTATTACTGGTTCACGTATTTCCCTTTTTTCTATATTTTTCATTCTTATTTTTATTTTTATTTTATTTTATATTCATTCACTATATGTCACTACTACTTTTTATCATTATTTTAGAATATATGTTCTTTTAAAACATAAAGCAAAAAAAGAAACTGTAAAATGACATGCCTGCAGCAGCCTGATACAACTCATATTTACTGCCTCTCTTGATTGAATCATTTCCAATTTTGCTTAATTAAATCTCATGATGTTTTGTTCATCGTGCCTCTTCCTCTGGGATAAGATGTGCAGGTGAAAAGACAATGATATTGATGATCTTGACCCTGTATAGGTCTAGGCTAATGCATGTGTTTCTAAGTTTTTAACAAAAACATTGAAAAAATAAAACAAAACAAAAAATAAGTAGAAAAGGCCTATAGATAAAGAATAGAAAGAAAATACTATTATTGTACAGCTATACAATGCATTTCTTTCTTTCTTTCTTATTTTTTTTTGTTGTTGTAGTTGTTTTTTTTTTTTTTTTTGGTTTTAAAGAGGATTTTGCTATAGGATGTGTGCACTCACCGGAAATACAGAGACAGAAACTGAGAAATCACCTCCCCCCACCCCCGCCCCGGGAGGGATGGCCATGCCGCAGTCCTTTCTCCTCCATTCTCCTTTTGGGATCTTGGGCATGCACGCACACACACCCAACATGAGTATAAGCCACCGGGTCCAAGACTTGAACTGCCGTCGACTACATGGGAGTCCAGCAACTTAGCCATTACGCCATCTGCTGGTCCAACAGCTATACAATGTATTTCTGTTTTAAACTAAGCATTATTACAAAATCATCAGAAAGTTGTTTTTTTTTTTAAAGTTTATTTTCTAGGCTGCTGTTATGTATTGTTCTGACATTGATTGTAGAAAATACAACTAGTGGGGGACCAGCAGGTGGCATGGTGATTAAGGTGCTGGACACTCCCACATGGCCAACATGGCTTGCTTTCTCACTTTCTCTCTCTCTCTCTCTCTCTCTGGTCAAATTAAAATAAATTAATGAATAAATAATTTTTTTTTAAAGAAAATACAGCTAATGGAGCCAGCAGATGGTGTAGCTGAATTCCCACATGGCTGACTACAGTCAAAGTCCTGGACCTGGCATCTTGAAACACATGCTGAGCACTTGTGGAGGCATGCCCAATATCTAAGGAGGAGGATGGAGAAGAACTGTAGCATTACTATTCCCCTCTGAGGATTGACTTTTTACTTTCCTCTCATTGTCTCTGTCTTTCTCTTTCTTCAGTGAGTGCACATGCCCTGTGGGGGGGGGGGGAAACAATCACAACAACAAAAACTCTAAAAAAGAAAAGCAAAAGAAAAATACAACTAGATTTATACAGCTAAATTTTGTGTGCTTAGGTATTTCTAAAATATATTTATATGCAGCATCAGTTCAAGCTAATAAGAAACAGAAGAATATATGACCAATTCTTGAAGGCTGAAAGATTAAAGTGCATATTTCAGCCAGATAAATTACAGTCATCTTAAAGCATACAGTTTTTTTTTTTAAAAAAAACCCTGGCAAGGGAACCAGCAGTTAGCGTAATGGCTATGTCGCTGGACTCCCACGTAGTCAACTGCGGTTCGCATCCCGGACCCGGTGACTTAAAACTCACACCGGGCACGTGTGCGTGCATGCCCAAGATCCCAAGAGGAGAATGGAGGAGAAGGGATTGCGGCGTGACCATCCCCCCTGGGGGGTGATCTCTCGCTTTGTGTCTCTATGTCTCTCTCTGTCTGTCTGGCGAATGCACGCGCCCTATAGCGAAAAACACCTCTCCAAAAAAAGGAAAAAAAAAAAAAAACCCTGGCAAGAGTTTCAGGAACTTTATATATAGTAAAACCATTGTGTTTCCAAAAGACCAATATGCTAATGCGATCTGAATTATTGGTGGAAAAAACTCCTGATAGTTCTGTAAACATCTCAAAGTATCATAAATCTACCTATTGTTTAAATATCTTGGTACCTTTAAATTATTATTTGTATTAAGTGGTTTATTCTTGTCTTTTACTGTTAAGGGTAATAACTTCAGTTTCACATAGGCCTTTCTCCATTCAAGTGATGCCAATAGCTTTGTGATATTAGACAAGACATTTTGTTTTAAGTCTTAAGTAAGATGGAGCTAAAGGTAATTAATCAGATTGTCCATAATATTGAATGTGATTGGGACCAGCAGTTAGCATAATGGCTATGTCGCTGGACTCCCACATAGTCGACCGCAGTTCGAGTCCTGGACCCAGTGGCTTAAACTCATACCAGGCGTGTGTGCGTGTGTGCCCAAGATCCCAAGAGGAGAATGGAGAAGGGATTGCGGCGTGGCCATCCCCCCTGGGGGGTGACTTCTCACTTTCTGTCTCTCTGTCTCTCTCTGACTTTCTGGTGAGCACCCACGCCCTATAGCAAAAACGTCTCCAAAAAAAAAAAAAAAAGAAAACATTGAATGTGATTGAGTGTGATATAGCACCTATCACATCACCTGGCATAGATGTGACAATAGAAGTTTGATTTTTATCTTCAAATTAGACTAATAGCAATATAATTTTTGTAATATGCAATAAATATTTTTTGCAATTTTGTGTCTCTTTTCCCTGAGTAATAGATAAAATGTGAACTCCATAAGTGATAGAGAAAGAAAAAAGATACATACCTGAAAAAGAAAAATAAGGACCGGCAGTTAGCATAATGGCTATGTCGCTGGACTCCCATGTAGTCGACTGTAGTTCGTGTCACGGACCCGGTGGCTTAAAACTCACGCCAGGCATGTGTGTGTGCGTGCCCAAGATCCCAAGAGGAGAACGGAGGAGAAGGGATTATGGCATGGCCATCCCCCCTGGGGGGTGATTTCTCGCTTTCTGTCTCTCTGTCTCTCTCTGTCTGGCAAGTGCACATGCCCTATAGCAAAAACCTCTCCAAAAAGAAAAAAGAAGAAAAATAATACTTAAATATTCAAGTATAATAGTAATTAGCAGCTGCACACCGTAGTTGAATGAAAATAATTTTAATAAGCATATTTGGAAATACTGAAAGGCAACTGTTTGGAATATGGTTACTTCTAATGTTCTATTTGTAACTAAAGTCTTCTAATAATGAGTTTATGAATCTGCAAATAAAAATAATTAACTATAATAAAAATAGCACCAGCAATAATGAATAAGTCTGATTGTAATTGTAGGCAAATTTTTGTGGAAACTTTTTCTTAGAATAATTTTAACTGTATTTTCTATATGTTTGGAAATACCTATTTTCCTAAAACTGAGAATTGTATGCTTCCAAATCAAAGCATGTGATGATAATTCTGTTGTCTAACATATGATGACATAGATCTTTTCATTATTTTTTATTGTGCATTTGGATGAATTCTTATTGTCACAATTAATCCTGTGATTTGCTACATATGAATGTTTAAATAAGTGAAATGTGATTTCCACCACCACAATTGTGGCTTCGAATTTATGATTTAAGAAATGGGTAGGGATCTGCAGATGGTGGAATGGTTATGTTGCTAGACTCCCGCATAGCCAATTCCGGTTCAAGTCCCAAACCCAGAGGCTTAAAACTCATACCAGGACCATGTAGTGAGTGCCCACGATTCTGAGAGGAGAATGGAGGAGATGGGATTGTGGCGTGGCCATATCCCCTGGAAGGGGGGTGATTTCTTGCTTTCTGTCTCTCAATCTCTCTATATCTCTCCAGCAAGTGCACACACCCTATATCAAAAATCTCTCCACAAAACAAAATAAAAAAGAAATGGATAATGTACATAAATAGAATACCAAAATGTACCCCAAAGTCTGGTTTATAACATTATACCTAAAAGAGGTTTTCAAAAAGTTTATAGAAAATGTGCATTATAAACAAAATACTCATGGATTCCAGAAATATTGTGTACCAAAATATTAATGAACTTGTACTTTAATTTCATTGTCTATCAACTTTTTGGAGTCCCCGTGTACACTCTCTCTTACTAGTAGACTTTTGTAAGCCTAAGTACACCTGTCATATCCATGTCTTTCATATAGTGACCTTAAAGAAAATCAAAGCATCTCCTTAAAAATATTAGGAAATTATGATAAGCAAAGTCAGCTTGTATATGTAATTCTAGAAAATTTACCTTTTTAAGAGCTTTTACCAGGTCAGTATCAGCTGATGTAAATTCACTGTACTCCATGTAGGGAGTCCTGGGATTGTCTGCATCCCCAGCTTCTTAGCTAATTTAGATATGTCATCTCTGCTTTATTAAAGTCTTCTACTTTAGTAGAATGACATTTGCACTTATTAGTTATCTGTGCTCTGACTGAACTCATTCACATAAAATTCTTTTGTCAAATAACCTTATTAGCTTTTATACATAGTTGTGAAATGAAAAGCCATGAAATGTGAAATTGTTATATGACTCAGTAAGACACTCATGAGAGTGTGTATGTGGAAAGGAGAGAGGTTGGTTGGTTTTACTCAGGGAAGAGTGGCCTCAATGTGGCAATTACATTTAATATACATAAACTTAAACAACTGCTCCTGAATATAATTTTTTAAAAATGTTATGTGATCCCGAAGGAGAACAAACTATAGCCTCTTGTCTAGTTGAGGTTTTTGTTGTTTATTTTTAAAATCTGGCTACTTTTGAATTTTTTTCATGGAGAGAAGGATATGTAGATAGATTTTTCCAGATTTAGAGTACCTTCCTTTCTCTTATGAATCTGCCACATCATAATCCTTTCCTCAAAAATTTACACTATCCCACTCCTTCTTGGGAACTTTCTAAATTTTAACCCACACTTTATTTCTCTTTCTTCCTCTTTCTTTCTTTCTTTCTTTCTTTCTTTCTTTCTTTCTTTCTTTCTTTCTTTTTCTTTCTTTCTCCCTTTTCTCTTTCTTTCTTTTTCATTTTTCAGTTTTTTATATGATGCATGTGCTTGAGAGAAAGAGAGATAGAAAGTATGAAATCACCCCCCTCCCCAGGGGGCTAGATGGTGGATAGCCATGCCATAATCACCTCTTCATTATACTTGGGATTTGGGGCATACATGTACATGCAGTTGGTGTGTTTTTCAAGTTGCTGGTATGAGACTTGAACTGTGCTTTCAGCCATGTGGGATCCAGCCACCTTAACGTCAGTGTGTAGTAATATTTGTGATATTATTTTACTACCTCAGCATTAAATGATTTACTTTACTATTTCAGACTCTAGTTACAATATTCAAATGCAGTCACCTTATTTTAAAATAGAGATATTATTATATCAGCAAAAAACATGGTCATTTCCATGGTAAGTTGCAATGGCAATAGAAATCTAGCATTATAAGTGAGTGACACAGACCAAATGCTGACAGTGGGGATTTTACAGCCTTTACCTTATCTGGCATGTTTGGGTTGACCCGAGTTCCAAACCTGGGTCTCCCATGTAGCTCCAGTGTGGAGAAGCAATACTTTACCTCCATTCCACTATGGCTATTATCCTTGAATTTAAGGTCATTCTGAGTTTCCATAAGCTAAAAATGTGTCTGTGTAACTAAATAGGCTTGAGCAGAGGTTATCACTCTTGTTTTATTCCAGCTTATCTTGGGGACACAACATATTTGGATCAATAGCATTTTTGATAAAACAGTGTCAATCAAGGTGAGTAGGAATAAGAGTTGGGAAAATAAAAGATTCCCTAGTGGAATGTTTATCAAAAATTTCATGGAGGTGTGGTAGAGGAAGAACCATTTTTCTTTCAGTGAGTCACACTATTAATAGAATGCTATGGTTATTCATGGCTCACCTGTCTTACTCATTACATTTACTGTTAAAGAAAATGAAGTTTAGCAAGAGAACTAAGAATGAGGACAGAGTTCTAAATGTAAAACTTCAGAGGGTGAGTGGAGATTACAGGATTTATGATCTAGTTGGAAAGTATATATCTTCAGTAACATTTCCCTATGTTAAATATGACAAAAATTTTCAGAGTTGGTTATCTGAACATTTTAGCTGATAACATAGGATAAAACTAAATTTAATAAAATAAATTTTAGAGGATACCAAAAGAATACTTTCTGAATCCTTGATGATCTGAGTATTTAAACTTAAGGTTGATTTTTCAACCTAATAAAGGTTGAGGCATTTAAGCTGAACACATTTTTCAAAAGAAGGCTATATATTTTTTTTCTGGATGCATTTATGTTACCAGCACTGTGGTTATGACAGAATAATTCAAAATTCCTTAGGTTCAGCCTTTGTATTTTATTTAAAAATTTTAGTAATCCTAAACTGACAGTTATGTTTTAATGACCAGATATGATAACATATATCATGAAATTGGCTCTGCCTATTTCTTTTTACTGGAATAGAAGTCTGAACCTCATTTCAACATAGTTTTCACTGTTCTTTCCTTATGGATCTATCTACAGAACCAGCATCCTAAGAAATATTTGAAATTGTAATTGATTTTGTCAATAGGCATGACTATGTTGTATGTTTTTTCTATAAAATGTGTAGTATAGGTTCATTTATTATAGAGTAGTTTCCTGTGTTCTAGAAAAAGTTCTTATTTTCTAAACTTATTTATAAAATAAAATATACTTTAAAAAGCTGTAATTGTGCTGTCAGCCATGTGGGATCCAGCCACCTTAACCTTAGGCCTGTTGTTGTCCCTAAATCTTTCTGTAAAATTATATAGAGAGCTGTATATCTATCTATCTATTTATATACACACATATAATATATCTATACACACATATATATGTAAATACAAATGTAAAAGTATATATATGTATATATGTACATATATACATACATATACATATATACATACATATGTACATATATACATACATATACATATATACACACACACACACACACACACACACAGCTCCAGAAATATCACTATATAACTACTTAATACATCTCAGTAGATGTTATGTTTATAACTACTTTTCTTTGATTTTGGGCAAATTCAAAAAATCAAAAAAACTAAAATTAAATCCCAACTCAAAGACATAAATGCAAAACTGACAGAGGAAAGCAAATCCGTGTATTAAGATCTTGGCTATTGGAAATTACTGCTTGGTCATTTGAAAGTGGATTTTGGACTCATGCTTCTTTATCCTGCTTTTAAGATGAATGATTCCATTTGGGGATTTTATAACAGATATCACAGTAAATTCATGATTGGATTAATGATACTTTTCTCTCTTAAGGGTATTTTTCTAAACTTACCTATTCACCATAGCTACTACCAAGAGATTCAATATTTTCTCAGATACAATTTTTGTGTAATATAATGATCTCATACTAAACTCCATGCCAAACCATTAGTCAGTATCACAGTAGACTCTCAAGGGATAACAGAACTGTATCGTGCATGAAGCCACTTATGAAACATGTTTTTTTGAGATTCTTTTCATTTGGTGTTAGAATGAAGACATATGGGTTGCGTTTAGATTCAATTTGCTTTACTAAAACTTGTCCAACTTTGACAATTGTTGAGGCCATGCTTCATTCTTATAATTAAGACCTGTTTATTGTTCCCAGTGGTAATGAATGATTTATTCAAGTAATTATCTTATAGTAACTGAGTATTTTCTATCATTACAACCTAGAGTCTCAATTTTATAATTGTGTTTTATTACTTAAAATATTTTTCAACACTAAAATGTTTAGATGAATATATCATTAATGATATCAGAAGTCAAATCACATGGAATACTGTGTATTATAAAGTAAATACATAGATTTACTGTATAATTACCTACCTCGCATTTATGAAGTTCTAATACAGGCTTGATAATAAAGGTGTAAAGAGATACAAGACATACTATCTGAACTTAAGTGTTTTTTCAGTTAAGTTGGGGCAGATAGGGGAAAATTCTAAAACTGATAAGCCATAGTTCATATACCAGAATCTATATAAAGTACCTGAGAGTTCAGAAGAGAAAGCTCTGCATATTGTAGAGAGAAGTTATTTCATAGAGAAGCAGGGAATTGAGGTTTTTTTTAAGGGTTTGGTTTAAGAACACTTAAAAAGAGAAAATAGTATGAGAAAAAATAAAGGCATGAAAAATTGTTCAGGTGGAAGCAAATCCAGTTTGTTTCTTAAACTTGATTTATTTATCTATTTTTATCTATTTTTTTTTTTTTTTTGGAGAGATTTTCGCTATAGGGCACGTGCGCTCGCCAGACAGAGAGAGACATAAAGACAGAAAGTGAGAAATCACCCCGCAGGGGGGATGGTCACACCGCAATCCCTTCTCCTCCATTCTCCTCTCAGGATCTTGGGCACGCACGCACACGCGCCTGGCGTGAGTTTTAAGCCACCAGGTCCGGGACGCGAACCTTGGTCGACTACGTGGGAGTCCAGCGACATAGCCATTACGCTAACTGTTGGTTCCCTTATTCTTGATTTAATTAGGGACAGAGAGTCTTGGAACCTGGAATGGCAGACTGAGGTTTGACTTTAATTGTATAGACATTTCCATAGATATTACTTGATCAGGAAAATACTAAGAAGTATACTTTAATTGACTGGATTATTGAAATTATTTAGACTGTGGGAAAAATTGGGTAGAAAGGATTTGGAAGTAGAGACTGATTAAATACAGGCATTGGTGATGGTAATTTTAATAAATAAACAGGGCTGATTTGAATTATAGACTGCAAAATTAAATGGTTATGATAATTAATGGCAGTATTTATGTGTGGTGTGGCCATCTCTCCTGGGGGATGATTTTTCATTTTCCCTCTTACTGTCTGTCTCTCTCTTTCTCTCCAGTGAGCACATGCACCCTAAGGCAAAAATCTCTTAAAAAATAATAATATTTATGAATTAAGAAGTGAAATGAGGCCAGCTCGTAAGGTGATGGTTAAGGCAGCTGGATCTCACAGCCACATGACTGACTATGCGATTTGAGTCCTGGACTCAAGGGCTTAAGAAGTACGTCAGGTGCATGTGCATGCATGCCTAAAATCCTAAAAGGTGGAAGACACGCACAGAAGAGATTGTGGTGTGACCCTTACTCATGGGGGGTTGCTTTCTCACTTTCTCTATCTCTCTTTGACAAGCACACACACTCTGGCAAAATTGAAAAACAAGAACAAAAAGAAATGAAGAGAAAGAAATCTCTCTACTAAGGTAGCACTATAATTTTTAATAATTGAAACCAACAGTTGGCATAATGGCTATGTCGCTGGACTCCCATGTAGTCGACCACGGTTCTAGTCCCGGACCCAGTGGCTTAAACTCACGCTGGGCACGTGTGCATGTGTGCCCAAGATTCCGAGAGGAGAATGGAGAAGGGATTGCAGCGTGTCTATCCCCCCTGGGGGGTGATTTTTCGCTTTCTCTCTCTCTGTCTCTGGTGAGTGCACGCACCCTATAGCAAAAACCTCTCAAAAAAAAAAAAAAAAGTGTAAACATTTTTCAACTATTTAATCTTAGTTTGTTTAATGGTAATAAAATATTGCATTAAAATTATTTTGCTATATAAAACCAACGTATAACAGAGCTATAAATAATTTTTATAAATATTTGTTTTCTAGTGCAAAGTCACATCTTTAACAAAATTCCAAGTAAAACAAGTGTAGAATTATGTAAAATATATCTTCTAATTAATTATTTAAAGTCACCAGCAAATTAAAAATGAAAATTCCTTGGTCAGCAAATGGGTAGTAGTTACACCACGGGATACCCACATGGCCAGCTGCAGGACCACCACATCGCTGGCCACAGTTTGAGTCCTGGACCCAGTGGCTTGAAACTCATGCAAAGCGTGTGTGCAAGTGTGCCCAGGAAAGTGGAGGAGAAGGGATTGCGGCATGGCTGTTCCCCCTGAGGCGTGATTTCTCACTTTCCTTGTCATTGCCCCGTCTCTCTCCAGTGAGCTCATATACTTTAAACAAAACCCTCTACCAAAAAAAAGAAAACAAAATGCTTGAAAGACATATATATATTGTTATATTTAATCATTCAGAAAGAGGTAAATCACCAGCCTAAGTAAGGATAAATTTCTTACTGAATAATAGGTATTTATCTTGTTTGATTGATGTAAACTGTGCTAAATTTCTATCTTTCATGTTTCCTGGTTGTAAGAACTCCTTCTTTAAAAAAAAAAAATCATAGCAATGCTTTAAATATAGTTAGATTTTTACATCCATAAACTTCATTATATTGTAATGTCTCATAATTTATTGGATTATTTGGCATAAAAATGGTCACTTACATAATGAAGATATATTTTATTTTGCTAATATAATGAAGATATATTTTATTTTGCTTATATAAAGACCTAGAATGGATTTGATTTTTAAAAAACAAAGATAAATTGCTCATTTCAGGGACCAGCATGAGGGCTGAGCAGCCCCAAGTTGCTGCTCCCCTCTTCCAACTGCATCTTCTGGGACCATAGCTAGAAAGTCAGGAGAAAAAAAACCTTTTTTTTTCTATATTCTCATTTTCTTTTTCTTTCTCTCGTGCCTTTTTTTTTTTTTTTAAATCCTGGCTTTTGCTAATTCTTTACTCTCTTTCCCCTACATAGGACAGGGTCATTATAGGAAGACATCTACATCAGAGGTTTTCTATTCGTTTCATGCACTGCACTTGCATGCCACATGACTTTTTTTTTTTTTTTTGGAGAGATTTTCACTGTAGGGCGCGTGCGCTCGCCAGACAGACAGAGAGAGACATAGAGACAGAAAGCGAGAAATCACCCCCCAGGGGGGATGGTCACGCCGCAATCCCTTCTCCTCCATTCTCCTCTCGGGATCTTGGGCACCCACGCACACGCGCCCGGCGTGAGTTTTAAGCCACCGGGTCCGGGACACGAACCGTGGTCGACTACGTGGGAGTCCAGCGACATAGCCATTACTCTAACTGCTGGTTCCCCCACATGACTTTTTTTAAAAAAATTTTTTGTCTTTTTTTTCCCTTTTCTTTGTCTTCTTTCATTTTTTCCTGTTTGTATTCTATTCTTCTTCTACGCCACTTTCTCATTTTGCTGCTCAGTTTCCACCCAGTGAGTGTGTAGACAGGTCTATGTGCATAGTATCCAAACCTAAATTTTGCTAGGCTCAGGGAAATCCTCACCCCCACTGAACCAGTGGCAAAAACGAGATGCTCCTGTCCATAATTCTGACCTCAGAACTCGTTCCTGTGGGTACCACATTCCAAAACACAGTAGAAGAGAGATATTGACACAGAACTACCTCACATTAAAAGGAAATGCACAGGCTCACAAATGCAGAAACCTTCAGCAAATTAACAAAAAGTGAACACATCACCAAATGACCAAAAATTGGAGAAAAGCCTGTAGTGTCAGAAAACCAAGTGATGTCTCTAATAAGGAACACAATAATTTGTCTCCAAGAATGGAAAAATCAGAGAAAATTAGTGCACTGTCAGATGAAGAATTCAGAATATTTATGGCAACAAAACTCTATGAGATAGAAGAGAAAAAAAAAAGAC
The DNA here is from genome assembly GCF_000334495.1 of Tupaia belangeri chinensis. Classification (NCBI taxonomy): domain Eukaryota; kingdom Metazoa; phylum Chordata; class Mammalia; order Scandentia; family Tupaiidae; genus Tupaia; species Tupaia belangeri. Next base: position 3,190,787 of record NW_006159975.1, on the reverse strand, counting down.
ATTGAACTCCAGGAGATGAGGAAGTCTTTTCATGACTTGAAGGAAGAGATAGACAATATAAAGAAGAATCAAACAGAACTTCTGGAGTTGAAGTCTGTAATGCAGTAGATCAAAACATCCCTTGAAAGTATTACACGTAGATTAGATTATGCATAAGAACAAATCTCAGATGTAGAAGACAAAACCTCTGACCTACAAAAAAATGACCAAAAAGAATGAAAAACTAACCCTCTCCCCCAGAAAAAAGAATAGTATATGGGAAATACTAGATACCATTAAACATCCAAACATCTGAATAATTGGTATCCCAGAAGGTGAAGAATCCAATAAGGACATTGAAAATCTATTCCATGAAATCCCAGAAGAAAACTTTCCAAACCCAGAGAAGCATTCCAGCATTCAAACTTAAGAAATACAAAGGACCCCAAATAGATTCAACCCAAGAAGATCCTCTCCATGGCATAGCACCTCATATTTTGATATACATTAATCACTAAACAAAACACTGAGGTCAAATATCTATCTTCTCCCTTAACTGAGTTTGGTACGTAAATATTATCTATTTGAACAAAATAGTAAACAAGACCAAAGACAAGGTATTAATTTGGGATTCACATTCTAGAAGCTGAATTGTATTTCATGTGCAAGTCCCCCCACACCCCAAAAGGGCACTTGTGCTTGCCAGAGAGAGACAAGGAGAAGGAGCGAAAGAGAGAAAGACAGAGAAAGTGAGAAAGCACTGCCCTTCTTCCATGGGGAATAGTCACTCTGCAATACCTTCTCCTCCATTTCTCCCTCCTTTCAGCATTTTGGGCATGAATCCACACATGCTTAGTTTGTTTTTCAAACTACCTGATCTGGGACTCAAACTGTACTATTGGCCATGAGGGATACAGGTCACGTAAACCTAGGCCATGGACTGGCTCCACTTTATCCTTTTATTTTTATAATAATTTATAAAAATTATAAATTAAATAATTTCTTAATTATCATAAAACTATAGTATCTCTGTGTGTTCTAAATCTAAAAACATTGTTTGCCATTAGATTCATTCTATTAGTCAAAACCTATCAGGATACATTAAAAACATGCTACCTACACTGGGCACCAGTTCTTAAACAATAAAATCTGATGTACCAAGTCTATAGGTAGACTAGATCAATACCACACATCACTCCATATGTGGAAGTTCTGAACTGAAAAAAAAAAACAATTTTAATGTAACATAAGATAAAAAGAAAGGCATTGGCATAGAATGTGGTACTTTTTTATTAGAAAAATTTGCATATCATATTGGTATCTCACTTTTATATTATCTTATAATTTAATTAAATGTTGATTTTGAAATCACTCTTAGTTTTGGTAAAATGTTTACTGGTATATGAGTGAAATGCAAAACACATGGTTATGAAACAAGCTGGGTTACACATAATTCTCACAGTCTGCTAGTCTTCATTTCCTTGAATTTTTTTCTTTTTAAGAATTTATTCTGGCTCACCATGGAAATATAATAATATTAAATTGACTTCAGACTGTTTCATGTTCAAGTTTTGGGGGACACCTTTTGGTTTTCTTTGAAAATTGAGATGTAAAATATTACTGCATCTTCTTCTGCTAGTGGAGAAGATCCAGCATAGAGAAACATTAGCCAATATTTCAGGGGACAGAGACCAAGACTGCAAAACTAGTTTTCAAGATAGTCAGGAAAGTAGTGAGATCCAATTGCAGAGATTGGCCTTAGATGAGATTAAAGAATCACCAAAATATTAGAAAGGTGATGGGAGAATATGTAGCAATTGTATTCTGGTCGCTTTGAGGCTAGTTCCTGGACTGAAAGGAGGATTAGCAAATGTTTGAGGGAAAAGACAAAGCTGTGAAATTAAATACCAGAAAATCAGAGAATTAAATAACTAGTAAACTTAATACTAGTATGTGTAAGAGCTAAATTTAAGTTAAAATAGTCATGACTCTAAAGTCAACATGATAGTATAGTGAAAAAGACTGGCCAGGCCTACCATGCTGTAATTAGAAAAATGAGCCATGAAATCTGAGCCATGTCTGAGTAGTTAAGAACAAAATAGAGTTGAGAAACAGAAAAATGTCTAAGTCCTGGAAGAGCCAAGGCAAGTTTTCTTGAATCTGTCTTAGGGTTATGAGTGTAGATACTTGAGGAAGGGGTGGGATAATGTCAGTGGCACAGATAAGTCAGGAAAGTTGATGCAGTATCATTTAGTGCATTCAATTATCTGAACATCTCAATTCTAGCTTCTATGGCACAACCTTGAGAGATAATGAAATAATGGGATCTATCGTAGTTCGACAAAAAAGATCACTTATCTATCTTTACTAATAGGACCTTAAGTTTTTATAGTACTTTACAACACTGAACTGCAATGTAAACCTAGTTATCATCACACACCCCTTCTCTGTGAGTTCTTCTAAACCCAAAGATGTTATTAACTGGATTCATTGACCTTTAGATACTTGGGAAATATAAATTTCATGGGCCAGCCAGGTGGCATGGTGGTTAAGGCAGATGGATTCCACATGACTGACTATGCAGTTCAAGTCCTAGACTCAGAGGCTTGAAAATCTAACTGGGTGCTTGTGTGTGCATTACCCAAAATTTACTTTCCCTTTCCCTCTCCATCTATCCAGTGAGCACATGCACCCTAAAGCAAAAACTAAACTATATATGTATATGCATGTGTGTGTGTAAATTTCATATATGTGTAGTAGAACATATTTTTTTCCTAGGAGACTAAAGATGATAATATATTTAAAATAATTTGGAGAACCTTTAATGGGAGAAAAGAATCTGCTTTAAAATTTATTTTATTTAGCTTTATTTACCCACTTAATTTGACCAGAGAGGGACAGAGTGAGAACGAGAGTGAGAGAGAGAGAAAACAAGAAAGCAAGCTGCCACATCTGGGACTTGAACTGTGGTCAACCATGTGGGAGTCAAGAGCCCTTAACCACCTTGCCACCTGCTGGCCCTATAGGAGAACAGAATCTTAAATTTCAAACCTAAAGTTTTTCATCCATTTTGTTTTCTCTTCTTCCTGAGTTCAAACCAGGTGGCTCCAATGGATGTCCAAGTTCTATGAACTTTGTTTAATACCCATTCAGAGTTAACTAGCACAATTGATGTGCAACACTGAAACACCAATTTTAATTACTACTATTGATGAAAGACTATGTGGCCTGTGACATGTCCAAACAAGAAGTCATAGTACACTTAACACTATTGACAGGGA
>NW_006159975.1:3155240-3187514 GCF_000334495.1 Tupaia belangeri chinensis | reverse complement strand
CTATTTACAGGGAAGCAGTTCTTGTTTCCTTTTTTTCTTATGATGTATTTCTCTGATTTCTCTCCCTTCCTTTTAAAAAATAGAGTTGTGTATGTTTGAAATAAGCTCTCTTTTTATTTTTTCCTAATTTAAAAAATAAAACCTTTAAAAAATTTACTATATTGGCCCAGCCAAAGCAGCCCTGGGTTGACAGTGCTACTCAACATTACTGAGACGATATACAAGGTCTGGATTTGATTCTAGCCAACCCTAAAATGCCAGGTGCATTGGCATGTGCTTGTAGTCCAACTGTTCAGGAGGCTGAGACAGGAGGGCATGACATAGCAATACCCTGTCTAAAAAGAAAACAAAATCACTAAATCATGGTAGGACATTTATTGTAGTATTTTTAAATTGATGCTAGAGGATACTGACACTGAAGAATACTGACACAAAACAATCTGCCTTTCTTTTCTTCTTATTTTTTTAAAGTTGCAATGATTTTTGTTTGCAGTTAAAGCTACAGCTATACATATAGATTATTATGATTATTGTTGGAAGCAGAGTAAGCATGTCCACTCTAGAGAAAGCATTCCAGCAATTAGGTGGTGTGGAATTCTCATAAAGGTATAGCTACATACACCTCAAATGTATGTACATCTGATTGTGTCTAATTTACCTGGTTTGTTGCATGTATGTTATCTTTTTATTAAATAATTATTTAATTAATTTTATTTTATTATACTTATTTTTTAACTTGACCAGAGAAAGAGAGGGAAAGTATAAAGTGAGCCTCCACGTCTAGGACTTGAACCGTGATAAACCAAGTGAGAGTCTAGTTTTTAACCATCAAGCCACCTACCAACCCCAGTGTGTCTTATTGTGTTCAGCTTGTGAGGAAGAGATTATTCATTCATTTACACAAATAAACATTTATAGTGAGTATTCAAATGTGCTTTAGAAAATTCTAGATTGTTAAGGAATGAGGGTAAGAAGTAAGACACCCCATGGGTCTTTGCAGTGCCAAGGCTAAGGGCAGTAAGAGCTGCTCTGTTAACTTTTCAGTGTTGTTCAAAGGCATAAGACATTAAAAGCCAGAATGAAATGATTTAACTGAACACAAGGGAGAGAACAGGAGATTTCATTCATCCCATTTTTCTTGTGAAAAATATTAGTCACAGTAGACACAACCCAAATGCTCATTTGCAGTGATTTCAACTTTAACTCAAGTTTTTCGTCTTCCATCCCTTGGAAACATCAAATTACAAGTAAAAATTAAATGTAGAAGTAAACATTATAAAAATTTTAAGGCCAGCAGTGACACCTAACCAACACTACATCAAGCTGGGTCATCAAAGCTAACAAGTGATAAGGCATACTTATGTATGTATTTTTATTATGATGTGATGACACTGGTACTTTGCCTCTGTGGTCTTTCTCCCCAAAACACATTGTTCCTGTGTAACCATGGAAAATATCAGACATACCCAAATTGAGGCACATTTCAAAAAATGCCTAATCAGTCCTCAAAACTCTCAAGGTCATCAAAAACAAGGAGAGTCTGAGAAACATTCATTCTAAAGAGTCACAAATAATAAATGCAATATATACTAGAACTCAAAAAAGGGATAATAGGAAAAAAATTAAGAATCTAAGTAAAGCATATATGTTAATAACTCAATTTCAGTCAAATTCTGCTAAATGTACCATACTAATATAAGATATTAATAATAGGAGAAATTGAATGTGGAGTATATAGGAACTCTTCTGTAGTATATTCAGATAAATTCTGTAAATCTAAAGTGACCCTAAAATTTAAAAAAAATTATTAAAAATACTTTTGAGTGAATTATATACATATCTTAAAATATGTACTCAAATTACATGTTATTATAATATTTGAAAACTTAGGCTTATTATATTTTTCTTGTATAGAAAAAAATTAAGAACTTCTAAAGGTATTTTTAATGTTTCAATATTTTATTTATTGATCCCAGTATGATTTTCTGGTTTAAAAATAGTATAGCTTTGGGAGCCAGAAGGTGGTGTAGTGGTTAAGGTGCTGGATTTCTATGTGGTTGATTGCAATTCGAGTTCTGGATCCCATGGCTTGAAAATCACTCTGGGTGTATGTGCATGTATGTCCAAAATCCCAGGAGAAAAACGGAGGAAAAGGGATTGTAGCATGGCCTGTAGTCATGGATTGTAGTCATCTCCCCTGGGAGATGACTTCTCACTTTCCCTATCACTGTCTCTCTGTCTTTCTGGTGAGTGCACATGCCTCACAGCAAAAAACCTTACAAAAAAATAGCATAACTTTGTAGCCAGGGTTTTTTGTTAGAACAAATTTTATAATTAAACTGTAAATAAAATGAATTGCTTTCTTAGCAGTGAACAGATGTGTGGTATCTGATAACTCCTTGGATTTTTGACAATAGTCTAATACAAATGGGACTCTTTGTAATATTATGATTATTAATTTTTGCAATGAGTTATTCCAAAGTGGATTCTTTCTTTATTAGAAAGATATTTCTTAAAGCCAGAGGATCATGCAGATTAGTGTTTCTCTGTTGTTGTAATGATTTCTTCCAAATATTACAGAATTTAAAGTTATTCTTAAGTATGAAACAGATCTATAATTTGAAAAAAAGCAATTTTTTCTTTGCATAGCACTTGTACCAAAGCATGGATGATAGTTATGTCACATTCGAGTGAATATGCATGTATATGCATACAATGTAAGTATAAATATCATATTCCTTCTAGTAGTATAGGTACAGAATGTTAACAGATTGAAATCTTAGATATTAGATACTTTAATTTATTTACTATGCAGGCAAAACAATTTAGAATGACAGAAGATAGTTATATCTAGGTAAACTGAGCTGACCACAACTCAGTCTTACATGACTCATAGTTCCTTACTCTTTCGACTCCATTTCACAGACAGTTAACAGAGTAGTGTGACCTGCTTGATGGAAAACTGTAAAAAAGGTGGTAAATAGAAGATTGTTATGTTACATCATTGAACACAAGAAAAAAATCATACAGACTTTTCTGACAAACACACTGATTTGAATCAGATCAATATCTGAAATATTTGCACTCTAAATTTCTGTCTTTTTTTGGGGAAAGGGAGCACTGTGTGCCCAGATGACCTCAAACTTGCCAGATTCCTGCTTCAGCCTCCCAAGTTGCTGGGATTACAGGCATGTGCCACCATGCCAAGTTTACCGTTATTTAAAAAATATATTCATTGTTAATATGACCAAAGATTCTGCTTCCAATTCTTCATAATTGATTCCTGAGTCAATTAAAATAGATCTTAACTATAGTCATGAAGTCATAATTTTATTTTAGGACAGTGGTGGCATTTTTAACTGATAATTAATTATATTGGAATGTGTATTTGAAGCTACTTTGTGACCTTCTTTTCTTTTTTTTTTTTTTTTGGAGTGATTTTCACTGTAGGGCGCGTGCGCTCGCCAGACAGACAGAGAGAGACATAGAGACAGAAAGCGAGAAATCACCCCCCAGGGGGGATGGTCACGCCGCAATCCCTTCTCCTCCATTCTCCTCGGGATCTTGGGCACGCATGCACACGCGCCCGGCGTGAGTTTTAAGCCACCGGGTCCGGGACACGAACCACGGTCGACTACGTGGGAGTCCAGCGACATAGCCATTACGCTAACTGCTGGTTCCCCTGACCTTCTTGCAACTAGATAATTCCTTACTCCTTTGTCCTCTTTTCATTTTTTAATTCCTACTAGAAGTCTTCATTGTATTCTCTTTTTCTATTCAATAGTGCTTATAAAAACAACTAAAAAAATATAATAAAGTGGAGTTTAAAATTTACATTGTTGGGATGTTAGATGCCTAAAAACTTTATATGTAATATAATTCATACTAGTTCCTCTATTTTATGAATTGGAGAATAGAGCCTCAAAGAGATTAAGTATTACCCAAATATATAAAACTGTAAAGTTGGGACCTGAAAACTAGTTTCAATTCCTGGTCCAGTGCTTTTTCTGAACATTTGCCTTATTTCTAAATAATTAATACAATGTATTAAAAATCTGTTTTCATGTTTCTCTCTCTCTCACACACACACATACATGCATGCTCACAGTAACACATGCACATAAATATCACACAGCAACAGCTGTAATATTTCCTTCCAGACTACTGTTTGGAAATAAATTACACAGATGCCAATTTTTTATTTATACTCATATAGTTTAATTCCAAGAATAGAGCTATGAATACATTCCTCAAACAGCTGCCAAATTTATACATAGGCTGTTTTCGTGTGTATTTTGGAATATATTATTACACTAAAAAATCTGTAGTTGATAGACTTTCTTTTAAAGCATCAGATCCAGCTGATAACTTTTTACTGCTATCTACTTTTAAAATTAGTATTAGTCATTTAAAGGGGGATTAATCCATACTTTCTTAAGGGTGTGCACATTTACTGTTTATGTATGTTCATTAAAATTTTACCAACTTTCAAAATACATGGCATTTAATCAAAATAATTAAACTCCAAGCTTATTTGATGGTTAAAAAAAACTTTTGGTAAAATGCACTTAGTGAGTTGCTTTCTTTTGTACATATATGTGGGGTATATATGCATACGTGCAAATCTGTGTGTGCACAACAAACAATAAAAGAAAACTCAGTGAAAATATCTAGTTTAGGGACCAGGAGATAATGTAATGGTTAAATCACTGAAATCCCACATGACTGACTGCAGTTTGAATCCTGGACCCGGAGGCTTAATAATCACTTTGGGTGTGTATGTGTGTGTGCGTGTGCCCAAAATTCTGAGAGGAGACTGGAAGAGAAGGGATTGTGTCATGGCCATACTCCCTGGGCGTGATTTCTTGCTTTCTTTCTCTCTGTCTCTTCCTCCCTCTGGTGAGAGCATTTCCCCTATTGTAAAAATCTCTCTCTCAAAAAAAAAAAATAATAATCTAGTCTATTCAGTTAAAAGCTTATAAAATGTTGAGAATTATATCTGAGAGCTCTAATTTTTTTTTCTTGGGTTTTACAATGATGGTTGTGGAGACAGACCAAATGCTCACGTTGAGGGTGTATTCCATTTGGCTGCAAAACATCAGATATATAGTCTGACTCATGCATTCTATGCTGATCTCATTTTTATCCTAGCAAAGCAGAGTCACGCTTCTTGTTTTGAAGAATATTTTATGATAACAAATTGAAAGCATAAGGAGTGAGTTAATTAAGAGAACAGGCTTAACCTTTGACCTAATAGTATTTTCAATAAGACCCCACCTAAATGGGTGCATTTTTAAAGATAAGGGTATTTTCATTGCATATGTGGGGAAATGTATTACTGGTATACCATGTTTTTTTTTTTTTTTTTTTTTGCTTTTTATGAACTGTATGCTCACCTCCGTAATCTCATACAATTAAATATCATGTGCTTGATGATTCTGTAGATTAAAAGTTGGGACAAATATTATCATACTTATCATGGCTGTTCTGTAGTTATAAAGGAGAAAAGGTATAACTTTGTCTACAGGATGCCCAAGTGACTATATAGTCATAGAGTATCATAGAAGAAAAGGTCACATTAATTCATGTCATTTCTACCACAAATATTCACGCATACACACACACACACACTTTCAGAGGACTATGATTTGTATATCATGGAAAATTGCATTAGAAATCAAACTAATTGCAGTGAACAGTGTTTAATTTGAGATTAACTTTTATGTTTATCAAAGTCGTATTCAATAATCAATCTTTAATGTTATTTCTCAGATAAAGAGATATACAAAGCTGTGCAAAGGTCTTTCTTCTTCAGGCTAGACAGATCAATAACCTAATAATGAACTACTTCAAAATAGTTGTTGGATCTTGGGTAAAATTTTAAACTTCTTGGAGACTCAAGTCTCTCCCTTCCTAATAGAACTGATGAAATTGCGATGATTGTGAAATAAGATAATACACATACAAGGCTAATACAGTGATGACATTTAATTAAATGATAATAAATAAACGACATATTTCCTGAAAAATAATTTTACCATCATAATGATGTTTTTGTTGGGATGCTTATTGGTAAAGGTTTAACTTTATTTCTTCCAGTCACTGGAACACAATAGGTATTTGCTGCAAGATTAATGGAATTAAATTAATAAAAATAAACTAACACATATTTTGTTAGCTTTTGCAAACTTCTCCAGTTATACAAATGGTGAATTTCTCTTTCTTTTATAGTGTGACTGAATTCCAGGCTTAGTAGGATAATTATTAATTAGATGTAATATAAAAAATAATCAACTAGGTTTTGGACAGAAGTTCTAAATTAACAGAACTCTAGTGGTAAAAGAGAAATAAATAAATGATTAGGATGCTTAAGAGTAGAAGCTGTCTGCAGAAAGATAGTCCAAGGATTTCAAGTGGTTTAGCTATCCTAGATTCATTTGAAAATGATATGTAGATTTTATAGACATATGGAATATTTTCACTGTAATTAAATTTGGACAGGACAACTTGTTCTAATCTAAGCGATGCCTCCATGATGCCTCCATATTGGATCTTCTTCATACCGAATGAATGACTCAGAACAGTTAATTATGTAATGGTCACTAAAACATTCTAAAAGAATTTATAGGAATGTTTGGTTCACTCTTATGGCAACTCAATACCAATATTTATAGCCTTATATATGGAGGCTATAAATGAAATTAAATTAAATCACTGAATCCTAGTAAACATGTTCTGTGTGATTGTTGCAGGTTGAATTACACTTGTGATAAATTTTGTGTTTTTAAATAAAATTAGGAATACAATACAATTTTGTTGTTGTTTTGTTTTTGTTTGTTTTGTTTTGTTTTTTAAGACTGGACTACTTTTCTATTTCCATGCAAAATAGAAAACTTAAAATCAGGGATTAAATTTTAAAGAATAAGTCTGAGATTTCGTTCTCAGCTGTGACTTTTTTAAACCTGAAATTTAAACGTGTTTTGCCCCAAAGATAGACTGTAGTAGTGATTAGGAGTTGGGAGAAGGTTATCAAATCAGCCACCCTTAGTGAGATCTCAGATAGTTCCACAGCCCCAGTTAATTCATCAGAGTTTGTTCTAGCCTTCTATATCTAATGTCCTAATTTGTCCATAGAGTTGACTTGTCCTTTGGGGATTAGCTTTTACTCTTGAGATTTATAGATGAGATGCGAATAAATAAAATTTACATTACTAATTTGAATTAAGAAGTTTGAGAACTACATTTGTCTTTTCAGAGTACTAAGGTAAAATGTTTTTCACATGGAGAAGACATGAACACTTCACAGTTTGTTTCTTGTATTGTTTGATTTTTTTTATTATATTTTAAAGATTTACATTTAATCGGTATACATTTTTACAGTGTACAAAATTGTTTTTCCCAGCATGAACACAGTGCATATCAGTTAAGTCAAAGATACTACCGTATCCATTATTATTGACAGATACCTTTTCATTTTTGTATCTGTTAAATGCTTCTCTTTCTCCCCCACCCCCTCTCTCCTACAACTTCCTATATTGTTTCTAGCATCCACACTTGCCCTACCTGCCATTATACTCTCCAGTCTTAAGTTTCTGCTAGAGAGTACAGACATTCGGTATATATTGGAGGGGTTGGGGCATACAATGCCTCTCTTTCACAGTCTGGCTTGCTTTGCTTAGCATTAAATCTTCCATATTCATCCACTTTGTATCAGATATCAAGGTCTCATTATTTTTTATGGCTGAGTAGTATTCCATAGTGCGTAAGTGCCATAATTTTTTAATCCGTTCATCTGTTATTGGACATTTGGGTTAATTCCATGCCTTAACAATTGTGAATAATGCTGCAATAAACATGGATGTGCAAATGTTTTCTTTTTTTGACCCAAAGGATGGAAAAGCACTTCTCAGTTTAAATGTCCATCTCAAATTTTTGGAAATTTTATATTAACTTGTGATATCTAGTTTTAAAAATATCATTTTACCTCTCAGGAAAGATACTATAGAATCTAAAAACTATCAGGATTATATGTCCCCTTGAATCTAGAATAACCCTATGAGAAGCTTCAAAGTCTAGTGTGAAGATATGGAATGTGAATCATGTATGCATGCATCCACATACACAGTCCCAAATGAGTAAATGGAACTGTTGAGACTTTTTGAAAATTACTAATTATTACCTTGACACATGGTTTATGTTAATTAAAAATTGTTTGCCTTCAAATATTATATTTTATTGCACTCTAGGTTAGCATACCTTAAAGAGGAATGTAGTAGAACTCTAAAGGAGATAATCCCTCCAAAAACTTTGCATGCATGTGGATGCATGTATGTGTGGATATATGTGTGAGTGCACATTTGTGTGTGTGTGTGTGTGTGTGTATGCACACGTGCGCAATGGCAGGAGGAAATACATATTATTCCTCTGAAAGGTTAAAGTCTATGTCAGTACATTATATCTAAAACTTTAACTTGCAAATATTTGTAAATTTTTTGAGTAAGAAGAAAACTTTGAAAAAATTCTAGAAAACTTCTAAGAAAAAAAAAATTTCTACTGAATCCAGGATATTTAGCTGTACTAAAAGGGAGTTACCTTCTGAGCTGTAAATCTGCTTCATTTTATGGCTTAGATCCACCAAAAATAATTTAAGAGTAAATATCCGTCCTGTGGTTAACAGATTTTTTGATGCATCAGCTAGTTCTGGCTTTGGACAATGCTCAATCTATAGAGTTATTCAGTTTAAAATTCTCAAAATATTTTCTTAGCAATATGAAAACCAAAGAATGAAGGCAATAATTATATACTGTATCCTTTACATCTTTCATAAAAATATTATTAGATAATTTGATCATTTACTTTTGCTCAATGTTAAGTTTATATAACTTGCATTCTTTATTCCAAAGTTTTTATGTCAAAATTTACATAATGTGAAAAGGACCCAGAAGTGATAAATAGATGTTCACACAGTCCAAATATAATATAAAAACCACATTCTGGGACCAGCAGGTGGCGTGGTGGTTGGGGTGTTGGACACTCCCACAAGGCTGACTGCGGTTCAACTACTGGACCTGGTGGCTTGCTTTCTCACTTTCCCCCTCTCTCTCTGTCTCCTTCTCTGGTCAAATTTAAATAAATGAATAAATAATTTTATTCTATTAGTGTATTATAATCTCTGATTTAAGCCTAAGTGATTTTAGTACAAAAAATGAGTTTTTGTATATTACTAATATGAAGAAACTTCAAAAAGTTTGTGGAAATATATAATTAAAGTATGAATTTATTTTGGTTTAAAAATGTTTGAATCCGGTACCAGTGGTTATCGTAATGGCTATGTTGCTGAACTCTCATGTAGTAGACTGTGGTTCGAGTCCCGGACCTGGTGGCTTAAACTCACCCTGGGTGCATGTGCGTGCGTGCCCAAGATCCCGAGAGGAGAATGGAGGAGAAGGGATTGTGGTGTGACCATGCCCTCTGGAGGGTAATTTCTCACTTTGTATCTATCCGTCTCTCTCTGTCTTTGTAGCGAGAGCACATGCCCTATAGCAAAAACCTCTCCAAAATAATAATAATAACAACAACAACAATAACAACAAGTTCTGGGGCTAGCAGTTAGCATGGTGGTTAAGAGCACTGGACTCCCACATGGCTAACCATAGTTTGAATCTCAGACCTGATGGTTTGCTGTCTCATTATCTCTCTTTCTCTCTCTCCCTCTCTTGTCAAATTAAAATAAAAATAAAGTTAAATAAAAAAATTCTTTAAAAAAATAGCAACTTAGGGTCAGCAGGTGGTGTGGTGGCTAAGATACTGACTCCCATATGTCTGATATAGGTCCTGATAACCTAGTCCATTTAATACCCATTTCATCTTATTTTCTCTTGCTACTTCTTACAGTTATACTCCTCTCAGACCAAAACATTCAGTTATTTCATTTGCTTCACAGAAATGCATATTTTAAATTAACAAACAGTGAAATAAGTATCAATAGTTGCATTACCAAATTATGTTTTATGTAAACTTGAACAACTTTGAAAATATGTAAATAAATAATTTGAGGCTTCAGGAATAAATTGGAATTTTTTTTCTAGGAAAAATGGCTTTTTTGGTCACACTTATTTTATGAGGTACAAAGAAGGATAAAGTTAGAACCTATCTTTTGTCACCTAAAAAAGTGACAAAACACTACAAAGTTGTATGCTTTCTCTTTAGGGCTAAACGAATGTTGTAGTCTCCGTGTGTTCCCACAGGTAATATATATGCAAAGTGTGTTTGCATATTTCCAGTATCATATTGTTTAAATATTTAGAGATTTTGATTGTTCTACTAGGTAGTGAAAGTGTGGAGAAAAAAAATGTTTTTTAAGTGAGTTTTGGGCCAACCTGTGGTATGAGATTTAAGGCAACTAGATCCCAACATGGCTAACTCTGTGGTTAAAGTGTCAGACCAGATAGCATGAAAAACATGCCAAACACATGTGTGTTAAGCCAAAAATCCCAAAAAGAGAAAAAAAATGGAAGAGAAGGGATTGTGGAGTGATCTCTCCCCATCAGGTGGTGGTGGTGGGGGGGGGGATGCCGTCTCACTTTCTCTTTCTCTTTTACTCTCTCTCTTTCGTGCAAATGCATGTGCCCTCTAAGAAAAAAAAAAGGTGAGAATTTATAGAATAAGGAGAATTAATATGTTACCAAGATAGATGTTGAAAGCACTGACATCACTTGGGTGCCAGGTACTGTGCTAGGATATTCAAAAAGTTCATGGAAAATTCATTTTATGGAAAAACTATACATGGATATTTATGTATATATATATGTGTGTGTATATATATATATATATATATATATATCATTTTCACCAAAATAATCCCTTACATTAATTACATTTTTCCACAAACTTTTTGAAGCCCCTTAATATCCTGGACTAAAAGATTGCATTTCATTCATTGTCCTTGAAAAACTCACTCTAGTTAGGAGATGAATAAACTGAAAAAATAATTTAAATAAATTATAATAGTAAACAACCATAAAATTCTATACAATGAATAGAAAGTGTGTCTTTACAAATCGGGGAGATGTTTTTGCTCAGTCTAGCTGAAGGAAGGGTATAGGAAAAAACGTGGTGGTTTTGGCTTTCCAGATAATGAACAGAATATTCTAGAGCAAAAACGTGCCTTCAAAATTATGATTGCAACAAAGAACATGTGTTGGACGATAGTATAGAGCTGAAATTAGCTTTGAAGTTCTTGTCATACAGATTGTGTATGTCTCTCCTGTAAAACTTAGGATTTTACTGAATTTGGTAGACAGGTGTTAAGCAGAAAGTTACAAATTGATTATGAAGTTATAACTTGAGGCAAAAAGATAGTTTAGAAGAATTTTGTAATGAGATAAGTGAAAAAAATAAGTACCCAAATTAAGGAAAATTCAACAAATAGGGATAAAAGAGAGATGAAAAAGATCTTAAGCAGGTAGAATGAATTGAGCTGGTTAAAAATTAGTCCATGAGCTCTGGGGGAAGAAGATCTAAATTGTTATTGGATTTCTCAAGCAAGAAAAGTGGGAAAAAGATAAAAATTGAGAGGCAGATGGTGAATAGTTTTAAACATATTATGATTGAGGTTGAAGAGTCTCTAAAATATCCAGATGGAGCTTTTCAGTAGAAAGCAAGAAACATGAATCTAGAACTCAGAATTTAGGAATCACTATTAACTAAAAACTATTCTTCATAATGATTTGCCACTCTGATCTTTCCTATTATCTACTGTGAGAACACTCTGATTATTTTTTTCCAGTTCATACATTTTTCCTATCCTTCTTTTGCATGTTTTAGTGATTTTCTAAAAGTTTATATCTGTCTTCTGTTCTTACCAATTCTACACCACACCCAGGTGACTGAATCTATTCCTGTTTCCAGGACTACCAGGGTATTCTCATTCCCAAGTATTACACTTACCTCACACCAGGCTATTGCTTTGGTTCTACTCTAGTTTTTTTTTCCCCAAGACTCCAAGAATTCTGCTCATGATAGACACTCACTCTAGACCCCTAATGTAAATTTTCTGTCTGGGAAAAGAGAACTGCACAGTATAAAGAAAAATTATGATCTGTTATCAGCGCAACCAATTTTTCATTGTTAGACAAAAATTTAAATGTAGGTCAATTCAACAGACATTTTTTGATTGCTTTATTTATGTGAGGTGTAATGTCACTCATAAGAAAAAATATACAGCATTAGTCTATAAGAAATATTCAGTATAACAGAGAAGATTGGCAAGATTCTTGAGTTTCAATTTATGATTATAAATGCAAAAAATAAAACAGAGCAAGAAAAAAAGATAAACATATAAGCAAAGCACTGACCAACTCTCTATGAGTAAAGTTCAGTTAAAAAATTATTGATTCTACACTTCTATTTTTTTCATGCATTTTTAATAGTTTTACCTAAACATTTAAAAGACTAGAGGAACCATCGCTTGGCCTGGTGGTTAAGGTGGCTAGATTCCCACAGACTCAGTGACTTGAGAAACATGGCAGGCATGTGTGTGTACATGCCAAAATTCCCAAGAGAAGAGAGAGATGGAGAAGAAGGGATTTAGGCATGATCATTTTTACAGGATGTTTCTCAATTCTTCTATATTTCTCTATTTCTGATGAGCACACATGACCTCTGGAAAAATTTAAAATAAAAAACTTAGAGCTAGAGAAAAAGATTATCTGGGCCAGCCAAGTGACATGGTGTTAATGCAGCTGGATTCCATACAACCAACTGCATGATTTGAACGGCAGACCTGTAAGCTTGATGAGCATGTATATATAAGTGCCCAAAATCCAGACAGGAAAGTGGAGGAGAAGGGATTTCAGAATGTTCATCCCCTCTTAAGAAGAGCTTTCTTGCTTTCTCTCTCTGTCTCTCTTTGACAAGTGCATACTCTGTATAGAAAAATAAATAAATAAATAAGTAACAATAAAGAGTCAACAGGAGGTAGTGTGCTGGTTAAGGTGATAGATTACCACATGGCCTACGGCTGTTCATGTCCCATACCTGCCAGCTCAAAATGACACTGTTGCCTATGCATGCATGCCCAAAATCCTGAGAAGAGAATGGAGAAGGAATTGCGGGTGTCCCTCCCCCTGCACCCACCCAGGGGATGTTTTCTCACTATCTTTCTACCTCTCTCCTGCAAGTGCCCGAACCATGTAGAGAAAAAAAAAACCTGAAAAAAAAAAGTGATGTAGCTCTTAGAAGTGTCCCGTAACTTTGTCTTAAAAGTCATTGGCAAGGGACCAGCAGCTAGCATAATGACTATGTCGCTGGACTCCCATGTAGTCGACCGCGGTTCGAGTTCCGGACCCGGTGGCTTAAACTCACGCCAGGCATGTGTGCATGCGTGCCCAAGATCCCAAGAGGAGAATGGAGGAGAAGGGATAGTGGCATGGCCATCCCCCCTGGGGGGTGATTTCTTGCTTTCTGTCTCTCTGTCTCTCTCAGTCTGTCTGGTGAGCGCACACGCCCTATAGCAAAAAGCTCTACAAAAAAAAAAGTCGTTGGCAAACTAACAGAAACAGTGAAGCTTAATAGTTATCTCCACATGATATCCTTCCTTATAATTTTTCTCTAGATCATGAAAAATGCATTCATTAAAGCACATTTCGTAGCTTTTTAAAAATTCCGGATTAAATTTTGTCAGCATTCTATATCTTCACTAAAAGGAATACTGACAATATACATTATAACTGTATGGCATTTCTCTGATCTTAAGAATAATGGTTCACTTGGGATTTTATTGTAAAAATAAAAAGAAATTGGCTACAAAGTAGCCACACCTAACCATGATATTAACACAATTGAGTTTTAAGGAGAAAACAGCCAAGTTTTTCGTAGTAAATACAAAGAGAGAAATCTTATTCCAAAGAAGGGTTGTATTTCCTTTTTCACATTTCAGCATTCTCTCCTGCTGAAATGTAAAATAATTTAGAAAGTTTGAGTGTTTTATCAGCAACTGAATAATAATTAAATTTAAAGTAGTTTTCATGGAAACCTATGTAGATAACATTTAAAAAATATATTCTTTGGGCCAGCTGGTGGCATGTGGTTAAGGTGTCTATATCCCACATAGCCAACTGCATGGTTCAAATCTTAGATCTGGCAATTTGAAAAACATGCCAGGCATGCATGCATACAAGCCCAAGTGCTGAAAGAAGGCAGATATGGAGAAGAAATGATTGCAGTGTGGTCATCTCCCATGGGTAGAGCTTCCTCACTTTCCTTCTTTCTCCAGCAAGAGCACACACTCTCTTGCAAAAGAAAAAAAAAAAAAAGTATATATATGCATGTATTTTTCCCATAAAATTCAATAACTTATGTGTTTTAAATGTTTAAGAGAACTAGGACCAGCAGTTAGCGTAATGGCTATGTCGCTGGACTCTCATGTAGTCGCCCGTGGTTCGCCTCCCAGACCCGGTGGCTTAAAACTCATGCCCGGTGCGTGTGCGTGCGTGCCCAAGATCCCGAGAAGAGAATGGAGGAGAAGGGATTGCAGCGTGGCCATCCCCTCTGGGGGGTGATTTCTCGCTTTCTATCTCTCTGTCTCTCTCTGTCTGTCTGGCGAGCACACGCGCCCTCTAGCAAAAACCTCTCCAAAAAAAAAAAAAATGTATAAGAGAACTATGAAATACCAAAATTGGAAATGCAGTGCCTTTATAGCCACTTCTCACTTAATGACCAACCGGTTTAATGACTACTAGGACTTAGGTAGGACCAGTTCTCAGTGCATGGGGAATCGCCTCTCTCAGTCTGTGTCTCAGGAATCCCCTTTCTCAGCTTTTGTCTCCTCCCTGCAGTGGCTTAGTATTAACTACACAAAGTGTTGGCAATCGCACAATACTACAAATTTCATTCATAAATGTGTACTTTATGCATCCATAGTAGCATTCAGAATAAATAAACACTATGCTCATTTATATTATTGTTTTGTAATGTATATCTTATTTTCTGGTGCTTATCTAATGTATGCTTTATGCATAGATAGAATTACATTATTCTAGTATAATATTGTGTGGTATCTATTGAAAAATATAAATACCCCTTTGGTGCCATGACATAGCATTGGACATCCACCTTTAAGTTCATTAATTATTGACCAATACACTTAATAGCATAGTTTAGGTAGGAACTTAGTTATATAGTGAGTAGTGCCTGTAATTTGATTCTCAGTATAGTCATCCATTATAGCTATAAGAAATATCATTGGGTGGCCAACAGATGGCATAGTGGTTAACTCACAGATTCCCACATGGCCAACCGTGGTTTAAGTCCTGGACCCAGTGGCTTGAAATTTACACGGGTACATGTGCATGTGTGCCCAAGATCCCAGGAGGAAAGTGGAGAAGATGGGATTGTGATGTGACCATCACCCCTGGGGGGTGATTTCTTATTTTCCCTCTCACTGTCTCTATCTCTCTCTCTGATGAGCACATGTGCCCTAAGACAGAAACCTCTAGAAACAAAAAAGAAGTATAATTTTTGTTATGAATTTTCTATCAAACAGTATCAATACTATACTATCCTTTATGAAACACATTAGAGATATCACATTTCAAATGTAATTCTAAGTGTAATTCTTTTAAGAGAAAATAAATCAATAATATTCACTGTTATTTAAATTGTTTGATTTTAAATTTGTGCTTAAAATGTCTAATGCAAATATTTAATATTTTGTACAAAAATCGTTGTGTGTAAATATTCCCAAAGAATTTCAAGCATTTTTATCCTATATATCATTTGCATTGCAAATAAATGACTTGTATAGGAAAAAAAAAGAATTTCAAGCATACATTCTACTTACATTTAGCATAAATAAATAAATGTGATATAAGTTCATGTTACACACTCAAAATCAATTTCTAAGGAATATAATACATGATGTGTTTGACTAATCACCATCCCTGGAAAGAAGCAAAGTATTTCTTTTGCCTTCAGACTGGTGGTAGAGTGGTTATAACTTTCATACTATTAAATCAGTTCCAGTCATTCTATTGCATAAAAGATTACAATTAAAGACAGATGGTTCTGGGTTCCTAGCAACAGACTATATGATTTTCATAAATATACAAGATAATATCAACTTGACAGAAATCATAATGACAATCTTTCCTTAGCATTTCAGACATTCAGCCTGCAATCCAGTTTAAGTGGATAAAGTTTAATGTGGGAGATAGCCCTTATATTCTTACAAATGCAAAAGAGCTACTGCCCAAATAGATTTACATGTAAACTACTGTATGAATTGAATCTTGAGATTTTTTAATGCCATTAAGTCCCTGTAAGATAGGACAATAACAGCATCTACCTCATAGGTTTGCTGTTATAATGCCTGTTTCCTAAGTAATTGCCACATACATGGCTATCATTGTTATTGTCCCATTTAAGCACTTTTTCCCTTTGCTTGTGCTGGGAAGCCCAAATTCTTCTCATTCTATTTTGCAAAGCAATTAAACTTCCCAGAGTCCATCTAGGTGTGTGTATGTCTTACAGGAGGGATCTTCAAACAGTTGATGGAGAATGCATTTTATGTAAACAAACAAAAGCTGTGCATGAGTCTCTCTCTCTTTCTCTCTCTCTCTTTTTTTTTTTTTTTTTCATTCTCAGAAGGAATATGCAGTTGCCAGTGAAAGAGTGAAACCATTTCTCTATGGGTCATGGTTATGCTGCAATCTATTTCTCTTCATTTCTACATCTCATTAGGATTTGGAGCACACATGTACATGCTCATGGTGTGCTTTTTAAGCTGCCAGGGCTGGGACAGGAACAATGGAATTCAAGTTTCTGTGTGTAGCACTTAGCACTATATAATGGAGCTTTCCCTCAAAACTTTTTTACATCAAAACTAAATTCATACACTAATCTTTTCACCAACTTTCGAAGTCCCCTTATATGTCCCTAAAGTATTCAGTGTATCTTCAAATTTAACACCTTCACTTTGCTGCAAGTGTGGTGGTCTTGATTATAGCTATATATAAAGTAGCTAGCACTGTGATCTGCTACTTAGCAAATATTTAGGTAAAGAAGAGAGAAGAAGGCAGGCAGCAGACTACTCCAATTAATTTATTTAAATACTATTACAAAATCCTTCTTTATTTAATTCTGATTTTTGGTAATCCACTTCACTATAGGACAAAAAGCCCCTGTTTTTCACATTTGAGGCCAGATATGTTTCAAAATTCATTTATCTATTTACATTTTAGAAAATTATATAAGAAATCATAAGGTGACATTTTCACTTGCATAAGTTATCGAGGCATAAACGTATCAAAAGAAAGTTGGGATTACAGATGAGATTTTAAAAATTATTTTAGCATAAAGCTCATTATATTCTATTAGACAAATGTAACTACTCAAGCATGTAAACCTATTTGTTCTTCCTATGAAAGAAACCACAGGCTGAATACTTCATTCAGTATTACTGAAAAAGTCAAGTGTGAAGTGAATATCCTCCATGCTGATCCTACTCGGAGGTAAAAATAATGTTACTGTTTCAGTCAGCTCCAGATGCCTCTGAATTTATAGCTATGCAAGATCTCTTTTTTTCTTTTTCTTTCTTTTTCTTTTCTTTTTTTTTTCTTGTAAGAGGGCACAAGTGCTTACCAGAGAAAAAAGGAGAGAGAGAAATCACCTCCCAAACCCCTAAAAGAACATGGTTATGCCATGATCTCTTCTATATTCAATCAGGATTTAGGACACACACACACACTGTTTTTCACACTAGGGATTTGAACCACTGTTGGCCACATGGGACTTGAGACCCTTAATCACTAAGCTACAGACTCAACCCCCCAGATCTCCTTTTTTTGTAATTTGCTAAAAGGTACAAGTGCCCACTTTAAAGAGACCAAGAGAGTGGGAGAGGGAGAGGGAGAGGGAGAGAGAGAGAGAGAGAGAGAGAGAGAGAGAGAGAGAGAGAGAGAGAGAGAGAAGGAAAGTGGGAAAACACCCAATATGGGGGGTAGTCATGTTGTAATCCCTTCTCCATTTCTCCTTTTGGGATTTTGGGAACTCTCACACAGGTGTCTCATGTGTGTTCAAGCTACTGGGTATAGGACTTAAACCCACAGTATGCCATGTGGGATCCAGCACCTTAACCACCTCCTCAGCAATCTTTCATATTTTCCTTTATATCAGTCTGAATCATCCCTGGACTTGCCATCTCTTCTTCAAGCATTCAGCCTTACACTTCTGCTAGCCTCATGGAAGTGATTATGTGGAGCTACTCTTTCAGTGGTCCACATAAATCAGCAGCTACTTTCACTATCTGTGCCACTTTTATTTGTCCCATCATTCTAGGTTACCAGCATCACCGCACAAAAATTGTATGCTACTATTTTACTTTATTTCTTCATGAATAGTCCACAAAGTTGTTTTGCCCAATTATTCCTTTTCAAATGTATTATTATCATTCAGTTTTTCCTTTCAGAGAGTGACAATGACTGTATCCACACTGAACCTGAAAATAATTCCTTCCCTTTATCTCAGACTCCTGTGTAGCACTGCAGACAGGATTCCTTCTAGTCTGATGTGAAATTTCCAAATGGATTTGTTGTTACTCTGTATTCCTCACTCCACAATGGCCCCATCTTCAACTGGCTTTTCATTTTCTCTCACCCCTAGGAACAGTAAACATGTTTATACCTGCTTGAAACCTGAATTTATTTGCAGGAAGATCAAACTAATCATATAAATTGTTGTGTTTGAGTACTCTTCTCAGGCACATAATAGCCTTGGTTTTGGAAACCCTCACTCTTCATGCAATCAGACCCAATAAAGGAAAGGAACTTTCCGCCCATAAAGGAAAGGCCACCATAAAGGAAAGGAAGAGTCCGTAAATAAAGAGTTTAGAATCCCTTGGTTAGCTTTTTCTGTTTTACTCTTTGCCCTGGAGAATTTGGTTGAATCCCACGTAAGACACCTTGTCTCTCTCTTTTCAGCCCGTGAAGAATTATTTCGTTAATGAGTTTATTACTTTGTAATGGAGGACCACTGGGTTTTTTAAAGACTTGAAAGCAGTTAATCAATTGTTGGGTGATGTCCATAAATTATTTTACTTTGTCCAAAATTATAAAATCTTAGCTAGTAACTTAAATAATCCAGCTTTTGACAAATAATATTATTTATATTGTTTTTCTTATAAACTATATATATACATATATGTATATATATAGTTTGCACTTAAAACTGTCACTTTGACACCAAGAGTCAAAACTGTCAATTACAAAAATTTATTTTGAGTGTCCTATTAGAGTTGAATTTGAATCATAAGTGACTTATCTTTTATTGTGTTACTATAAAATATGTTTTAGATTTCACATACTATTATAATGAAGCACATGTAAAAATTGCTATTTGTCTATTAGGCTAGTATACCAAATGTATGATGAGAAATAGATCTGTACCTATTATACTGTGCTATCCTAAACCCAACTGTTACTACAGAAGTATAATTTAGAAATCTTTTAGATTATGTATCTGGTGTCACACCATGGTGGGACAAACAGTAGGGACACTGCTACATGATGCTGGAGGCTATGTGGGAAGGCTCTGAGTTTGCATCCAGGACTACCTGAACCCCACAGGTGTGTTCATGATCCCGGTTGAAAAAGGGTCATGGTGTGAAGACTGTTATGATGTGAAGACCTCTCTCTTTATTTCATAGAGGAAGTAAATAAATAAACCTTTAAAAGTTATATAACTGGTATAATTCATTGCATGAGAATTTTTTTGTGCAAAAATAAGATAGGTACAGATATTTATATACAGCTAATACAACAGAATTACTTAGCATGAACAGGTTAATAATAACTATATTTACTTGTACTTTACACAAAGAATACTGGTTTTCAGAGAATGGTGGAATTGTGGTACATTGGGGGCCTTAGTCCCATATTTTATTAAGATTATGAAATGAGTTTAAAATACTAAAACAGTATCAGTCTTATTCCTCAACCACTACACCACCTGCTGGCCCCAGAGGTGGCTTTTTTTAAGAAAATAGTTATTGTGTTTGTCTTAACATTTGAAAAATAAGGAACTAGTAAGTTATGCAAAAATGTGGGAGAAGTACACCCTGTGTTTAAAAGACATAAGTTTGAAAACCAGAAGGTGCTAATAGAATTCCAGATGTTTACAGACTGGAAAGAGGGCAGTGTCGCTAAACTGTGTGAGCAAATAGAGGTAAAATGGCGTGTGCTGACATTCCTACATCTTAAAAACAAATTATTGTAAAGGTAAAGAAGGGCCAGTAACCTAATGGTTGAAGGAGCCAGATTTCAAAGGGCTAACTGCAGTTTGAGTCTCAGCCCTGACAGCTTGAGAAACATATCAGGTGCATATGTGTGCAGGCCCCACACCCCAACAAGATGTAGAGATGCAGGAGGAGATGGATGTTTCTGTTTCTTCCTCCCTCTTTGTCTCTCTATGGTGACTCATGTGCCCTGTAAGAATTAACAACAGAAAAGAGGTAAAGAAAAAATACAAAAATTGGTTATATGTGAAGCTTTGAACCTTAGCATAATGACACCTAAGAGCACATAATATCAAACTCGAATATTTATGAAATTATATAGGCCATAAACCTATACAGATCAATGTTAATTGATCATTCAACATTGGTGCTATTTAAAATATTATAATGTAAATATCTCCATTTTAAGAATAGTGTAAAAGTGATATTTGGTACTGCTCATTTGGAAAAGCAAAACAGACTTTTAACAATATAAAAATCACATTAGATGCTTCAAAAATCAAAGTAAATTTATTTGAATCATTTTTTCTTTTTATTTGAACAATGATTATTTTTTAATAATAGTCACAATAAAAGACAACTTAAATATGACATATTTAAATAGATGGTAATCTATTGATTGTGAATCTGTTAATGTAGCAATATTTTGTTTGACAGCACTATAAGAAAATATATATAGGCCATTTGAGAACCAAGCTTTTTAGAGTAGTTTAATTTTTAGAAATTGATTCATTCATTCATTTCCTGAAATAAATGAGTGTTTATTGATTTCCAGTTGTGTTCTAGGCAGGATTCTAGAGGCTGAGCGACCATGGCAAATAAGATTAATATGACTTCCGGCCCCTGTAGAGTATATATTCTCTTTGGAAATTGATATGATAATCAATCAAATAGTAAAACAAGATAATTACAGCTTGTTATGTAAGAAGTGAAGAAAATAAACAGGGTGATGAGACAGAGTGTAACCAGAGATGGCTTGTTTATTTATTTATTTACTTATTTATTTAAGGTTTTTGCCATAGTGCATTCTCCCAAGAGACAGAGAGATACAGTGAGAGGGAAAGTGAGAAATCACTCCCCAATGGGGGATGGCTGTGCTGCACTCCCTCTCCTCCATTTTTCTCCTGGGACTTTGGACATGCACCACACAGGCTTGCCTGTTGTGATTTTTAAGCTGCTGAGACTGGGACTCAAATGCAGTGGGCCATTTGGGAGTCCAACTCTTCAAGTACCACACCACCAGGTGGCCCTAGAGGTGGATTTTTGAGAAAATAGCATTGTGCTTGTGCTAAGATTTGAAAACTAAGGAATTAGTAAGTCATGCAAAGATACTGGAGAAGTACACCCTGTATTTAAGAGACATAAGTGTGAAAACTGGAAGATGCTAAAAGAATCCAGATGTTTACAGACTGGAAAGAAGGCAGTGTGGCTAAACCGTGTGATCAAATAGAAGTAAAATGGCATGTGCTGACTATGAGGAGGCGAGAAGCAGCACACAGTTTTTAGTGAGGACTTAAGTGCAATGGTGTCACTGAAATCCTAATGGCATGTGGGTGTGGGCTGTCATGAACTTATTGCATTTGTAAAAGATTCCTGTGAATGATGAAAACAGAAAGAACTGAGGGTGGGTGTGAGGATAGAGTATGATCTAAACAGGGCTTTTAGTAGAGACAGATTAATGTGGGCAGATATAAATTCTTTGGAAAAGGAACAGTGAAAGATCTTGGTTTCTGATGAGATTTAGAAGAAGGGAAAATATGTTTCTTATATTTTGGCTTTGAGCAACTCAGAAAGGAAAGATATGAAGAATTTATCAAGTATAGAATGTTAACTTTATATATGCTAAATTTGAAGTTTCTGTTATAATCTAAAGAAGATGTACAATAGTTTTATATATGAATCTTGAAATGGGTGGAGAAATAAAAGGTAGATTTGTATTTGGAAGTAATTGGGAAATTAAGATCTGAAACACCTTAGACTTTTTAAAGCCACATCCATGTGCTACATTTTATTTTTTATTATTTTTTTCCATAAGGCATGTGTACACTCACTGGAAAGAGACAAAGAGAGACAGAGAGAGGGAAAGTGAAATACCACCCACTCCCCAGTAGGATGACCACGATGCAGTCCCTTCTCCTCTGTTCTTCTCTAAGGATTCTGGGCATGCATGCACATGTGATCAGCATGATTTTCAAGCCACCAGGCCTGGGACTTGAATTGTGGTCAGCCACATGGGAAACCAGTGCCTTAACCACCATGCCGCCTGCTGCCCCCATTTGCCACATATATTTATTAATTCAAAATAAACATATTTTTAACTTAGTAGACAATGATAAAATAAAATTCTGCTCTTGTGAGTATTAAATGCAAGTAAAATTTATCATTTATTTATTTATTTATTCCATGAGTGAGAGTGGAGGAAGTGGTGAGAGACAGAGACAAAGGAAGACAGAGAGAGAAAGGGATCCCTAATAGGGTCTTCACTTTGTGATCCATCCTGGGCTGAAGCCAGTCTAGGATATAAGCCTCAGGATGAGAGCCCAGGACTTTTCCATGTGACTTCAGCATCTTGGAGCCTTGGGTTACCAATGTATAACGGCAGCTGACACTTTTTTTGATACATAATTATTTGAATAATAGGCTTATTTTTATGGAAAATGAAAATAATTATGTGAAAAGAGAAAATGCATTTAGAATTTTTTTAAAAATTAACAAATTTTCATACTAAAACTATTTCACACTTTGAATTGGAAAGGAATGGAGGACAAAGACCAAAATCAAAGTAATGGTATGAACAGAGTAGCATCAAGATGGTTAACAATCGCGTTATTTGCCATAGTTTTATTTAGAGATCTTACAAATGATGCAAAAGATGAAGTGAAAGATGAAACCTCAATGCTGTAAAATGTTCTCCAATGTAGCCCATAAAGATATATTACCCAGGCTCTTCCAGAGCTCTGTATATGAGACAAGGGGAGATGATAATATAGCAAATGAACTTTTGGGAAAAAAAATTGGAAGAAATAATACAGTTGGGGGGGAAAAGACAAATCCTATAACTATAAAATAATGGGCTTTGATTTCTCAGATACATCTTAGGTGTCACAATGGGCAGTTGGTAATTTTAAGTGGGAAAGGTTAAAATTCAGGAAAAGACTAGCAAGGCAAAGTGTTAAAATGGAAAATAAGAAACTATCAAGGGAATAGCAGGTACCCAGTTATATTGAGAAACCAGAGCCCAGTAAATAACAACAGATAAAATCTGAATAAGTAGTTTGGATTCAGCAATTTCCAAATGTAATGAGCCGGCAAGTTCCAGGCTTTCATTCATGTTCAAGCTTTGCCACTGAGCACACTTGAGTTCTCTGTTCTAAGCTTTAAAATTAATACTACTCATTGACAAGGGTGAATAATAGTCAGATGCCCAATGGTATAGCATCATGCCAGAGTCCTCTGTTCCTGTGATAATGCAAAGCCCTCTTTAAGTGTCTACGAAGTGCATAAGTTGTCATTGTCTCCCATTCATAAAACCAGTTTGAGACTTGCTTAAAGAAACTTAACTTCAATTTTTAAAAAATCTGATGAGTACTTATATTTTTTAAAGAACTATACTCCTGCTTTAAAAAACATATATAGGTAGGGATATTGTAACCTAATCAGGTCCTTATGGCTTGTTCGTTGTTACCAGCTGTAAGGTGGAGTTGCCAGATCAGATGCATACTCAGTAAAATCTGAATTTAGATAAACGATGGACATTTTTTTTAAGTACATGTCCCAAAAGCTGCAACTCAACTATTGCTTATATTAAAAATAATTAGCTATTTGTGTGAAAGTCACATGTAACTAAGTATTCTTAAAATTTTCTTGCTGATTCTGGCATTTCTACTAACAGATTTTCCTGGCATGCATTGCCAGCTTAGTTCTCAGCTTACTACCTGGAACTCACTTACTGAGCCAGCCAATTGATGCCAGTCAGCTTCCCTGCATGTGTCATCGGTTTCATTGAAATGCATTTAATTATGTTGTAGCACTTGCAGCTTCTCCCAGGATCTTTTCTAGCTTACTTGTCTTACCATAGTTCTAGTTTAATTCATTAAATCTACAGTTATAAACTGAACTTTACATCAAAAGTGCTCTAGATTATAATAACAGGTAGCTATGATGTTCTTTCCTGCATGAGCAATCGATAAACTTTCTAAACTAATAATGAAGTTGTTCAAAAAATATATCTTAAAGACAGATTTTGATGAAGGTAGGGTCAGAATCATGATAATTATCTAAAGATTAATTCTGTTCTAATGCTGCGTCTGTGCCTTACCTGTCCTTCCTTAATGTCATGGGGCAAGAGAACACTATATCACAACAAAGTTATGCAGCATAACCAAAACAGGAATACTTCATCAATTTTTGGTTGCAATACTTCAGTAAAAAATAAATAAATAAATAAAAAGTAAAATCAAAAGAAGTTTCAATTTAAATAAAGAAAAATAATCCCTGTTCAGGATATCTGAGAACATATTTAAATACATCATATATCTTTCTTGAATGACTTCCAAAGATACACCACTCAATGGGGCTACCAAAGATCCAGTGCTGCCTGTACTATGAAGCTGCAACAACTGGAATCACATATTTTTTACCAGAATCAGAAACCCGATGTGATCACGTATGTTTTATAATCCTGAAGCCTTACCCACTGCTGCTGCCACCCCCATAAGTACATGTCACTTATTTTATACCCAAGTGGCAAAATGAATGTCTCAGGCCCTGCCACTTAGCAATCCCAAAACTCAATACTGGCTACTAAAAACTCTGCTCATTAGCTTCCCAAAACTAAACACTTCCATATCTGAACATGCCAGCAGAAATTGTAGTTGCATCAAAAGCTTGATATCTGGGGACCAGCAGTTAGCATAATGGCTATGTCACTGGACTCCCATGTAGTCGACCATGGTTCGAGTCCCAGACCTGGTGGCTTAAACTCACACTGGGCATGTGTGCGTGCATGCCTAAGATCCTGAGAGGAGAATGGAGGAGAAGGGATGGCGGCGTGGCCATCCCCCCTGGGGGGTGATTTCTCGCTTTCTATCTCTCTGTCTCTCTCTGTCTGTCTGGCGAGCGCACGTGCCCTATAGCGAAAACCTCTCCAAAGGAAAAAAGAAAAAGCTTGTTATCTGCTCATATCTGTTTTCCAAATATTCTGTCAAGACTCTCTTATTGTCCAAACCTAAATACCACCCAAAACCTCAGAGCAGTTCATAATGGTCCAACATCTAAATAGAAGTAGCACTAGAAAGAAAATAAAATATTTAGTGGGCTCCAATCTACTATATCCATACAGGATGTCATAATACTTTATAAAAACCAAAAGGCATATGTTTATAAAAAATAAAACAGCCATTCGATTGTAAAATGATTAGACTAAATAAAATTATCTTAACTATTGGGACCAGCAGTTAGTGTAATGGCTGTGTTGCTGGCCTCCCATGTAGTTGACTGTGGTTCGAGTCCCAGATCTGGTGGCTTAAACTCACGCCGGGCGCATGTGCGTGCGTGCCCAAGATCCCGAGAGGAGAATGGAGGAGAAGGGATTGCAGGGGGGCCAACCCCCCGGGGGGGTGATTTCTAGCTTTCTGTCTCTCTGTCTCTCTCTGTCTTTCTGGTGAGTGCACACGCCCTATAGCAAAAACCTCTCCACAAAAAAAGAAAGAAAAAAAATGATTTATCTATTGTAAATAGTAATAGTAATTTTGTTAATGTGATGTGACAAATGTTGAAATTAATGCAAATTGGAAATCTAAACATTCAACCATTGCTTAGAGCACTAATGAATAAGTAATATATTAGGCTGTCAGGATAGTCATGACATATTTTTCTCTGCAAAAATGTGTCATGACTTTCCTGATGACCCAATAATTTATTAACAGAAAAAAATATTTTTTTATGTTTTGTGATCATACCCTTTCAAGTTTATTCATTTATTTCCCCCATTTGAAAGAGAGAGGGGGAGAAAGAAAGAGGCACTCTCCACAGGGTCTGCCCTGATGAGGCACTGTCACCACAGCAATACTGCAGCCAGTCAGAATCAAGAGTGTACCCAGTGTGCTGAGGTTGCCCTGAGACATGAATTCAAACCTGCCCACATAGACTCCAGTATTGTAAGACAGTGCCCCTGCTGCTTGCATCACCATGGCTGGGTCCCTCAAAACCTTTTATTTTTAATAGGATTTTTTGTCTCAGGGCATATGTGCTCACTGGAGAGAGACACCTCATAATATTTTGAGATTAGTATTCAGCACAGTCTCTCATTCCTTTGGCTTTTGAGTACACTCATTTAAAGAATTCTTGAAAAAAAAATACTGATATTCAAACTACAACCTACACCAATTTAATCAGAATTTCTAGGTGCCCAAAGATTACAGTGTGAACTTAATATGTGTCCAGTTTAAGCACCATTAGCTTAACATGAAAATCAGTCCTGGGAACATAATTCTGGTCAATAAAAATGTGAGGACTAAGTCGAGGCAATGATGTGGTGGTAACACAACTGACCCACATGCGGCAAGTCCTGGGTTCTCACTGTGGGACCTCTCAGAGCACGCTAAGCCTGTACACTTGCCTGTGATGTGAGTCTCCTAAGGCTGTTGTCCAATCATGACACAAAAACTTTGTTGGGGGTACTCTCTCCCTCTCTGTCTTTCTTTTGTTTCTTTTGCTCATGAAAGAAAGAAAAAAACTCAAAACAAAACAAAACAAAAACAACCTTTTTTTTGAGGACTGTTGAACCTTGGGTCTACTTAAAATAGTATTTAGTATGAAATTTTTTTTTTGAGATGTTTTTGCTAGAGGGCACGTGCACTCGCCAGAAAGACAGAGACAGAAGAAAGCGAGAAATCACCCCCTAGCGGGGATGGTCACGCCGCAATCCTATCTCCTCCATTCTCCTCTCAGGATCTTGGGCACGCAGACACACGTGCCCAGCGTGAGTTTAAGCCACCGGTTCTGGGACTTGATCTGCGGTCAGCTACATGGGAGTTAGTGACATAGCCATTACGCTAACTGCTAGTTCCAGTATGGAAATTTAAAAGAGAGTATATACAGAAATTATATGATAATTTTAGATACAATTCACTAGAAAACAGTTAACTATAATTTTTATCACACTGAAGATTGGGCATAGACAACTTAATTCATATGGAATAAAAGAAAAATTATCTAATTATTTAATGACAAATGACATGACCTTTTTTAAGAGAGATTTTTGGTATAGGCCACATGTGCTTACCAGAGAAACAGAGACAGAGAGGCAGAAAGCAAGAAATCACCCATCATGGGCATGGCCATGCACGTATATGTGCCTGGCATGAGTTTCCAGCCACTGGAGCTAGGACTTGAACCACGGTTGACCGCATGGGAGTCTAGCAATTAACCAGTATGGAACTTCTTGGTCAGAACATGACATTTTCAAAGGTAAGAAAAGGACAAATTAAATTATAAGTGGAAAGTGAAATAACTTTCTATTTTCATAAACTAAGCTCTACTTGAGATTAATTTCAGAGATTAAACTCTTGTTTTGCATGGACTCATTTATGTATTTTCTTTTTTACAAAAGGCATTACACTTTATTAAAAACTTTCCTTAAAATAATAACTTTGGAAATTTAAGAAAAAGTTTTTATAAATCATTAGTAGACTATAATCTTTTGAAAATAAACTGTACATAATTATTAAAGTTATGTTTTTTCCCTGTTATCTTTTACTTATCACATAATAAATTTTTTTCAGAATTTATCATGACCTAATATCTAAGGAAATTTTTTATTTTGTGAAAACTATACATAAATTCTTCTAAAGGATTTCTTAGCATCTAACGTGGTATATTGCACACTATAAACATTTTAAAAATTATTATTAGGTTCATTCTGCAATTATCCAGCAAGGGAAAAGATAATCACCACCAGTGAGAAAAAACACATTACTCATCTTCATGAAATTCACATTACCTAAACCAAAGATTATCTCTACAGAGTATTAAGTAGTTTTCCAGGGTGGAGTTACATTCTTTGCATTTTTCAACATTCCTTCACAGCTTATCAAATATCCCAACTGAATTTTGTAGATATTAATCTTTTAATTATTTTGTTTAATAAAGATTACAGTTTACAAGTGAAAGGTCAAAAAAGAAAAGATTTAAAATTATCAAATAAAGAGAATGGTACATTGCCAATAGATGAAAAGAACTATTAATGTAGTAAATTTAAGTAATCTTCAGTGATTTATGTGTTTGTTAAAATTTTGCAAGAGGTATGTGTATTAGCCAGAAAAAGAGAAATGTAGGGAGAGAGGGGAAATGAGAAAGCACCTCCCCATGGAGATAGCCATTGCCACTGTCCTCTCTCCTCAGTTTTCCTCTTGGCATTTTTAGACACAGGTGCATACCAGCCTGGCATGTTTCTCAAGTTACCAGGTCTGGGACTCAAACTGCGCAACTCACCCCAGGGATTTGTAATTTTAAAGAAACCAATAAAAACTAATCCCTACATTTCATACTTTTTCTTTTTATTTGGCTTATCCATGTTTTATTGTTACATGTACTAACCTGAAATTCTTATTAGTCTTACTTAAAAAATACCAACATACATATCAAACTTGCTTGGTCTATTCAACAGAATCCCATGCCCTCAGAAACAATTATTAAACTTTAATATTCACTAATAAGTCTCCTTGATTTTTTATTTATCAGTCTATGTCACAACTTTATAAGCTGTAAAGATTTATCAGTTTATCTTATGTTTTTACTTCCTCTGTAATATTTAAAATATTTAGGTATTTAAACCATTTTGATTACATCTCCCTCTTTAAACTATTTGATGAAAGCAGAGTAACTGACGTGAACTAAATTTTTTTAGAAGATATTATGGATCAGATTCTCAGTATTCATTCAATCTCATTTTAGCATGCATTTCAAAATGGCAGTGTTTGAAAAGCCAAAAAGTAAATTTAGGAAACTTATTTGTATTCAAGTTTCTTGAATCTTCTAGAAAGAAATATGGGTAGAGAGCTAGAAGAGTGGAAACAATTTGAGGCTGCAGGGTAAGATGGGCACATTGTTTAAACACATAAGATGAAGTATTTTATTCTTCCAAGAGAGCCTTGGCAGAAATCCTGGCATCTGAATCTTGTTGTCATAGATACCAAATGGCTTGAGCCAGTGTCCACAGAGTTTCCACTACAATAGTCTTGCAGGTGAGTGGTTTTTTTTTTTTTTTTGGCAGTTTTTTTTGGGGGGAGGAAGTCTGTATGTAGCTTCCCCACCCACCTCCATTTCCTCCAAGGATTCTATAAATCACAAAATATTATCTAGTAAGTCTCTTTAATATAGTTACAATTGATTCTGTTGTCTGCATCTTAAAACCCTAAGCAAAGAGGCCATTAAAAGTGTTCATGTAACTAGTTGTGTTGTACTTAAATACTTTAGGCACTTAGAAGATGCTTCAGCAATAAATGCCAGTAAGTATTGCTTTGAAACAGTTTGGACTGAGTTTCATTGTCACTAGAGCAGCCTCCCACAAAAATTCTTCCATCCACTCCAGAGTTACAGGATAATCATCTTTAAGTAACCTCCCTCGCTGAAAGCTGCCTTTACTGTGTGTTCAGACTTAGATATATTGAAACAGGTATTTTTCAAAAGTGTTTTACTTGGGAACCAGCAGTTAGCGTAATGGCTATGTCGCTGGACTCCCACGTAGTCGACCGCGGTTCGTGTCCCGGACCCGGTGGCTTAAAACTCACGCCGGGCGCGTGTGCGTGCGTGCCCAAGATCCCAAGAGGAGAAGGGATTGCGGCGTGACCATCCCCCCGGGGGGTGATTTCTCGCTTTCTGTCTCTATCTCGCTTTCTGTCTCTATGTTTCTCTCTGTCTGTCTGGCGAGCGCACGCGCCCTACAGTGAAAATCTCTCAAAAAAAAAAAAAAAAGTGTTTTACTTGATTTAAAGTTACCTTCTTTCAAGTCTAATAATTCAAATGGTGGAATTATCCATACAATTATTTATTTATTAAGTATATTGCTGAAATATCTCATTCTGGCTTGATTTATTTTAGTATGTCAGCATAAGTTCCTAAAAAATTCCTGCTCTAATCATGGTGGTACAATGGTAGGGCAGAACTCCTCAATATAGAGGCCACATGGAGAAGTCCTGAATTTATTCCCCTAGGTCTCCCCATTGGTGGCAGGCATGTGTGGGTACCTATGATTCTAGCTATATGAAGCTGACAGAGGATCATTCTGTGAAAATCTTATTGTGGTGCCTCTCTCTCTCTGTAATGGAAGAAATAAATATATGAACTTTAAAAAGAAATCCCCTTCTTTTGAAACTGGTTTCTCTAAGGAAAAGCCTACTTACATTAATACTCTTTTTATTTTTACTCACCAAGAGTTTTGTGTATAAAAGTCAAATCCTGTATATCTTATTATGAACAAGATGATATAGCATGTGTGTAGAACAACATTAAATTTAGACATAACTGTTAATTCAGTTGAAAAGATGTGATTAGCCTTTAGCTAATTATAACAATACAATCTAAAAAGATGTGAAGTTTTATGCATATGAGACTATCTTCTATGAATGCCCAGCTACTCTTGATGAGAGGTGTGATTATATCGTTAGCCCTCTACACTTGATGATATTCTATTTCTCATCCTGATTACGTTTCTATAAAGAGTAACATTTCTCTTCTCTAGGGGACAAATAATTTATCAAGACAAACTGATCGCATTTTGGCTATGACTAGGTTTTATTTGCTAGTAGCAGTAAATAAATAATAAAAGACCTGATTCTTGACAAGATAGTTTATCACTGAAAAGTGTAAGGAGCCTATAACTATGCTGAAAATACTGCAGCATAAACTATATCTACAGAGACTCTAAAGGAAATAGAGACTAAAAAGACACCACAAATCCTTTCTCCTAGCTTTGCTCCATATGCTGTCCCAGTACATAGAACCTTTTCCGCATCTTTGGCTAACATATAAGGAAGTTTTCCTTTTCAAAGTTCTGACTTTATTATTCTAGCTTTAGCAAAGAAATCAAAGCCAACCCAATATTAGAATATTACATAGTACCTCTGATGACTCCTTTGCAGGTACTGTTGCAAACATAGTACCTCTGATGACTCCTTTGCAGGTACTATTGCCTTATAGCCTTGAAGAAATGTGTTTTCTAATGGTATTGGCCTTAGAGAAGCATCCTTGGAGGATATGATTAAATATTATCAGTATGATTCTTGGTATTTAGATCTAGCTTAACTCAGGGTCCTATCCGGCAAAGACTCCATAACCTCAACTACAACTGAAAACCATAATTTAGATGAATTAATCTCTTACTACTCAGAAATAATATCCATAAAATGGTTTGACTTACTCATAGTTTTACTTACTCTCTATTCAGGGCAATCATTAAACTTACTTTTTATGTTAAGTAAAAAAAATAAGAATATGATTATTTTTGGAAGAATGGACTTTAATTTAATCGCAAGGCTGTGTTGCTATAATCATTGCTGGACACCAGGAAATTTCCACACACTTTTATGTAATCAGCTACTGCTGGACAACAGAATGAAAGAGGCAAGGCCTGCAGATATTTTCAACTCGCTTCCAAATCTTGTAAGAACACATCTAATCGAAATAATCTATTTGTCCATTATCTTAACTATAAAGGATTGTGGGAGATAAAGTTTTCTGTTTACGACACCTTTAGAATAGACAGGTACTCAAAAGAAAGGTCTTACAGAAATTGATGAAATCAATGGTGAAGGATAGCTCCCAAAACAACATAAGACTGCTAGTTAGACATAATGGTCATTGTAGTCATCAGTGAAGTCACAGAAGTTGAAAACTAAACATTTTATATTACAGAAGTACCGTTCTAGTGCCAAATCCAGAGACCACCCAGTTGCTCAAGCAATAATAGCTAAGGATTTCAGTCC
>NW_006159975.1:3095748-3154113 GCF_000334495.1 Tupaia belangeri chinensis | reverse complement strand
TATAAAGTGTTTTGTGTTTTTTTTTTTTTTTTTTTTTTTTTTTTTTTTTGCTACAGTGCGTATGTGCTTGGGGGAGGGAGATGGCGGGGGTGGGGTTGGGGGGGAAGAGAAAGCATCCCTTGCAGGGTCAGTCTACTCTGCAATCCCCTTTCCTCAATTCTCCTATCTGGAGAATTCTTGGAGTGTCCATAAAGCTGCCTGGTAAGGGACTCAAATTACCTTAACTACCATGCTAGCTGGCTGGCCCTATTTCAGTATTATTTTGTATAGAAAAAAAATAATAAAAGTCTTGATATGTTGCATTAAATTAGGTTTCACTTGTTGGACAATGCAAATAGTAATAATATTAAAGTAGAGGACTGAAATGTAATATCCCTGTTCTAATTTAATCTTTCTCATTTTTATACCAATGGGATGTTTTATATAAGAAGGTAGAAATCTGAGAATTCATTTGTTATTGATTTTAGGAGCCTATAATCCAAGACTCTCAACTTAGTTTATTTAACTGTAAGACAAAAGTCACTTATCATATGAATGTTAAAATATAATTAGCCCTCAAATTCCTAAGTATGTTCCTAAGCATTTATATTAATCAAAGAGGCTGTTTATGTTTCAGAGTGTAAAATGTTTCAGTAGCTCACTAGAAGTAATTCACAGTGAGTTATAGAATTGTTTCAAAGTCTTTAACAAAAACACACACTCTTACCAAAATACTTCATCCTGGCTAGCAGCCATTGCCAGGCATGTCAGAACAGGACATCAACAGATAATATTATTGCTGTATAGCCACACAGGGATATTCTCACAAGGAAATAAAGAAAGAAGGGGGTGAGGCAGCAGAGTAGTACAAAAATCCACCGATAACTAAATTCTAATAGGCTATCAAAAGAGCAGAAACAGTAACATTGAACCACAGTGCTCCCTGGCATATAGAAAAAGCTGTAAAACAAAAATCTAAAATACCCTTCATTTAAAGGACAGTGGTCCAAGTACATACTCTAAGGATGACTGGATAAAGGTAAGTCTATTTCTTATTAAAAAGAACATTCAAATGTGATAAAAGGAGCGTATTTTCAGGCATAGACAGGTCAGTTTTAAATTATGGTCATGAAGGTGAAATATCAAGAGAGAATATATAAATGTTACTACATATAGAGTGCTCAACTAAAATAACATATTACTGTTCTATACCTATCAAACAGTGGGTCAAATAAGTTTGGTTTTTTTCTGTTATTAATATTTAATCATGTGCATACTTATTATTTTAAGATATTAAGTCAAAGATTAATCTGTGTGTCATTGAACTGCTGACATTTAATCACGAGATAGACCCTGTTCATCCACACATTGTAGTTTGATGGTGTCAAATTGAAGTAAAACTCACATGTTTTTTATTTCTAAGACATTTTATAAACTAAGGTATAATAGGAAACACATGAAATGAGAAAGGCTTCAGAGAATAGGTATTATAATGATAAGGATAAAATTACTTTGTGAAGGCTCAGGAAAGCCCTTGGATAGAGGACACCCCAGTGTGCAGGTTCTTTTGGAGGATATTAAAAGGAGACATAATTAGTGGCTTGAAATACTAGCATACTATCCACCCAAAAACATGACTCTGAGAAGATAGGATTCTTACAATTAGACAGGAAGCTACTAATAATTATGATAACCAACATTTATGGCATGCTTATAAATATCTGCCTCTGTTGAAATGTTACCCTACTTAGGTGACATCAATCTTACAAACTAATAAAATCCCTCAACTATTCACAATGGAGAAAGAGACCATATACCCTGGTCCTTGACTGTCTTAGTTGACAAAGCAATTATTTTGACTAATTATATTATTGTCTTGGGTTTAATTACAAGAATTTATTCAAAGATAAATTGGCAAGAGGGTTAGTAATTAAAAGAATCTTCCAAATGTAATGACAAAGTGGAACTTCCTGTCTTCCCTTGGGATTAATAAAATACATATCATTACCTCCTGCCTAAGTACATGAATGTCCACCTGGGATGTAGGAGCTGCTTAAATGTTGAGGAATTTGGAATACCTCCAACTGGGCCAATGTCATACTGTTCCAGCATCTGCAGATGACTAGAATATTGTTATTCTTCTATTGATATTTTACCATCACTCTGGTCTCCCTGAGTAGGCTGCATTTTTTCTGCTTCAGGGTCATTACCAATTCTAAGCCTCCTAATGTCCACAATGAATGATTGTGATGGAGAAAATATAATTCTTACACAAGTGTTTTAACAAGACCATAAGATAAGCTTATTTTGGGGTTTCATGTGTTTTCCTTAGTGATCTGTTAACACATATTTATTCCTAATGCTATCTATATAACAACTGAAACATTAACTAGTTCTCATTGTTCTTTTATATCTAGCAGAAAACCCTCATGAATATTTCTAAAGAATCCAAAATGCTCACAGAAATAAAGAATTTTGATAGCAAGACATGAAAATCATCACTTACTTCAGTCTAGTCCTTTATTTGAAGCACATACAAAAAATAGAAATTCCTCATTGAGACACTCTAAAGTATATTATTTCCCTAATATAAGCAACTTATGAATAGCTATGAAAATTCTGTAAAGAAATAAAAATAGTCATAAGATACTCTATTATATGCACAACCACTGTGCTATGTTCTTGGAGCCAGATGGCAGAGCTGCGGTTGCATACCAGTATCCACATGGGAAATCCCTAGATCGTCTCAGGACTTCCCTGTACAATCTGGTCATGTATGTGTTCCTGTGATCTGGGCTGACTAAACTGGGAGTGAATCATGACGTAAGAACAGTTATTCTATTCTCTATTCTCTCTCACCCATATCTCTTAGAAGAAATACAATACTATAAATAAATATTGTAGTCATCATTTTCTCTCTCTTTCTGTATATATGTATGCGCGTGCATGTGTGTGTGTGTGTGTGTGTGTGTGTGTGTGTCGCTGTCAATATTTTTCCATACGTGTCTTATTTTTTTTACCAAATGAAGTTTATTTTTTAAAAAATACTTACAGTAATACATTTCCTCAGATGTTATCAAACTTAACCTTGTCTTTTTTTCTATAACTGGGCTTAAGACTAGATAGCCCAACCTTTTAATTTACAGATCAGGAACATCTAGAAATACTATGTGTCTCATCTAAATAGATACACATAAGATTACATACAATTCTTCCTGCTTTTTGATTTAAAGCTCTATTACACTATACTTGGAAGCAGAACTATAGAGTTTAGAAAATCTATTGGGAAGTACAGGGAGTTCTTTGCCTACAGTCCATCTCCAGTGTATGTTCATGTACTTAACTGAAATAATTAACTATCAATCCACTAATGCAAATTGGGTTACTATAAAGTCTATATCTTGCTTGCCATTTTAAACTTTCTTTTCCACACATTGAGTGGGATCAGAGAAATTATCAAATAATAGAAGTATGGATTATTTGTATACAGTAAAGTAATATATTTGACATCTATTTTAAAAAAACCCTAAAATAAAACCATTACCTAAGAGTTTCTGTTTTTTGTATTCCCTGGATTTAAAAAAAATTCATCATAGAAATTTTATCAAAATATAAGACCTTGTAAGCATTGTACTTTTTTGGTATAAAAAGTAATTTATTTAAAATTTTAAAAACAGGTTAATCTAAAATTAAACATGTTTCAAAACTGACAAAAGTGTTGTTGAGAGAGGTATTTTTTAATATTTTTATATAGGTGTAAAATTAAGTTAGATCCCAGGTAAAATTAGGGTAGAATAGAGGAAGGAAAACTGGTAGGGTAGAATTTTGATTCCTGAGAGACAGTAAGCCCATAATTTAAGGCACATTATTCCCATGGCCCTCTGAGTGAACTCATTTTCCATATCTAATATAAGAAAAAGGTAGCCTAAGAACATACACTAGTCTTGCTGAGCTAGAGAGACAAAGAAACAGGGAACTCACAGCTACTGAGCTTGCTAGAATTTGCTTGGCAGAGTAACAAAGACAAGGCAGAGGTGCTGAGACAGAGCGCCAAAATTTTACATAAACCTCTCCTTGAGTATTTTCCTGAATAGTGGATTTGTCTACATACTGGGAGAGACTTCACAGGGTCTTAAAAAGAACGCCTGTGAGAAAAACTTATCAAAAAAAAGTTTGTTTCTAACCAAAACAAACAACAGTGTTGAAACTCTAGACTACCTGAGCTTCCATAAATCTGGGAAATAGCCTTTCAGTTAGAGAGACTTCATGGAAAACTCAGAGCATTAAATTGCAATTCCAGAAAGTCCATGACTTAAGAGTAGGACTAATCTATTCTAGAGTAAAATTCCTAAAACTCACCATCACCACACTTAAAAGCAAGCCCCAAAGAGATGAAGTGATTTATAAGTAAATCGACTGCATTCCAGAAAAATTACTTAAGCATTCTATTAAGACAATAAAACTCAAAGATTTAACAATGCAGCATATACAACTATGTTCAGCCATATACCATCAAAAATTGTTAGACATGGGGAACCAGCAGATAGCGTAATGGCTATGTCGCTGGACTCCCACATAGTCGACCGTGGTTCGCCTCCTGGACCCGATGGGTTAAAACTCATGCCGGGCGCATGTGCGTGTGTGCCCAAGATCCTGAGAGGAGAATGGAGGAGAAGGGATTGCGGCGTGACCATCCCCTCTGGGGGGTGATTTCTCGCTTTCTATCTCTATGTCTCTGTCTGTCTGTCTGGCAAGCACACACTCCCTCTAGCAAAAACCTCTCCAAAAAAAAAATTGTTAGACATGCAGAGAAGTAGGAAACTATGATATATAATCCAGAAAAAAATTAATGAATCAAAATAAAAACAGGAAAAAAAATTGAGTAGGATAGAGTAGTTCTAAAAGTATAAGTAGGAATAAATGTAAAAGTACATAAATACACTCAAATATATCAGTTATTATGTTGCACCTAAATTGATTAAAATTTCCAACACTTAGTTTGGATTTTTAAAAAAGAAGTAATCACGGGACCAGTAGGTGGCATAGTGGTTAAGGTGCTGGACTCCCACATGGCCTACCATGCTGAGTCCCAGACCTGGCGGCTTGCTTTTGCACTTTCCCTAATTCTCTCTTTGTCTCTCTTTGGAGAGTGT
This sequence comes from Tupaia belangeri chinensis, assembly GCF_000334495.1. Lineage (NCBI taxonomy): Eukaryota > Metazoa > Chordata > Mammalia > Scandentia > Tupaiidae > Tupaia > Tupaia belangeri. The sequence goes on along the minus strand of NW_006159975.1, from coordinate 3,148,981 downwards.
GTGTGCCCTGTAACAAACAAAAATCATAATCATCATACTAATAATAAAATTCATTTTTAAAAAACACAATTGCATGGTGCTTTCAAAAATTTGTTTCAAAAATAAATAAGATAGAAAAATAAATGTCATGTAATTGCTGATAAAGAAAGCTGAGAGCTGAGATACCATAGAATATCAAAGTAGACTGTACAAAAACCACTTCCAGAAATAGATATTTTATAATGCTAAGAACAAATTTATCAGTAATGCATAACAATCCTATATATGCATGTCCTCCAATAAGAGCTTCAGAATACATGAAGAAAAAAAAAACTGACAGAACTGAAGGAGAAAACAGAGAAATCCGCAATGCTTATTGAAGAGAATAGTGGTATTTTCTCAGTATTAATAGAGGTAATGAGTATAAAATTACTACAACAAAAAGACCTGAAAAACACTATTAGCCTATTTTGCCTAAGAGACATTAATAGAATAATACATAGTAAAATAGAAAAATATACATTATTTTTCTAATGTATTTTGAACATTCACTAAAATTGACTGTATTCTTGGCCAGAACAAAATATCTCAGAGACAAAATCATTTCAGATAATTGCTGTTACATCTCTGGACACGATAGGATTTAGAAATCTTTGACAAAAAGTTATCTGGGATATACAAAAATAATTGGAAATTAGGTACAGAACATCAAGTAACATGAATCAAAGATAATACAGTTCAGAAAAAATTAAAAGTATTTTCAATTGAATGAAAATGAAATATGATATATCCAAATGTGTAGGATACATGTGAAGTCATGCACAGTGTGTGTAAGTACATCTACATATTAGAAAAAAAAAAAACTCAAAGTAGATCCAAGGAAAGAAACAGAAGGGGCACAGGGGTAAAATTTGAATGTAAGCAAGGCTACTCCATGTGGCAGGACAGGGTGTGGGGGGATTCAAGCTCACATCTGGAGACCTTCTGAATTGCCATGCATAGGTCCATGCTCTGGGTCTGACTGAACCTGTGAGTAGATGGTGGCGGCAGAACCATTTTGGGGGTACTATCTCTGTCTGTCTATCTGTGTCTGTCTGTCATTCTCGTGGAAGAGATAGATAAATAAAACTTGAAAAGCAAAAGATAAATAAAAATAAAGACAAGAGCTAGGACCAGCTCTGGTTACGTTGCTAGACTCCCATGTAGTCAACCATGTTTTGAGTCCTAGACCTGGTGGCTTAAAACTCATGCCAAGCATGTGTGAATGCATGCCCAAAATCCCAAGAGGAGAAAGGAGAAGGTATTTCAGCATGGTCATCCCCCCTGGGGGGGAAGTGACTTCTCATTTTCTGTCTCCCTGTCTCTCCAACAAGCACACATACCCTACAGCAAAAAAAATCTCTAACAGAAAAAAAAAAGAGAGAAAAATAGATAAGAACACCAATCAGTTAATTAGAAAACCAACAACAAAAAAAGAAAAACATGAAATCCAAAGTACATTAAATTCTTTTTTTTAAAGAAATTTTTGCTATAGGGTGTGTACATTTGTCAGAGAGACAGAGAAATAATAAGCGAGAAATCACCCTCCCCCCATGGGGGATGGCCAAGAAGTTTATTTCAGGAGAACAAACTTGGCTTAAAATTTAAAACTCAATAAATGTAATTCATTAAATCAATAATAATAGAATAGAAATATGTATTCAAATTGCTCAATTTTTGAGCCATCTGTATGGACAACCACTCATTCATGTCAGAAAACTTTCACAAGCTAAAAATTTTCTCAATGTGGTAAAGAAACTTTCTCAATTTAAAGAAAACTTACTTAGTAACATGCATGATAGTGAAACTGAAAATGTTTCCTAAAGATTAAAACAAGAAAAAGATGTCATTTTAACTACTTTTATTTAGCATCTTATTGGAGGTCATATCCAGTGCAAAAACTTGATATAGTTCCATGGTAAAATGTACTCTAGATACACATGTACTTGGGTGGCTTTATTTCCATGCATTTAATGATAAATTTTGCTTATCAATATATTTGTGAGGTTTCAGTAATATAACTGACATACTTATGAGCTACAATTTCTTTTTTGTTGTTGTTTCTATTTTTTTACAGAGATTTTTGGGTGCATACACTTACTGGAGAGACAGAGAGACAAAGAGACAGAAAGCAAAAAATCGCCCCCAGGATGGTTGGCCACAATGCAATCTGTTCTCTTCCATTCTCATCTTGGGACTTAGGACATGCACAAACATGCACTCAGTGTGAGCTTTACACCACTAGGTCTGAGATTCGAACCATGGTTGACTACGTGGGAGTGTAGCAATGTAACCATTAACACCATCTGCTGGCTCCCAGTTTCTAAATTAAACCAAATAACAAATGTACCTGATTACACAGGCTGCTTTTACCTTGAATAAACCATACTACGTCGTTGTCATATGGCCATGGGCCCTGGACCACCCAGAAGTGTTATAATGAAGTTTAGCCCAGATCACCTTGCAGTATAATGTCTTCAGATGTTGTTTTCTCACACCATAATAATTTGACTTGCTTTGCTCTCTATTTCTTATTTCCTACTTTTTTGTTGAGTTTCGAGGTTTGAGGCTTTTTTGGTTTTCCTGACTATAGCATAACCTTTCCAGACCATCTATCCAGATCATTTGGAACTCTAACACAGATTCATATTCTTTGAAAATGTTCATAGTGAAACTCAAGAATATTTTATTGTTTATAAAGAATATTCCAGTGGGGACATAGCATAACAGAATATAACCTTATGTTCACATGATTTGGGACTATTTCATGCTCTTTTTTATTGTGCAATGTTAGAAACTGTGAGTTTTAGTGAAAAGCGGATTTACAGCAGCTATTGTCTGATTAAAACGCCAAAAATCCAAAAAAGTGTTCATTTTTGCCTGTTATTAGCAAATTATGTCTACAATGTATGTTAACCTAAGAGCATTAAATTAAAGCTTAAAAAAACTTACTTCTCAATGTCCTTCATTTTATGATAAAATTTATAAATAGTGCATTTCTACTGTAATATCTGAAGTTTAAGCTATACATTTTTTTACTGTATTTAAGTATCTGCCAGAACCAGTGACTAGTATTTTTGGCTGCAAAAGAAGGTTTCTCAGGTATTTGGCTAGACATTGAAATGGAAAGCGGAAACAGACAAATGTTGAATATGTGAACTTAAATATGAATTGTTCTAAGTAATTTCTTTGCCATTTCTTGATTTCCAATTTTATAGAATAAAAATGGTGAAAAGGTTTGGATCCGCTACAAATCAAGCAATTTCATTTTTTTTCTCTAATAGGTAATTTGAATGGTTATGTATTATTTTATTGGGTAGTCAGAAAAGTCATGATAGATTTTTGCATTTTGCATAGTCTTATGCAAAGCCTTTACTTTTCTGATGACCCACTAGTTAAGAATATTGTGGAATAGATCTTATTTTAGCTATTAAAACTGTTTACTCAAAGATATTTATTCAACATATACTATGGTATTTTGCCAAATTAATACAGATCAATAGGATCCACCATGACTGAAACTGTGGACTTGAATTTCGTCTGTATTTTCTGTCCTTCTCTGTCTCAATGCTGTTTTCCTTTTCTTCTAGTTTACATAGACTTTCTTTATCCTTAAATCATTTTAGCAGAGACCATTAAATTAACATTATTCAAGATTAGTAATAAATTTTATATATATATATATATATATATATATATATATATATATATATATATATATATATATATATATATATATATATATATATATATATATATATATATATATATATATATATATATATATATATATATATATATATATATATATATATATATATATATATATATATATATATATATATATATATATATATATATATATATATATATATATATATATATATATATATATATATATATATATATATATATATATATATATATATATATATATATATATATATATATATATATATATATATATATATATATATATATATATATATATATATATATATATATATATATATATATATATATATATATATATATATATATATATATATATATATATATATATATATATATATATATATATATATATATATATATATATATATATATATATATATATATATATATATATATATATATATATATATATATATACATACACACATACACACACACACACACACACATACATACATACCCATATTAGTTTTCCATAGAATATAATACAGGGCAGGTCTTGGATGGATCCAGGCTGTATTTGATATAATTACTGAACCCTTTTTTTTTGACTAAGACAATAGGAGACCTTGATGGGGAAAGAAAAGGAGTATCCTGGGAAAACCAAAACACCACAAATCGCTCAAGGAATATTAAGTTATTCAAATAATTTTATTTTAATTACTATTGACAGCTGGCTATTGACATAAGTGCATTTCTTTCTTAGAAATATCTACAGCTATTATTAGATATGAAGGATATTCTAAAGGTCTAGCTTCTTTGGAAATAATTTGAAAATATAAAAATCCATGTCTCAAAGCAGTAATAGTTCACTTTATTTTGATAAGTTATTTTTATTTTAAAATTATTGCATGTTCTGGGGTCAGGTGGTGACATTATGGTCATACAGCTGGGCCCATGCAGAAAAGATTCCAGATTCACATTCTTGGACCTACTTGAGCACACTATATTTTTGTAGACGAGTTTGTGGTCCAGCTTAGATGAAACTAGGATTAGATCACAGCATGAAGATTCTATGAGAGGTTACTCCCTCTCTCTTTCTCTGTCTCCTTCTCTCTTTCCTAGAAGACAGAAACAAATAAAACTTAAAAATACGAATTATTACATTAAAATAAAAGTTTCTTAATAGTTAAAAACACAATACCAAAAAGGAAAAAGCTCTGGTTACCTCTGTATTTAGATATGTAAAGTTAATACTTCAGAGATGTGATTCATTCAGTATTTTTTTTTTAAATTTTGCCAGAGGTCATGTGCACTCACTGGAGAGAAACAAAACAATGGAGAGAGAGAAAGTGAGAAAGCATCCCCTATGGGGAATCATCACACTGCAATCCCTTCTCCTCCTTCTCTCTTCTTTTTGGGATTTTGGGCATGCATACACACCTGGATGGTTTCTCAAGCTACTGGGTAGGGAATCAAACCATGGAGTCAGCCTTGTGGGATTCAGCTGTCTTAGCCACTACACCACAGGTTGGCCCAATGACTTTTTTAATTGTGTATGAAATGTATTACTATTTTTATTAAATAATAGTAAAATATACATATTTATTTTATGACCTACCTTTGTCTCCTAGCACTATATTACAAATATATATATATATATACCTCATTAGATATGGTACTATAACTTTGTTTTACTTGACTATATAATAGCCCATCAGTTTAAACAACCTTCTATGGCTAGACATCAAAACATAATATTTTGACAAATAGTCATATATATAAATACTTACACATACAGTTTTAGTCAAGGTTCATCAGAGAGAAAGTATTAATGAGAACTATAGCAAGAAATGAAAAGGGATTTTTCATTAGGTGAATAGGCTCACCTAATTATGGTGACTAAGAAGTCCCACAATAGGCCATCTGCAAGCTGGAAAAGCAAGAAAGGTAGTAATATGATTCGGGGTGGTTCAGTCAAAGTTCAAAGGCCTCAGACCCAATAAAGCTAAGGATGAACTCTTAGACCAAGACCAAAGGCCTGAGGGTTAAAGCGATCAGGGAGCAGTGAGTTTAAGTTCCAGAGCCCAAAAGCTGAAGAATCTGGCATACTAGAGTTCAAGGGTAGGAGAAGTGTGTGCTAGTCCTAGAAGACAGCGTAAGAATGTGCTTTCCCTTCATGGTTTTGTTTCATTAAGGCTCCAGTGATATGATGATGGCCACCCACATTGGCAGTGGATCTTCCCACTCAGTCCACCAACTCAAATGCTAGTCTCCTCTGAAAACACCTTCACAGACACATGTGGGCAGCCAAATCATTAAAATCAAAAGCTAAATAACTCAGGTTTCTTTTTTTAGCAGAAGAAGGACAAGGCTCAGTGCCCATCAAATCATTGAGAAAAACTCATGTAATGATTGAGAATAAATAATGCTTTCTCAGCTATGAGTGCCTTTTAATCAGTCATGGTGACATCTATAATCAACCATTGCACTTAAAGTTTCCTCTAGATAAATTTTTAGAAGTCATAAAAAAGATTAAACAATCTACAAGTCTTCAACACATAGTAATATATTTTGTTAGCTAAAAAATATATTACTAGTCATCTCAGAAAATTCATAAATCAATGTCAGACTTCCATAGATGTTCACCTATATCAAGTATAGATTGGATCTTTTATGAAATTACAGAATATTAGAAAAAATCAGTCAGGATATATAATGCTTACAAGGAATTTTGATAAGCATTGATTTCTTTTTATTTAACTGTTCTTTTAAGATTGTCTCAGAGGGTCTGATTTTACAGTGAAGTCTGACACATTTCAGTGAAGATGTGTGGCAGTGACAGATAAGGAATATGTACTCATAGGAGTCAGGATGGTTATCATCATTTTAGCATTGAAAAGGCTGGCAAGTCTGAAATCTAGTGTAGCCTGCAGCTTGAACAATCAAGCAGATGTTGATGCCACAGTCTAGGGGCAGAATATCTTCTCCAGGTAACCAGGATTTGTTCTTAAGGCTGTCACTTGATTGGATGAGTGCCACACACATCATTAGGAGTAATCTTTTTTACTTAAAGTCAACTAATTGTACATATTAGCTGTCAGAAAAGTCATGATATATTTTTCTATGTTTTTCTATGCAAAAATGCATGATGACTTTCCTGACAACCCAGTATTTCCTATATTTAAAAAAAATACCTTCCCAAGTTCACATAGACTTGAATTTGATTAAATAACTGGGTAGTCTAGCCTCACTAAGTTAGTGTAAATCAACCATCACAATGACTTACACATTGTAATAATTAGAATTTATAAAGGCCAGACACTGAATTCTATAACCCTAGTAAATTATGACATATATTGTATGTTCTTTATGAACATTTTCTAGAACTATAGTATTCAAACAATGTTGAATACTTTGCATATAAATTTATTATTTTAATAACTAGTGTGCATGCAAACACTTAATGGAATTGGGCCTTTGGGTGAATTTCTAGTGGTTTGTATTAGTATTTTACTGTTATAACAAGCATGGCAGCTTTAAACAAAAAATCACATTTTTCCAGGGGGTCAGCAGGTAGTATAGTGGTTAAGGTGCTGGACTTCCACATGGCTGACTGTGGTTTGAGTCCCAGACCTGGCTGCTTAAAACTCAAGCTGGGCATGTGTGCACGTGTGTCCAAGTCCCGAGAGGAGAATGGAAGAAAAGAGATTGTGGTATGGCCAACCCTTTTGGAATGTGATTCTCACTTTCTCTGTCTGTCTGGCAAGTGATCATGTCATATAGTAAAAATCTCTCTTTTAAAAAAAAAAAATCACATTTCTGAACATGCCAGCAGAAATTGTAGTTGCATCAAAAGCTTGATATCTGAGGACCAGCAGTTAGCGTAATGGCTATGTCACTGGACTCCCATGTAGTCGACCGCGGTTCGCGTCCTGAACCCAGTGGCTTAAAACTCATGCCGGGCGCATGTGCGTGCATGCCCAAGATCCCAAGAGGAGAATGGATGAGAAAGGATTGCAGCGTGGCCATTCCCCCTGGGGGGGTGATTTCTCACTTTCTTTCTCTCTGTCTCTGTCTGTCTGGCGAGCACATGCGCCCTATAGCAAAAACCTCTCCAAAAAAAAAAAAAAAATCACATTTTATACAACACACACATCATTCTTCTGGAGGTCAGAATTCTGAAATGGATCTAGGGGGTAAAATCAAGTTGTTGGTAGAGATTGTAGGAGAGAATTGATTTCTTATGTTTTCACCTTCTAGAGTTTGTCTACATTTCCTTCCTTCATTTTTAAAACAAGTAGCATAAGGCCTTAAAGTATCTCTCCTCTCTGACCTCTGCTTTCATCTTCATATCTCCTTCCCGACTTGTCTTACTCTCTTCCATATGTAAGGGTGAATTTCTTTTTTCCTATTGGACACACAAAGATAACTGAGGATAATCATTCCATCTTCACTACTTAACCATAATCATATTTGCTAAGAACCTTCTGCCACGTCAGATAACATATTCATAGATTCCAGTGATTAGAACACGCACATCTTTGAGGGAAGGGGTATCTCATATAATCTCATTGTATTTATTGTCCTGAAAAAACAGATGATTGTTTAAAATCTGTGTTCATTTTGTGTTTAGCCTCAATTTTTTTTTTTAGTATATCAGTTATTTTATTTTTTTTAGGTTTCTGCTATAGGGTACATGTGCTCACCAGAAGGAGAAAAATAAACAGAAAAAGAGATAAAGTGAGATATCCCCCCCCCCCCCAAGGGGAGGATGACCATGGTGCAATTCTTTTTTTTTTTTCCATTTTTCTCTTAGGATTTTGGCCACACAAACAAAAGAACCCAGTGTGTTTTTCAAGCTAACAAGTTCAGGACTTGAACCACAGAGTCAGCTATGTGGGATACAACCCTTTAACCACCATGTCATCTTCTGGCCCTGAATACTTTAAATTGATTTAATTTTAACTTTCTTAGAATTTTGCAGTGCTATTTCTACTAGAGACAAAATATGCTACAATTAATTTGGTAAGTAACTAAGCCACATTAACAAGATGAATTAAACAAATGAGATTACATCATAAATGATCAAAGATTAAATATAAAAATTGGAAAATATTTTGCCATGGCTAGCCCAAAGATTTTTTTTTAGCTAAACAGACTGATAATATGGTTATTGGCAAGCTAACAAAGGGTCATTTGCAGAGTTCTTTTCAAATTTATCTAGTTGCAGTTTGTGATTCTAAAATCTAAGCATTAGGAGAAATAATCTTAGAAAAATATATGTTAGTATCAGGGTACTCTCTCCTGCCAAAATAGTTTCTGAATATTAACTTGAGGCTAAAAATTCAATGATGACTCTTACTATGGTTTTATTAAATCACTTACGTTATCTTAATTTTCTTTTATTAAAGGAGTGAGCTTTATGTTTTATAATAATTTTAATGGTCAACTATAATTTTAAGTATTTAAATATATAAAAATTACAAAAAAGATGTGTACTAGTGACAGTGCATCTTCATGGTAACATGATAGAGAAAAGTACATTTTAGAGAATCACAGTACAAAGCAGCTCACATATGATTTTTATTATTGTCAGTATTTTCTTTGTCCAAAAATCTATTAATCTGTTTATGTATGTGGATACAGTAAAACTTTAAAAGGAATCATAAAGAGTATTTATAGATGTATGATCTACTTTTTGTTAAGTTTGTAGGACTTGAAAAGTTATTATGAAGAATATTTATGGCATGTTATTTCTATTATCAAAGGCTTAAAAAGGCATTGGACAGGGTATAATCAATATTAAAGCAAGATAAACTGATCATTTAATATTTTTGTGTGCAAAATATATAGGCCATTGAATTTACAAAAAGATAAACTAAAAACATTAAATGAGAAGATAATACTTTTGAATCTTGTTTGATTTGGAGGAAAAGTTGGCTTAAATCAGATATTATTGGATTTCCATTTCTCATCTTCATCATCACTTTCTGCATATGGCAATTAAAAGAAAGACTTCTGAAATGGATATAAAACAGTTAACATTCTTTATCTCCCTCTTTTCTATTTGTCCACTTTTTCCTTCCCTCTTTTTCTCTTTTCTTTATATTTTTCTTGTTTCCTCCCTTCCACTCTTCTTTTATATATCCACACTTGGTGTGTTTACTGTGAGACAGTCACTGTGTCCTGAGAAATGGAAGCCAAGAAATGACTATATCATCCCTGTCTTCAATGTTCTCTATATAATGAAAGAAATTTCTCACAAATGCAAGACTGCACTGCTATAACTTGAGTACTATGGTCTGAGAGTGGACACAGTATATCTGCAGCACACTTTGGTAAAGATTTTTAAGGATGATGAATAAAAACTTCACAGAAGAGGAAGTGCTGCTTTTAATGGTATAAAAGAAGGAACAGCAGTTTACAAAGCAAAAACCAGAAAGCCATTTCCAGTAAATACCACATGTAGAAGTGTCAAGTAACATAAATAGGTAAGAATAAAATTTGCTAAAGGTACATTTTGTAACAAGGATTTTCATGTTTGTGACTCAGAGTACTAGAAGTAGTCAAGGAGTTAATTCTTTAGCTTGAAAATTTTGAAGACTAACAACAACAAAGAAAATGTAAAGGAAAAACAATATCTCAATACTAAAAAGGAATTATATCTGGCTAGAAGACAGCTTAATAAAGCATAGTTATACTCAACTATTATAAATACTATACAATGGCCTTAACATGTTTTCTCTGTTAGAATGAATGGAAATGGATTGTCAAGTCCAACTATAAGAACTGTTTGTCTATTGCCTTTTTCTTATCTTACATTATCTCCATACTGTTACTCCATTTCCTTGATTCTCATTTCGTTCTTGCTCAATCATTTCTGTGCTGGAATGACCAATTTGTCACATCAGAGCCCTCATTCCTAATTTTAGAAAACGTGTGTGTGTGTGTGTGTGTGTGTGTGTGTGTGTAGTAGTAGTAGTAGTAGTAGTAGTAGTATTTTAAATTTGGCTATTGTACAGAAACATCACCTAATGCATTTAAAATATGGTATTTTACCCCCTTAAATACATTCTGCTAAATGCTGCCACCTGTTTCTCATTATCCTAGAAATGACTTTTGTCATTTTATATGGACTTGTAGTTTTATGGCTCCTTTGAACACTGTCTGTTAGCTCATTCTCTTTTTTGTCTGCTTAATGCTTTGTTACAGTTGGGAGAGGGTTGTCATTCCTGGCTTTTGGGATAAAAACAGTCATTTCCAGGTATGATACTGAAAATAGATCCCAAATGCAAAGAAATCTGGATATGTGGACACCATTGTGTTACCCAATAGACCATCCACTTTTTTTTGCAGAAGCTTGGCGTTTTATTGTTCAGCCTTCTGCACCTAGTAACTGTATGCTGACTACATCACAGGTTAGAAGGTGCAAAGCAGCATGATCGAGTCAGAAAACAGAGGTGACTTTTTTTTCCCTCTTTTTTATGACTAGACTCTCTGACCAGGAGAGAAAGCTGGAGAACACCACACAGGCTTAATGATGGTAGACCCTGACATAATATTTTTGTTTTGTCTAATAGACAGTGCATAGCTATGAAAATGTCTTCAAAATAAGGCAACATTTTCAGATGTTTATTTTACTTGTTGCACTTTGGTAGGAAGAATTAGTTTCAGAGAAGTGCCATTTGCAGAAAGAGAGGTATATTAGATGTTACTTTAATAGTACCTGCTTGATAATAGGTGAATACATGACATTTTGGTGAGCAATTTTGACACAGGATATTTGATGCTAGGGGCATTTGGATTTAAGGTGATAAGTGTGTGTTTATGTGTAAGATTTTATATCAATTTTTATAGATGTAAATATGCATAAACATACACACACACACACACACACACACATATATATATATATATATATATACATAGAGAGAGAGAGAGAGAAAGAGAAAACCTTAATTGACACTGTCTTTCTTATCTCCTTCCCATCTCCTATTCTATCTCATTGACCAGGAATGTTTTTTATGAACATGTTGGGAACCAGCAGTTAGTGTAATGGCTATGTCGCTGGACTCCCACATAGTTGACCACGGTTCGCGTCCCGGACCCGGTGGCTTAAAACTCATACCGGGCGCATGTGCGTGCATGCCCAAGATCCTGAGAGGAGAATGGAGGAGAAGGGATTGCGGCGTGACCATCCCCTCTGGGGGGTGATTTCTCACTTTCTGTCTCTATGTCTCTCTCTGTCTGTCTGGCAAGCGCATGCGCCCTATAGTGAAAACCTCTCCAAAAAAAAAAGAACATGTTTTGTGCATATTTGATAATACTCAAACTCATCCTATTAATTGTTCCGTATCAAAATTGTATCTTGTTTTTCTCTACTAAATCATTTGCATGTCTAGATCTTTAAAAGATAATTACAAACAATTAAAACACATTTAAATATATCTGGCTCAAATAAATGATTGAGGAAATCACAAGATCCTGTACAAAACCTATTATTTTCATCTTACATTTGCTGGATTATGAAAGAAAAATTATTTACACTGACCCCTCCCACAAAAAATGATTCATTGACCATTGCTTAAAAATAGCCAGAATTAGGGATCAACAGATGGCTAATGGTTACATCTCTGGATTCCCACGTGATTGATGGTGGGTCAGGTCTTGGATCTGGTGACTTAAAATTTGTGTGCATGCATGCCCAAAATCTTGAGAGGAGAATGGAGGAGAAGGGACTGCAGCATGTCCATCACCCCAGCGGGGTGATTTCTCACTTTCTGTCTCTCTCTTTCTCTGTCTCTGGGGTGAGCACATGCACCTTACAGCAAAAATCTATCTCGAAAAAAAAAATAGCCAGAATTCTAAATTCTGACTACTGGCATATTTGAAAATTTAATTATTGGATCCTGTGAGTTTACACTAGAAGACACCAAAAGTTTGAGCCTGCATAAAATAGAGCAGTCCCCTCAGAAGCTTTTAAATTTGTGAGGAAAAATCTTGGTTTAGAAGAGAATCATTAACATACGTATGCTTGATTAGTACTGATTTAACTTCAAGCAATTTGCTTCTGCTTTACACGTGGTAGAGAAGAGAACCACAAAGGACAAAGAAAATGGGGAAATCCAAAACTCCTGGTGGAAGAGATAGAGTCAGGGATTTCTGTTGCTCAACCTGTATGGTCTTTTTAAAACAGTAACAAATCAATTCACTCAGATTTGAGTATTACTCTGTTGACCGTTAGATAGCTATCACCAATTAGTGGCAAAGTTGTTTTTTTCCAAATGATCATTTAGAACCAGTAAAAGCAAGGATACAGAAGAAGACAAAAAGAACAGAGGCATTGTTCATTGTAGGCGTTGTAGAGAGAATAAATAATGGTATATTTGACATAAAAAGCGAGAAAAGAGAATTGAGAAGGTTTAACTAACTCATGTGTTTTTCATTTGAGAATTAAGAGGATTCATCCTTTTCATTTGTAAAATATTTATTAAGAATGTGCTGTGTTCCAGATGTTGGTGATAGTGCAGTCTAGTAGACAGATCAATTCCCTTTCTTCATTAAAATATTATTCCAGTAAAGGAGATCAATAATAATCTAATAAGCAAATAAATAACATTTGGCCAAAGGACATGAAGTGAAAAAAGGGTATAGAAAAGAGTTGTTTAAAAAAAAAATAATTGAAAACATGACATCTATGCCAAGACTTGAGAAAAAGTGATGAAATGAATGAATGGTATTTCTATTACCTTTGGCCTAATTGTATTCAGATCCTGAACTTTGAGGCCAGTTCTAATTTGCATGTCTGTCTTAATGTTATGTTCCTATTAATTTTTTCACAATGCAACTGGGGAGCTACTTTTCATCACTCATGCAGTCAGGTTTGAAACCAGTGCAGCTGGCAGGCGGTCTTATGTTTTCTGTTACAGTATTGCTGGTAAGTTCCTTTTCCAAACTTTGCATGCTGCTCTAGACACTTTTCATCTGAATCATGGTCCCTAGAGGTAAATATCCATTTCTTCTATTCCAAGAATGTCATTATCTCTGAAAAATGTAATAGAAATCAGTCATTTCTCTTCTCTCTCAATCATTACAAGTGAAGAGTTTGCATTAAGACTATATGTATATTGCCAACTTCTTTCAAGTTTGTTCCTATTTTCAAAAATCTTGCAAGAGCTCTGAAATTTCTCAATTAATTTGGCAATGATAAGAAAAAATACATTGCCATATTTTTGGCTCTGCTCACATTTCATTATTTAGGAGGACAAGGAATTATTTTATCTAAACCCAAGTTTGTGTTTAGGTTATTACTGATGGTGTTAATAAGCAGTCTTACAAAAATGGAATCAGATAGATAAATGAATTTATATCTTTTTATATTTACCAAGTATGTTCCTGAAAAGTCCTTTATTCTATCTTTTTCTTTGCATAAGCAAGCAAGAAAGAGAGAGACAACCTTAACATGGTTGTCTTCACACCACTCCTAGACTCAGCCAGCACAAATCATGGGCACTTAGCCGTGTGGGTTGGCTTCAGAGAGATTGCAGTACTGTCCATCCTTCCCTTGTTTATCAAAATTTATTAGTGAGTTACTGAAGTGTTAGAAGTTATGCATTTGCATGTCTAAATTCCTGCTAAAGCAAAAGCCATAATATTTGATGTTGCGAGTGGATTCTAATGATCACAAAGCAAAATTAAAAATCGAAAATAGGGCCAGCAGGTGGCATGGTGGCTAAGGTGCTGGACTCCCACATGGCCAAGCACGGTTCACGTCTCAGACCAGGCAGCTTACTTTCTCACTTTCCTTCTTTCTTTCTCTCTCTGGTCAATTTAAAAAATAATAAATAAATAAATAAAGTTAAAAGAATAATTCTTTAAAAATCAAAAATAATATTACTATATTAACTGTGTTATTTTACCTTCATTATTCTATTTCTTCCACCCCATCTTCTTGCCTGTGTTACTCTTCGAACAACATTTATCTGGACTGAGGTTAATAATACCCTTGGGCTAGAAACATTTCCATGCCAAGGATGTAAGCTACTCTACAAATAAGTTAATTAATATGATGCACCATTGTGCAAGAAATAAATCTTCTGGGCACTATATAGCTCATTTATCTGTGCTCTATGAAATGTAAATAATAAATGTTAAATGTTCTAAACAACTTGATTTCAATTAATATGCAAAGCAGAATTTTTTAAAAAAAGGAAAAGCTTTTCAACCATTTTTTTTTATTAATGCTTACCATCATTATAGAATGATCTAGACCCAGTACTCATTCGCCGGCACATTCATTTCCAACACACACTACTACATGTGTATATAACCTTAAATACACATATACACATAAATTTCAATATATGAAATGTTGGCTTTAATGTACCTCTATTACCCCAGTACATTTTGTAGCAGATAGAATCAGATGTAAGATTGCCAGAGTTTTGAATTTACAATTGGGAAATACAAATTATAAAATTAATCATTTAAATATACATTTCAAAACAATTTTATTGAAGTTTGATTGTGAAGCTGATTAGACTTTTTCAGATGTATGCATGACTTGAGGGAAATAGTATGGACAAGGACTCACTTGAAGTATGTATAAGAACTGCAGTGAAGCCAGCCCATTGGCTCAGTGATTAAGAAAGCTGGATCCCTCATGGCTGAGACTGGATTCTGCATGGCTGACTGTGCAGTTCAAGTCTTAGACCTGACAACTTGAGAAATGCTGCACACATATTTGCACATTTCCAAGATCCCAAAAGGAGAAATGGAAAAGAGATTGAGGAGTGTCTCTAGGAGGGAGGGTGCTTCCTCATTCTCTCTCTCTGTTTCACTCCAGTGAGCTCATGCACCCTGTAGCAAACTGGGAAAAAAAAAAAAAAAAGACAATGCAGGGGTAAAACTTGAACTAATTCATAACAGAGCAGAGGAACAATTTGGGGCAGCAGCATCTTTTATTTACTCCGCACCCTTACATTTAAGTTCCCATTAATTCCTGTCTCATTTCAAGGATTTAGTCTTTTCTCTTTTGGATTCCTGGGAATTTTCTCTCATTCAGGATATTTAATGGGCCCTCTTTGTCATTTATTGCTGTATAAAAATCATCCCGAAACTTAATAGCTTATAACAAGAATTGGCAAATTCCATCCTACATGCCAAATTTAGCCTGACAGATTTTTTTTTTTTTTTGGAGAGGTTTTTGCTATAGGGTGCGTGCACTTGCCAGACAGAGACAGAGAGATAGAAAGCGAGAAATCACCCCCCAGAGGGAATGGCCATGCCACAATCCCTTCTCCTCCATTCTCCTCTCGGGATCTTGGGCACGCACGCACACGCGCCCGGCGTGAGTTTAAGCCACTGGATCCGAGACTCAAACCGTGGTCGACTACGTGGGAGTCCAGCGACATAGCCATTACGCTAACTGCTGGTTCCCTGACAGATGTTTTCATACAGACTGTGAATTAAGAATTGTACATACATATATAAATATATATTTATTAATGTAACATATCAAATATATGTAAATATAAATATGCAGGTACAATATAAATATATAACATATAAACTTTTGATATAGGGTGCATGCGCTCACCACAAAGTCAAAGAGAGAGGGAAAGTGAGAAATCATCCCCTTGGGGGATGGCCATACCACAATCCCTTCTCCTTCAGTCTCCTCTCAGGAGTTTGAGCAGGTATGCATCTGGAGTGTTTTTCAATCCGCTGAGTCTGGGACTTAAACCACACAATTGGCCATGTGAAATCCACTGCCTTAATTACCATGCCACTTGCTGGCCCTTATATTTTTAAGTAGTCAAAAAATTCTAAAATAAGCATAATATTTCCTGATGTGTAAAATATAAATGTATAGATGAATAACATATGTAAAGTTCAAATTTCAGTACCATAAGTAAGTTTTTTATTGTGATATACTCATGTTCATTTGTTTAACTATTGTCTATTTGTTTATTGAGAGAGAGATTTTTTTAAATAGGTCATGCTTGCTTTCTAGAGAGACAGAGAAACAGAAAACAAGAAATCACCGCCCTCCCAGGGGGGATGGCCACACTGCAATTCTTTCTCCTCCATTCTACTCTCGTGATCTTGGGCAGGCACGCACACATGCCCAGCGTGAGTTTTTTGTCATTGTTTTTTTATTTATTTACTTGACAATTAAAATATGAATTTATTTATTTACAAAAACTTTTTGAAATTCATACATAGTTTTCCCATTACACGCATTTCCATGAGCTTTTTTTTCCCCAAAACATTTATTTTAATTAATTTACATTCATTCCCTAAGCATCATCACAGTATACAAAACGTCATTTCCCATCCAGAATATACTGCATAGTGGCTTAATCAGACGTTATCATCAATAAATTTCCATTTCTAGTTTCATACATAGAGAGTTTTTTAAGTTGCCGAATCTGGAACTTGAACTATAGTTCACTGTTGAGTCCAGCAACATATCTGCTGGTCCCTTAACTGTTGTCTATTAAGGTTATTTTCATGATAGAGCAGTAGAGTTGAATATTTGCAATAGAGACCATATGTTCTTAACCTAAAATTTTTACTATTAAGACATTTATAGGAAAAGGTTTACTAACTCCTTTCCTAGAATAATGATAATTATTTATTATCTTTAATGTAGTCCTGTCAATCAGGAATTACAAGTTCTAGGGCATCTCTCAGTTGGGTTGATTTGCCTTGGAGTCTCTGACAGGGTTATGATTAGATATTAGTTAAGAAAGCAGTATGGGAAGACTTGAGTGAAGCTGGACTATGTCCTTAGCCAGCCTCTGACCAGGAAGCTGACTATGAGTCCACTTTGTTGTCCCCAAATATTCATATTCCTCCCAGATAAAAAAAGAGACTTACCCAGAGCCTGGCAGGTGGCATGCTGGTTAAGGCAGCTGGATCCCACATAACCAACAGTATAGTTTGAGTCCTGACCCAGTGGCTTGATAAACATGCCAGGTGCATGTGCATGCATTCCAAAAATCCTGAGAGGAGAATTGAAAGGAGAATAGAGGAGAAGTGGTCATGGCGTGGTCTTCCCTCCTCAAGGGTATTTTCTCACATTCTCTCTCTCTGGATCTGTCTCTGGTAAGTGCATGTGCCTTATGGCAAATTAAAAAGAAAGACTCACCATAACTTGTTTCCAAAGTCTTCTCCCTTTGAAACACCAGCTTAAATTCAAGAATCTTATCTTCTAGATTAGTGCCAGGAGTGAATGGGGCTCCTTAGGTCCAGTCCTTCTCACCTGAAGCCCTGTGAACTAAAGGAGCCTAGTTATTTGGTCTGATATACTCAACATTCCATTGTGGGAAAGGTATAATAAAACTGTACAAGACAGTCTTGACTAAAAAGAGAGGCTAGGAGAGGTGAGGCATCACTTGGTCAACAGCAATTTTGAAATCTAACTGGCTTGGTTTCTAGAGCCACGAAGCTCTCCTCACGGCCAGCTAAGATCTGGACAACTGTTGTTTTAGTAAAAGAGGGGCATATTTAGTGGCCCCACGAATATGAAGCAAGTGTGCTTGTTTAAATAGATAGATAGATAGATAGATAGATAGATAGATAGATCGATCGATCGATCCCAGGAAACTGTGAACTACTTCAGTGAGCCTGGAGGGATTTTAAACATCTGAGTTTTTTGCAAATTTGACCACTGAGAACTTAAACAGGCTTTGTGTCCATAGGGATAGTCCTTATTGTGCTACCCAATTTGCTTTAGTCTGAAAAATACCAACTCAGATATTGCAAAAAGCAATTTCCCTCTGAGAAAAACGTGTTCAATTTACTGCATCTGAGGTCTTGTGGAATAGAAGATTAGTTGTGAATAATTATTTTAACACCTCTACTCTGTAACCTAAATTTTCCCTGGTTTTCAAAATCCTTTTGATTTTTCTCTAGCACATTGAGATTTGCTAGATTTAGAAATAACAAATATTTAATGATAGACTTACCAAATAAAGTTGAAAAGGGTTAAATTGAAGAAAGTTAAGAACCTTCTAGATCATTACTCATCATTTAAGAAAAATTATTTCAGAGCTGTTTGAGAGAAATTAGGTGCCATACTTTCTTCACCCAGGAAACAAAACTATGAGTATGCCAATGACTTTTTTTTTAAATGAAAAAAAATATTAATTTTAAGTAATACATACTAATTTCTGAAGTCAAACTATAAACATAAATTTTATTAAAGATCGAAATATTTTATTTAAAAGAATAAATGATACAGAAGTATGTAGTATAAAAGTGAAGGCCTGCCCTCTCCCTTCCTTATGCAGAAGTAGCTTATAAATCTTGGGCGATTTATTATGACTAGTTTCTGGTTTTTTTTCCTCTAGTCTGACTGGTTTCTGTGCCTCACAATATTTTTTTCATCACATTGAGATTTGCTAGATTTAGAAATAACAAATATTTAATGATAGACTTACCAAATAAAGTTGAAAAGGGTTAAATTGAAGAAAGTTAAGAACCTTCTAGATCATTACTCATCATTTAAGAAAAATTATTTCAGAGCTGTTTGAGAGAAATTAGGTGCCATACTTTCTTCACCCAGGAAACAAAACTATGAGTATGCCAATGACTTTTTTTTTAAATGAAAAAAAATATTAATTTTAAGTAATACATACTAATTTCTGAAGTCAAACTATAAACATAAATTTTATTAAAGATCGAAATATTTTATTTAAAAGAATAAATGATACAGAAGTATGTAGTATAAAAGTGAAGGCCTGCCCTCTCCCTTCCTTATGCAGAAGTAGCTTATAAATCTTGGGCGATTTATTATGACTAGTTTCTGGGTTTTTTTCCTCTAGTCTGACTGGTTTCTGTGCCTCACAATATTTTTTACATAATAAATAATATTACTAAAAACATTCTTTAATTTGCATTTCTTATTTTGAAAACCTACTTTATATTTCACATGCATGCAAATTACTTTTACTCATTTCTTTAATGACTCAGATTTTTTCAAGTTCAGTCTACTTTATCCATGACCACATTCCTAATACCAAATTATATGAAGCGATTTGGTTTTTTGGACCTACTCTACATTTTTTAGATAATAATTATTTTAAATTATTTTTATATTTATTCCTCCTGAAAATGGTTTCTCATAATTTATTGAATGTATGCAGAGTGCTCCATGAATATTTACTGTTCTATGTTGTTGTGTCATTTAAGCTGAGCTAGAGTCACTTTACAGCTAAGAGCATTGGCTTTCGCGTGAGAAGCATCCAGGTGCGGGTACTGGCTCTGCCATGTTTAGTTATATGATCTTGTGTGTGTTACTTAATTTATGGGTAGCACTAATTCCCTCATTTGAATGAAATGGTCCCTACTCTGACTGGACTGGTTTTCCCTTCTCCATATTCATTTCGTCCTGACATCTAAGCATCTCCTCAACTCTTAATGCTGTCTTTTCTTCCCATGAGGTAACCACCAATGTTAGGAACCAACCTCCATTAATCCAATTGTGTTTCAAACCATGGCTTACTTATCACCAAGATTCATCTAAGCAAGAGCTATTGCTAATGTTCAGGATCCTCCCAGCACTTTCAGACTCAGATGTAAGAGCTGGCTTGGGATATATGCCTTAAGATGATCTTTAATGCCCTTGGGAAAAATTTGATCAGTGACAGAGAAGAGGTTGAAGAAGTCCGCAGATAAATTCCTTTCCCTTCCTCCATCAAAGGACTGTTTGAAAGCCTTTCACCAAGTAGGCTTTATCTGGAAGATATCCCTTATAATTAGTTTTCTTGTGATGCCAGTGATTGCTCAGTGACAGAAACTGCCAACTACATTTGTTTTCGTTCCTTTGCTTTCTCACTTTCCTTTTGACTTCACTATTGCAGCTTTGGGATTGCATCTTCCAGGAAGGCTTCAGCACATAAGATTTGCTTCAGGCTCTGTTTTCTAAGAAATTCAGTCTAAGACATGTCCAGACAGGATTAATATAAGGACTAGTACTTAGAAAAATGTCTACAATGTAATAATTCTATTGAATAAAAAAAAAGATTCTTGCATTATACAATAGTACAACTTATATTTTAATACTATATGTAAATAAATTATAAATATATGATATCATAAATTTATTTATGTATAAGATTACATTGGAACTGCATAATTTTTATTAAAAAAGCATTTTTAGATCCAGTATTTGAATTTTTAGGTCCAATAGTTCAAATACCTTTTGATTGCTGTCATAATGCTCTCACTATTTTAATGACTCTGCTTTCATCTCTGTGTATTTTAAAATTTCTCCTCAAATTTCTATTATAATATATTCAGATGTAGACATAATATTAAAATACTAGACTATTACATTTCCCAAGATTTGCTATTATAATCCCAGGGAAACGTCAATGTCTAGTTGAAAAAGAGGTCTAAATAGGAGCCAAAAATTTGAACTCATTTTGCCATCACACACTTGTAAAATGCGTAACTTGGGTCCAGAAACATTCTCTCTTGAGTTTTACATCCATGACATGAGATAAACTACCTAACTACAAAAGGAACTTCCAGTTCTAACAAAGTATGAGTTTGCCAAGTGATTTTTACATACAAACACACACATTTCTCCACCCAAGATATACATCTCCTCCACTTAAGTTCATTCAACTTGACATTTACCCTATCAGAGATAAGTTTTGTTCTTTCACTAGGAAGTTCACTCCTGTCAAGGAATTGCCATGCACCCTGTATTGAAAACTGTTGGAATGAGGTCAAGCAAAACATGGTCCCTGCCTTCATGACCAAGGCCACTTCCACTGCCCCTTGAATCAATAATCCTCATGTTTATACACAGCTCAGTGCTGGTGATTCTCAATTATGTCCCTCATGGCAAACCTCAGGAACTGCTGACCTCAGAGCGACCCTACTTAGGCTGGGATGCACCTAGTTTGTGTTACCAGTGCTAAAACAGAGTTTAACATCAAGCAGTTCAGAGAAATATGTATCTTAACCATTGTAGCTCTTGCCTGCTGTCCAGAATGCCCTACTCATCATTTTCTGGTCTTGATTGTTCAGGTATTGGTGACTTAATACAATAAGACTAGTGACTGTTAAAATAAGGGACATCATTACATTAAGGGACATCACATAGCAAAAAATGCTTGTGTACCAGTAATTATAGTTCTAGCAATCCCTCCTTTCAAAATTTACATCCCAAGTAATTTTTCCAGAAATGTGTCAACTGGATGACTGGGTGAGGAAAATTTTTCTCTAATCAGCACATGCTGGTTCCTGTTAGTTTGCTCTTTGATGAGCGTGATAATTTCTATAAGCAGGGATACCCAGAGAATTAGTCTCTAAATCAGAGAGAGAGACAAGAAATCTTATCACTTTAAGAAAACTGGAAATAATTCAATAAGGCTGAACATCTGGAATCAACTTGAAGTGAACTTTACTATTCTAGACTTCAAGCATTTAGGGCATTGTTCAGCAAGTTCCTAAATAAAATCAAACTGTTACTATTTCCCATGGCAGTTAATTGTTTGAAATAAGTTTCAGATTTCACTTATTTCAAAATAGAGAGCTATGATATTCTAAGATGATAGCAATAATAATATATTATTGTTTTACAAGATTTAGCATATATTGATGTGGATATGTGTGTGTCTGTGTGTGTGTGTGTGTGTGTGTGTGTGTGGAAATCTGGAAATCTTAACTGAAATAATCACTTACATTTAAAATTTTCAGATTAAATGTAAACATTCCAAATGAACATCCTTCAGAATTGCCTAATGTTCAATATTAAAAGAATTGTAAAGGGTAATGTAGACATAGCTTTGATTTATCATTAGAAACAGACAAACCTAGGCTCAGCTCCAATGGTGCAAGTGAGAGGGCGTCACTCCCTGGTACCTGAGGTTACATGTATGTGTGTGTGTATATATATATATGTATGTGTGTGTGTGTATTTATGTATGTGTGTATATGTGTGCATGTGTGTGTGTGAATATATATACACAAACTCAGTAGTAAACCTCCACAGTGGTGCTTATAAATGTATTTTGAAATTGTTGCTTACTTTTATGTGTCTTCACTGAATTCTAGACTGCCAAAGGATAGGCAGCTACTGCAGTCATTCAATAATCTATCATCAATATAAGCAATTTGATAAAAACTATTCATTAAAGCTGAATATAAATTAGATCTAACTCAGAAATTTTACCACCAAGACTACAACCAACAGAATTCCATGCCCGTTCGCATCACTATATTTATACAACAAGGTTCTCAACTCATGATGTTCAATAAATACTTTTAATGTGACCAAATAGCTTGATTTGTTTTATGATGATATATTAATAAATATTTTACATGCATATATTTTGAGTACTATCTTCAAATCTTATGATATATCCCCAAAATGGTTTTGTTTATTTCTTCTTTTTTTAAAGAGACATCAAGAGACAGAGATAGCACAAAAGAGAGAGAGAAAAGGAGGGAAAGAAAAAGTGACAGGGGCATTTTGACAGAGTATTGCCATCAGATGTAGTGATCTTTCTGCCCAGCCTCTCAGCCTGTCAGGACCAAAGGTGTATGCCACCATGCCCAGCTTGTTTAGATTGGGCCAGGATCTAACCTGAGTTTCTCATGTAGCCTCAGGTACCAGGGAGTGATGCCTTCCCACTGGCACCACTAGAGTTGGGCCTTCGTTTGTCTGTTTCTAATGATAAATCAAAGCTATGTCTGCTTACCCTTTTAAATTCTTTTAATACTGAACATTAGGCAATTTTGAAGGGTGTTCATTTTGAATATTCACATTTAATCTGACAATTTTAAATATAAGTGATTATTTCAGTGAAGATTTTCAGATTTCCAGAAATCAATCTTCAAATCAAAATTTGGAAAATATTTGTCATTTCACCCTTTACTTGCTGAAAATTTGTTAGTTAGCATTAAAAAAAAAGACTAGAAAAGCAGAGTGCCTGCTTGAAAATGTGTTCTTTTTGTCCAGGCTCAGTGTGATGTAAAACTGCAACACTGAACTAAAAATAAAAAAAAAAAAAGAAATGAAGCAACAAAATCTCATATTTTCAATAAATGGCAAATAATTTCTCTCAGATAAATGTATTAATATTTCTACTTCATTATTCTACTTTTTATTTGTATTTCTATCTCCACACCATAATAGAATTAACCAATGTTTCTATGGTCCACATAGCATAATGAGTTTCAAGACAATATTTCCAATGCAAACTACTTATGGCAGCAAATATTAAGTAAAAGCATTTTTTCTGAGTTATAAATACCTGATCTAAGCATTTCTTTGAATATATGATAATTGTTGGTGTTACTATTTTGTACTCTTCCTGTTTTTTCTTAGATTTTCATGTAGTATAGTACTGGTACATAAGAAACAGTAAAATTGCTAATTGTTTTGTTGGTAATATTAGCTAAGTTATTCTATTTATTTTTAAATTAACCTTTTTATTTTATTTTATTTATTTTTTGAAAGAGATTTTTGCTGTAGGGCATGTGCACTCACTAGAGAAAAAGAGACAGAAAGTGAGAAATCACTCCCCCCCACCCCACCCCGAGGGGGACGGCCACACTGCAATCCCTTCTCCTCCATTCTCCTTGGGCTTTTAGACACCCATGCACACATGCCCAGCAAAAGTATCAATCCACCAGTCTGGGACTCAGACCACAGTAGGCCACGTTGGAGTCTAGTGCCTTAACCACTATGCCACATGCTGGCCCCAAATTAACTTTTTAAAGCAAATCACGAATGAAAACTTTCTGTTTTTTTGGTTTACTTCTTTTTTTCATGAGGAAGAGACATAAAAAGGAGAGAAATAAAAAGAAAAACACTATCAACAGAGCCTTAACTGCAATGCTCCAACCTTTGCTAGAGAGGATTATAGGCAAAAGCACACATGCCAAGCATGTACAGGTAGCCTCCAGAACTGAATCCTGATCTGCTATATTAGCTTCCAGCATTGCAGAGTCTTGCACTACCGCTTTACCACTTTGGCTGGGCCTTGTGAATGAAAAGTATGATGAACTTCGCAACATTACAATAATAACCCTTGTAACTCTCACTGAGATCTAAAAATAGAACCTAACAAAAGCCCAAAAAACTTAACTACTTCTCCCTTTTATTAAATAGAACTTTAAATATAAACACTATCCTAACTTTTATCACCATAGGCAAGCTCGGGATTGAGATAAATGAAATTAGGCTGTGTATACTCTTTTTGTCTGGTTTAGACTGTTCAATATTCTATAGTTAATTCAGTTGCCATATGTATCAGTAATTTGTTTATTTTGAGAGGGGGTTACTTCTGTTTGGTTTTTGTATTTTTTAGACAGAGTCAGCTTCCCTCATAGCTGGAAACACAAGCATGTGCTACATACCTGTCTTATTAGGGTGGGCCAGGAAGTGAATCCAGCTCCTATGTGACCCCAACTTGCCACATAATTGCATCAAACAGTGCATGCTATGGTGGCTGGGCTAGTAATTTGTTTGTTTTAATATCTTTATAACATTCAGGTACTTTAGCAAAGATCTGTGTAGGTCAAATATGCACATGAAGTGATACTCAAATAATTAGTCATTAGTCAATGCAAATTAAAAACAAAATAAGTTACCACTACCTATCAGACCGTTAAGATTATAAAGAATAATCATACCAAGAATTGGTGAGGATGCAGAGTAACAGGAACTCTCCATATACTGCTGTAATTCAAAATGCTACAGTAATTTTGGAAAACATTTAGATGCTTTCTTAAAGGGTTAAACATACACTTATTATATGATCCAGCCATTCTAGTCCTGGGAATCTCTTTAGAACCATGAAAAGTATATGCTTATAAAAGGTTTGGAAGACTAGTTATAGTAGATTTATTTATAATAGTTTCCTAATAAGTCCCAACTTGAAAAAAATCCAAATGTCTATCACCTTGTGAGTGGATTAACAAATTGTGGTATACCTCTGCAATAATACTATGAAGCCATGAAAAGGAATATATTGGGACCAGCAGGGGGCATGGTGGTTAAGGCACTGAACTCCCATAAGGCCAATCATGGTTCCAGTCCCAGATCTAGGGGTTTGCTTCCTCATTTTCCCTCTCTCTTTGGTGAGTACATGTGCCCTATAGCAAGTTAAAAAAATAATAATAATAAATAAAATTAAATAAATAATTATTTTTAAAAAGCATATACTATCGCTTTATGTCATAACAGAATTTCAGCATAATTTTGCTAAGTGAAATAAATCAGACTGTATATACTATATGATTCCATTTATTATATTGAATATAATATGAATCTATTAATGTGAATCTATTAATGTAAATGAGCTAATGTAATCCATTTACATTAAATTCCAAAAAAATGCAAATAAACACATAGTGAGAGAAAGTATATCAATGGTTGCCTCAGAGACTAGGAATGGAGAACTATAGGATGAAGGGTTGCAAAAAAGCTTGATGAAACTTTTGAAGACAATGGATAGGTTCAAAATGTTGATGTTATAACTCTTCAGATACATAAATAAATTTGTCTAACTTATCAAAGGAACATTATCAAATGGTTATTTTAATTGTCTTTAGTTTGTTGTATTAATGTCTGAAAGTTTTTGCCTCTCAAAGTTCATATTCTGAAACCAAATTCCTGGTACAATGATATCAAGAGGTCAGATGATTGGCAGGTAATTGTGTCATGAGAGCGTAGCTCTTATGAATGGCATCAGGGTCCTTATAGGAGTCAGAAAGAGATCCCTTTCTCCTTCACGATGTAAGGACATAGCTAGAAGCACCTTCTATGAGAAGTCAAGCCTTTACCAGACACCAGATATACTGTCACCTTGACCTTGGACTTGTCAGCCTTCAGAGATGTGAGAAATAGATTTCTTTTGTTTATTATATAAGCTACTCAATCTATGGCATTTCATTTTGTTATAGCAGCCCAAATGGACAAGTACATATGCCACTTTTACTTCAAGTACTTTCTGCAATAATTTAATACATAAGTTGCTTCTTACAGGAATTACAATCATTAAAATATAACAATGGACAAAAATATTCATCTGCATTTCCTAAATTTTGGCTAGCTTTCATTTACTTAAAAATAAATTACAAATTTTAGTAGTTGAGCATGAAATCAATTTGGGTCTATACAGTGCAGATTATAGTAAATAAGCATATAAATTTACCATTTGTCCCAACAAATACTTATTTTGCCTTTAATATCTGCTATGAGATAGAAATTCCAAATGCAGAAGTCAGCCAACAACTCCTCTCTTCAAGTTGAATTCTACTGAGGAATCAATAAGCCTGAATTTATGTTGCGGTTTGCATAAAGTTATGATGAAAATGTGGTGCTCATTTGTGCACCATATTTAAAAGGAAAGATTCCATGCAGAGGTGAGTAAGCACTGGCTGACTTCTTAAAGTAATCCAGAGAAGACCACCAATTTTCTGTGCTAAGAGAATGACTTAGGGAGAGGTGGTGCATTTGGAGGAGAGAAATGAAAAAAGAGTTTAGTTAGTGTTATTAGAGTGGGCCAGTCCTGTGGTCTTAGACACTGTGCAAAGGAAGCTGGATCCTGCATGGACAAGCAGGGTTCAGGTCCCAGCCCTGGAAGAAACACCAGATTTGTGCCTAGTACCCTGAGAAAATGAAGTGGAGGAAAGTGTGATTGCAGTGTGACTGGCCTCACTGGTGTGTGCTTTCTGTCTCTTTCTTTCTCATTGTGTGTACTGTATACATTCAGGCATTTAAAAACAAACAAACAAAAACAAAGAAATTATTATGGTGCTGGAAAATAAAAACAGAGGGATCTTAGGAGAAATCCAGCTTATGCAGAAAGTTGGGATTTTAAAGCTTAGAATCTTCAGGTAGTAGAAAAAGGCAAATGTGTGGACAATGTAGTCTTAGAAAAGTGTAAAAAGGCAGGCTAAAATAGGTGTTAAAATCATTAATTGGGAGGTCATTGAAAACTGAGGCAACTCTAGTGTGCTGAGTTCCTCCATAAGCAAACCAAATCCCAATTCAGTATAAACTATCATGTCCTAGTAAATGAAACAAGAATTTGGCAAATCAGAACAACCAACTAACTTCTAACTAGGAATTTTAATTCTGCTACTCCACAGCCAACCAATTGCTTTCTTCATCTTGCTTCCCCGAACTCATAATGAAAGTTTTCCCCTCACACTCAGATGGAGCCCAAGTCAGTGGTTTATTACTGCCCCTTTGGTAAACCTTTGCTCAAATAAATCAGCATTTTAAGGTACTTAAGTTTATCTTGTAAAGCAGTTTAAAGCCAACCTTTTATTGTAGGCATAGGATAAAAGACCTAAGGAAAATCAGTCAAAGGAAGGAGGAATAAATGGACAGAAAGGAAATGGAGACAAGAAATATCACAGCAAAGAAATAGTAAACTTCACTAAATCTTCATTTTTTAAAGATTGGCTGTGGGAACTGTATTCTGAAAATGCGGAAAATAACTTGCAAAGATCTTTTTCTGATCAAAATGTGAGATATATATATATATATATTCAGCCACAAAAATAAAGAGAAAGTTATTGCTAGGAGACCCTAAAATGAGCAGTTAAACCTAAATTGAATAGCCATACAATATAAAACTTGATTATTCCATGGATTCATTAGATTATTTTCATTTTTTGCTTTCTCATCATCTGGTTCAAATAATGATAACTAGTTGTTTATTATCAAGTGTTTGAATCCTGTAAAATTAGAAATACTTTCCAACCTAATTTGACTTTTGTGCCTAAACATTTCCAAGTGCTAATGAATGACTGAGATGACCTTGGCTAAAAATGCTGCTAAATTTTACTGGTTCCTTACCAGGTAGAAAAGCCAGGTGATTCTTGTAAAATAAAAGAGTTAGGGGGGAATGGAAAAGCCAAATGCCAAGAAACTTTGAGGGAACCTCAATAGTGAGTTTTAAGAAAGTTATGCAAAGAAAATGACAATATTTAAACAACAGCTAAGAGTTTCAATGTATTCAAAATTCTGAACTGAGGAAAGAAATATAGAAATCATATTTTAAATCTAAAGGATTTTGAAGTTATTTGTATCTTTACTGCAAAATACAAGACATATGTTATCCACTGTCAACAAACAAACAAAAATACAAACTAGCAAGGGAAACCAGGGAAAGTTTAAAGATGTCTCAATTTGGTTTACATTTTGAATGGGATTTGTTAGGGTTTTTTTCCCCCAAAATATTCAATATAATTTGCCTTTATAAGTGTTGGGGAAAATAGAAAAAAAAATTATTGAAAAGCTTCTATTCTCTTTTATCTCAAGTTTAATTACACAGTTTGTTTTTATTTTCTTGCTGAGAAAAATAATTCCTGCTTTTGTTATCAATGAATAACATAACTTTTTATAAAATTAATAGTCACAACATATCATCTACAGTTCTTGTTTGCATATACCCATGACTTTAACCAGAAACTTTATAAAGTATGTCTACAATGAGCATCCAAACTTTTTATTTTAGAAAATATTTATTTTGATTTCAAGAAAATAGAATGTTAAGAGTTCTTGCTAGACAAGAGAGAAAGAAGGAACGAAGGGGAAAGGAAGAAAAAGACAGGGATAGTAGAGAGAAGAGGGGGAGCGTCAAAGGAAAGGGAAAAGAAGGAAGGCTGGCAGAAAGGAAGGGGCTTTGCCATTTACAAAAACAAAACAATCTTGGGAACCAGCAGTTAGCGTAATGGCTATGTCGCTGGACTCCCACGTAGTCGACCGTGGTTCACGTCCCGAACCCGGTGGCTTAAAACTCACGCCGGGCGCGTGTGCGTACGTGCCCAAGATCCCGAGAGGAGAATGGAGGAGAAGGGATTGCGGCGTGACCATCCCCCCTGGGGGGTGATTTCTCGCTTTCTGTCTCTATGTCTCTCTCTGTCTGTCTGGCGAACGCACGCGCCCTATAGCGAAAAAAAAAAAACCTCTCCAAAAACAAAACAATCTTATGAAAATGTTTGGTATTTTGGACACAAAATTTTTACTTTAAAATGACCATTGAGATTAGAAGAAACAATTCTAGCTGGTTTATATTAAACTCTCTTTACCACAAATATGGCTTAAAAATCAAGGTTCCATTTTTCACAAAACAATAAAAGGAAAATTTGAGATTC
Source organism: Tupaia belangeri chinensis (assembly GCF_000334495.1). Lineage (NCBI taxonomy): Eukaryota > Metazoa > Chordata > Mammalia > Scandentia > Tupaiidae > Tupaia > Tupaia belangeri. Next base: position 3,119,143 of record NW_006159975.1, on the reverse strand, counting down.
AGCCAAGCAGGTTTTCAGTTCAGCTTTTCCAGATCTCAGAGCCCTATAACTACCTGTCTGTGTCTCGAAATGGAGACAAGCCAGGCAAGAGGTGAAATACTGTTTATGGCTGTGGTTCCACTTGTTTCAAGAAATACAAATTCTACTCTGCTGATGAGGGAGTTTCACATTACTTGCAATTATTGTAAAACATTCGTATATGAAAATAATAATTCAAACTATTATCCTCAGGAAGTCTCTCTCTCTCTCTCTCTCTCTCTGTCTTTGTCTCACATTTTGAGGCTGAAAAAGATGATACTTTTTCTGTTTACCACAATTCAATATTGCATTTGATATTCAATGTATATAGATATAGTTTTTTATCCACACACATTCAATATCAAATTGGCAGGGTCATATTTAAGCCTTTTTTATCTGAATTTTAGTATTACACTTATTAATATGAAGGCAACAAAATGAAAACCAAGAAACAAAAGCAGATCTGTATCTGCCTCCAGGAAACACTTGACACATTAGTGATTGTTTTGAAATGAATTTTGTAAAAGTTTACTAAAACCAATCTGAAACTCAATCACACAATATGGACATATAGACCCTAGCAAATGATGATGTTTGTTGTAACTTTTAATTACCTTTGAAAATATGTTCTCTCCATGATAATTTCTATACAGCACCAAGAAGAATGGAACATTGTTCTATAATAAGCCTGACATTATACTTCTGAGTTCCTGTCAAGAGAAACACTGAATGTGGTGTAGGGTAGAGGATGCAAAATGGTGAGAGGGGCAGGAGCAAGGACTTTTCTAAAAGGAGTTAACTGTTGCCAGGATATTTTCGGGAGATCCAGACTGGTTGGTCTAAACAGAGAGCTATGGACCAGCCATGGTGTGAGGATGTACTGCTCAACGATGATGGATCCATACATAAGATCACTAGTTTGTTTCCTAGTCAGCCTGTGTCCATGGTCCTGGCTGGCTGGATATCAGGGGATCATGGAGCAAGAGCTGTAAAAGAGAGAGCAGTTATGTTTTCAGGAGATTTTGAGTTAGTGTGCATGCGTTTGTTTGCATTATAAGTACTGTGTGTGTATGTACTATTTGTGTCCATATATAGATATATACTATATAGCATATGTAGCATATACAAAGAGATGAGTATACGTGTGTGCGTGTGTGTAGAGAGAAAGAGAGACCTCAAATGTTCATGGAAAATGTGTAAAAAAATATATATAAAAACTATGCATGCATTTCAAAATGTTTTGCACCAAAATGAATTTATATTTTAATTTCACATTTGGGGGGTAGAGACTTTTGCTATAGGGCATCTGTGCTCACTGGAGAAATAGAGAGAAATGGAGGGAGAGAAAAGAAATCATCCCACCAGGCAAGATGGACATGCCGTAATCCCTTCTCCTCCATTCTCCTCTTGGAATTTTGGGCATGCATGCTCACGTCCCCAGCATGAGAGTAAATCTGCCAGGTCTGGAACTCAAACCACTGTCAGCCATGTGAGAGTCTAGCACCTTAACTACCATGACATCTACTACCTCCATAATTCTTCTTTCCCAGGAATACTATGAAATCTCCTTATGTATGTGTGTGTGTGTGTGTGTGTGTGTGTGTGTTTATGTATATGTACATGTGTTTATGTATGAAAAACTTTGTAAGAAATTTTTAGGGAGACCTGTAAAAGCTGAGTTTAGGTTTTCTTTGCAACCACTTGTTTTTAACCGGTTTTATGCTATTCCTAGTGGACTGTGAACTTACTCCATTTCTTTGACCCCATTCCCTGTATCCATCTTTTTCATGAAACTTGCTTGGTCTGTCACCAACACAGATCTCTTTCCCAGAATGCTGGAAGCTCATAAACTTAATGCCACAACATTTGATATTGTTAATATTGTTGATATTATTATTTTTAAAATCCCGTTAGCTTTTGTTTTTGTTTTGTTTTGTTTTGTTTTGTTTTTCCTGACCACAACTCATGTAACCAATAGAGTAATGGAAGTGTATTGTGAGTGCTTATTAAACTTGTCTTTAATAGTTCATTGAGCTTTTTAAAAATGATGAAGGATATAAAAATAGGACCAAGAAACCTTGTGGTTATTTTTTAGATATTAAAAAACTAAGGAAAATAACACCTTTAATCTAAAGATACAGATTTGTTGCAATTTCGATCTAAAATTTTAAGAACTTTAATTGATGTCAAAATATTAAGCACTTTACCTATTTTTATTCAAGTTATTTGCTTTTTTTGTTATTGAGTTGTAGGAATTTTTTATATCCTTTGAGAGGAAAATAAAACCCTTAATAGGATGTGGTTTCTAAATACTTTTTTCCATTTCATAGATTGTCTTGCTATTCCGTTAATTGTTTCTTTTGCTGTGTAGAAGGTTTTTAGTTTAGTATCATACCACTTGCCTATTTATCTTGTTGCTCTTTTGGTTTCATATTCAAGAATCATTGTCAAAACTCACGTCAAAAAGTTTTCTTACTATGTTTCCTTCTAGACGTTTTACATCTCTGATCTTACATTTAAGTCTTTTATCGATTTTAAACTAAGTTTTGTATATGTGTATGGAGTAGAGTAAGGATTAAATTTAATATTTTTTTGTGTGCAAATGTCCAATTTTTCTAATTCAGTTTGTTGGAAAGTTGAGTCTTTCCCCATTATGAATTCTTAGTACCCTGTTAAAAAATTATTTGGACCTATATGTGTTGGCTTACTTCTAGATTCTCTTCTAACCCTTAATCTACTTTTTAATCCCTTCTCCTCCATTTCTTCCTCCCTTCAGGATTTTGGCTGTGCACCCACATGTTTCTCAAGACAGTGGTTCCAGGATTCAAACTATAATTAGTCTTCTGGGATCCAGCTGTTTTAACCACCACACCACCAGCTGACCCATATCTGTCTTTTTATGCCAGTAAAGTTTTAACTACTATGGCTTTGTAATGTATTTGAAATCAGGAAGTGATGTCTCCAAGTTTATTCTTGTTACTTAAAATCACTTTGTTTGGTATGTTTTGTGGTTCATATGAATTTTTAGGATTGCTCTTTTCTGTTTTTATAAAAAAAAGCAATTGGGATTTTGATGGAATAAGCATTGACTCTGTAGATCTCTTCGATATAAGTCGTGTTACCTCAGTAGAAAACAAAACAAAACACAGAAAATCACATTCAAATTTCTTCTAGCATAGACTAAAAGTTACAATTCTAAAGCTAACTACTTCAAACTAAACTCTCAAGTGTTTTGAATATTTTTTATTATTAAGCAAAATGTAAATAATGTAAAACATAAATTGATTCATCACCAAGTTATGTCTTCAAGCACATAGCAAATTTATGATGTGTTCACAAGATAATCTTATTTGTAATGTTATTACATAACTGTTAAAATTTGAAGGTTTTTTTTTTATTCACTCCAAGAGATATATTATCCTTAGGTTAATATAATAAAAACTAAAATCTCACCTCTCCTTTTTAGAATGAATTTGACTTCAGAACTCATTTCTGAGGATTAAAATAATGCAAGCCTTTATACATAGAATTTAAAATATCTATTGATATATATTGTGTGCTATGACATTAAAAAAGACTAAAGTCTTTTGACAATATTGGAGAGAGTTGCTCCAGCATTGCTGAATTTATTAATATTAATTTGTTACATGGCCAATATGCTATTTTATGGAAAATATTTGCCTAATTTGTGACTCAAAAAATTGTATTAAAGTAAGTTTGTAGAAACTGACCATGATACTTTATGTACAATGGACTTCTATTATAATATTCAAAGATTTGCTCCCTGTCCACCTAAAATATTTATAGGTACCTGTTTTAGTTGTCAGAGTAATTAAGTGCTATAATTTTGTACCAATCATAAAGATAACCATAGTCTTACCTGTTCCATATAAAAGAGACTGATTTTTAACAATAGAAATTTTATTTTTTAATAATGGACTTGATAGAGTTTTTTTGCTTTAGAGATTTTTTGCTACAGGGTGCATGCACTTGCCAGAGAAACAGAGAAAGAGAGACGGAGAGTGAGACATCACACATCAAGAGATATGACCATGCTGCAATACCTTCTCCTCCCTTCTCCTCTCAGGATCTTGGGCACACACACACACTCAGCATGAGTTTAAGTCACTAGGTCCAGGACTCGAACTATGGTCAACTACATGGGAATCTAGCAATGTAACCATTACACTATCTGCTGGTCCCAGGAATAGATATTTTAATAATATCTTTTTCTTGAAATAATTCAGTAACAATTCACTGACTTTTTCCTTTCATTTGATTCCTTTTTTTCTTTTTTTTTTTTTTTGAGAGGTTTTTGCTATAGGACACATGTGCTCACCAGACAGACAGAAAGAGACAGAGAGACAGAAAGAGAAATCACCCCCCAGGGGGGATGGCCATGCCACAATCCCTTCTCCTCCATTCCCCTCTCGAGATCACGCGCCCGGCGTGAGTTTAAGGCAATGGGTCTGGGACTTGAACCACAGTCAACTACGTGGGAGTCCAATGACATAGCCATTACACTAACTGCTGGTCCCTCATTTGATTCCTTATGACTGCAGTATTTTATTCATGATCATGAAAAGCAAAAACAATTATCCAATTGTTTTTAAAACATCTATCCATTGTTTTTATAACATTCAGATTACAAATACTAATAACCTGTAATATGAACAAGAACTTTTAGGTATTTGCATATTTATTTCACAGAAAAAACTCTCACAGTTGCCATGGGGCTTTCTTTATGTTAAAGTCATGGTCAGTACAAGTAATAATTTGGTCTATAAGCAAAACTCTATGTAAGTTATGTTTCTCTGTTCTTAAATTATAAGAAAATGATATTATCATCCACAATTTATACAACTTCATGAAAATAATTATAAAAAGTTTTACCAGTAAAAAATGATTGTTCATTCCCATAATAAAAGATATTCATTTATCTCATAAATATTTTAAAAAATAATACCTTATCCATATATTAACCAAAATTCTACTCTCAGTGACTAAAATATTAAAAAGGAAACAAAAGCTCTTGTGTTAAAATAATCACAAAATAAGGCTTTGAAAATCATTTTTCCAAAATTTTAATCTGAATTAGTATTTAAGCACGATACATTGTAGGTGTTTTTTTGTTTTGTTTTGTTTTGTTTTAATAATAATGACGATAGAGAGGCCAGCTCCATAGAGTGTTGGCAATATATTGCTCAAGAGAAGTCAGATCCCATATGGATACCTCACCCTGGTCACTAAAATAAATGCATGAGTGCCCAAGATTGACAGCTCTGTGATTGGAAGAATGGAATCTAAGCATAGTTGGATCCTATAGGGGTATATTTTTCTTTTGTCACAAGCATACACACATGCTATACCATAAATAAAGAAAAAAATAGTAAATAATTTTAAAAATATTATAATCACAAAATTTGAATTTCTTGTGGGAAATTTTAACTCTGCTGCCATACTTCCTAATATATAAATTAAGTTACTGTCATGTTACAGTGTTTAAACATAAAATGAATGAGTGACTCAGCTTCCAAACTAACCAGACAGATAGGTAAACCTATACTTAGCTATTCTATAATGTTTTTTTAAAATTAACTCTCTTTCATTCTATCTAGGGTCAAACTGATATAACAAAATACTATAGACTGGTGGCTTAACCAACAGACAGTTATTCCTCAGCGTTCTGGAGGCTGAGAAGTCCAAGATCAGGGTGACAGCATGGTTAGCATCTTGGTCAAGGCCCTCTTCCTGGCTTGTAGTTGATCACCTTCTAGCTAAGTCTTCACATGACGGAGTGAGCTCTGTTTGCTCCCTTTTTTCATAAGGACACTAGTACCATTATGGCAGCCTAATGTTATGACAGCATCAAAACCTAGTTATTTCTGAAAGGTTGCACCTCCATATACTATGACATTAGGGGTTAGGGCTCCAAAATTTGAATTTGAGGGAGAATCATAAGCATTCATTTCATCACATTATCCACTGCTGCTTACATAATTATTAGATAATTATGTAATGTTTCCTCAAGACTAACAACTTCCAATAAGGTTTTCATTTTTAGCTGTTGGTCCTATCCTCTCTTGAAGAGGATGAGTGTTCAACAGAAAAGGTGTCATTGGCTTTGCATCATGAAACCTAGTGTTTTCACTCACATTACAACAAGGTTTCTCTGCTTCTGAGGGGCCCAGGAGCCCATCTAAGAAGAAAACTTCTTAGAAAACTTTAGCTTCCAAATATTTTCACTTCTTTCTTTGACTGTCTTTCATCAGCATTTAATTACAGTTAATTCTCTTCCATAGTTAAAGTTACTGATCTTTTCCCTTACCTCAGTTTTTCACTACCCACCCTATAGCTCTTGACCTCAACACAAACTTCTTGACGGATTTGACTGTATTCATTTTACCCCTGTCCTTACTTGCTTGTTTTTTGTTGTTGTTGTTGTTGTTCTTGGGAACGCATGCACACATACCAGGTGTGAGTTTTAAGCCACCGGGTCCGGGACTTGAACTGCAGTTGCCTACATGGGAGTCCAGCGACATAGCCATTATGACAACTCCTGGTCCCACCTGCTTGTTTTTCAACCTTATGTTAACAATCTTCCGTGTTCACCACTGAGAACTGCGATTGCTAGAATAACTCTCGGCCTCCTTAAACGTAAGTGTTAGGGACATTTTCAGTGTTTCTTTTCCCCAGCCTCACATGGCGCTTTTGATTCCTGCTTTTTTTCCTTCTGACTTCTATACCAGCGGGTTCCTTTCTTTTCTTCCCATTTATTGAGACTTTCCCTCTTAAAATACTTCACACACCATTTCCTTTACATGCATTTAATATTGGATTTCCTCAGGTTTCTATTTTAGGTTCTTTTCTTTTTCACTTTAAATTGTTTTTAATGGTTTGAAATGACATTTTTAAACCTAACTGTTCATAATTTTTTCCTCAACACATGCCTAGACTGCTCTCTGATTTCTAAACGAAGCAGATAGGTACAATACAATACTTTTAAAAGGCATCTTGTCCAGCACTTACCTCATATTTCCATCCAACTAAAGTATGTGCCAGATGAACAAATAGAACCATCTTTTAACCAGTTGTTCGGGTTGAATCTGGCGTGGATTCTTACTATCTGGTCTCTCACTTTTCTTCACTTACAGAGGCTCCCCTGGCTGTTTCCTAGAACATGCCATGTTCTTTCCTGCTTCTGGGCTTTTCATTTGCAATTCTATTTGTCTGGGAAACACTCCTTTTGAATATCTGCCCTAGCTTTCTTTTTTTATTGCCTTCAAGATTTGACTCAAATGTCATATTTTTAGTGTGAACTTCAGACATGTCTCTATTCAAAACCCTCTGCTGCACTTCTGGACTGCCTATTCACCTTTGTACTTTGCTGTTTTCCTTCTTTGTGTTTGTTGTCCTTTGACATTTTTTTGTTTTGTTTTGTTTTGTTTTGTTTTTTCAGTTTTGCTGCTTTCAGTAGACTGTTTTCTTGAAAGAAAATGGTTTGTGTCTGCCTTGCTTGCTGTATTCCTTATTCCTTAAAAACAATGTTTGACAACCTGTGCATACTCAGTAAACATTATTGACCTAATAACATTCAATTGTGTTGAAATTATACATTCAATAGCTGTCATCTTCCACATAATATAAACATTTTGGGGTCAAAAAAGCTACGAATAGTTATTGTCAGTTAAGAAACTGATGTAGGCAAAAGGTAGCTGGAAAAGTATGGAATAAGGTATCTGAAAAGGCAAGTCTCAAAGATATATATACCTAAACTAATTTATGTTTTAGTATTAGCTAAGTGAATAGTTTTCCACTATAATAAAAGGTGGAGGACAATGGGTAAGCATTGAAGTGTAGAAGCAGAGGGAACCAGCAGTTAGTGTAATGGCTATGTCGCGGGACTCCCACGTAGTCGACTGTGGTTTGCGTCCTGGACCCAGTGGCTTAACGGGCGCATGTGCATGAGTGCCCAATATCCCGAGAGGAGAATGGAGGAGAAGGGATTGCGGTGTGGCCATCCCCCCGGGGGGGTGATTTCTCACTTTCTGTCTCTGTCTCTCTCTGTCTGTCTGGCGAGCGCACGTGCCCTATAGCGAAAATCTCTCCAAAAAAAAAAGAAGTGCAGAAGCAGAAAGTTATAGAGTCCCCTCGTGTTAGTTTTAATTTTTTCTGTGAGGGACCAGCAGTAAGCATAATGGCTATGTCGCTGAAGTTCCATGCAGTTGACCACGGTTCAAGTCCTGGACCCAGTGGCTTAAACTCACACCGGGCGCATATGTGTGTGTGTGTGTGTCCAAGATCCCCAAGATCCCGAGAGGATAATGGAGGAGAAGGGATTGCAGCGTGGCCATCCTCCCTGGGGGGTGATTTATTTATTTATTTTTTTTCCTGGGGGTGATTTTTCACTTTCTGTTTCTTTGTCTCTCTCTGTCTGTCAGGCAAGCACACATGCCCTATAGCAAAAACCTCTCAAAAAAAAATAATAATTTTCTCTGTGAATTAAGAACAGAAGTCAGGTGTTTGGTTAGTTGAATTATTAGGGAAAATGTCAATTTTCTCAAATTTTAGGCAATTTGTGAAAAATTTGAAATGTTACAGGCAACAGTAAAGCATACTAAAATTGTAATTAAAGTGATCATCACAGAATTCCAAATTGGGTAAAGGGAAATATAAAGTTAGGACAAGAAATATAAAATAAGAAATTTCAGGATAAATAGGGTGTCCTATTAGATAACTAGCACTTCAAAAATTACTGACAGGGCATGCCAATCAGGAACACAGTAAAACACCACACTCTGTGAGATAGATCCATGTAAAGGTACTGCTGCAAGTCTGGAGATCTCCCTGAGTATGCTGAATACATGTGTACCCATGATATGGGTTGGCTAAAGCTGAGAGTAGTTTACCATGTCAAGATCCTATTGTGGGTCCTCTCTCTCTCGTCCTCTCTGATTCTCTCCTCTCACTCATGGAAAAATAAATAAATAAACTTAAAAATAAAAGGGTAAGTGAAACTTTTAAGAAAATTACTTATGGGGGAAGGTGAAGTTTGAGATATGTATGAATTTGTAATTTCACACATAGAATAATTATTATTGATAATACATGGCCATTGGAGAGGACAGTAATAGGAAAAAAAGATGAGCTTTTTTTGTTGTTTTCTTTTTTTGGAGAGGATTTTTTTTTTTTTTTTTTTTTTTTTTTGTTTTTCGGGGAGTTTTTTTTTTTTTTTTTTTTTTTTTTTTTTTTTTTTTTTTTTTTTGGCTATACGGTGCCTATGCTCACCAGACAGACAGACAGACAGAGAGACAGAAAGTGAGAAATCACCCCCCAGGGGGGATGGCCACGCTGCAGTCCCCTCTCCTCCATTCTTCCCTCCAGATCCTGGGCACTCACGCATACGCGCCCAGCATGAGTTTAAGCCACCGGGTCCGGGACTCAAACTGTGGTCGACTACATGGGAGTTCAGCGACATAGCCACTACGCCAACTGCTGGTCCCAAAGATGAGCTTTTGAAGGTGAGTTACATTAATGCAATATGATCCAGCTATTTCAATTCTGGGTATATACCCAAAGGAAATGAACTCAATATGTAGGAAGAGATACCTGCACTCTCATGCTCATTGCAGCATTCGTTATTCACAATAACTAAGATGAGGAATCAACCCAAGTGCCCATCAATGAATGAATGGAAAGAGAAAATGTGGTTATACACAATGAAATATAACAAAGCCTTAAAAATGAAGAAAAGTCTGTTACTTGTGACAACATGGTAGAATCTGAAGAATATTGGGCTAACCGAAATAAGCCAGACATGAAAATATCACATAATCTCACATATGGAATCTCACATGTATATGGAATTTTAAAAAGTTGAACTCATAGAAGTACAGAGTAGAATGATAGTTGTCTGGGGTAGATGTTAGTCAAGGAATACAAAATTATACTGAAAAAGGAAGAGTAACTTCAAAGGATTTATTGTATAACATGTTGACTACAGGTAATAACAGTGTATTGAAAATTGATGAGAGTAGATTTTAAATAGTCTCACCTCACACAAAAAAAATGATAATTATGTGAGGCAATGGTTATGTGTCAAAATATTATTTTGTACACCATAAATATAGACAATTTTATCTATCGATGAAAAATTTTAAAAATATATTGGATATATGTAAATATTTATAGAAATTCTGATTTTTTATTTCAAAGCTATGACCATTCATATTATAATGAAGATTTTTACTAAGAAGTCAGCTCTAGTAACAATTTTTATTCAAGACAAGAAAGCTTACAGTGGCAACTAGCAAACTTTTGTTTTATTCTCATTCCAAGATAAACTCTGCCAGCTTTTTTCTGCACCAGCTGCTGTACAAATTGTCGAACACATGCTCTTGGAGATGCAATATGTCTTTAGGCCAAAGAGTAGGAGGACTGATATGGCAACTTCAAACTTAGTAATTGTACCTTATTCTTTCTTTGTTGTTGGCAGTAGAAAAATAAACTCCAGCAAGTAGGAGGGCTGATATGGTATCTGTGCAACTTCAAACTTAGTAATTGTACCTTATTCTTTCTTTGTTGTTGGCAGTAGAAAAATAAACTCCAGCAATTTTCAATAACAAATTAATTATTGATCAGATATTTTTTATATCATAAGCTTTAATTTATTGAAATACCTATGGAAGTTAGCCAATTGTAGTAGACATTGAAGAGAGGTGTGAAATGAGTCTTTATCATGAGTCTTTACACATGTGAGAAGATGTGCACTTAGTCCACACTTATCTATGATATAGGGAAGGTGATGAAGATAGTGCTTAAATAATTCAATTGGTTCAATCTCTTAAATTTTTTTTAAAAACCAGAGTTGTTAAAAAGAATCAAGACTAAAGATATTAAACGTCAGATATAGGAAATATTGTCTTGAACTAATTAAACCTTTTTATAATAAAAATTTTAAAATATTTTGTCAGTATTTTAAATCCTCCATCCTGTATTAGTCAAGCAGCTGTGAAAATATTGCATATAACAAAAATATTAAAGATGAACTTTAAATATATTGAGAAAGATAAAAGGTGTTGCGCAATATTCAAATTTAATCTTTACAGTAGAAACTTCAGTATGGGGACCAGCAGTTAGCATAATAGCTATGTTGATGCACTCCCATGTAGTCGACTGTGGTTCGTGTCCCGGACCCGGTGGCTTAAAACTCACGCCGGGCGCGTGTGCGTGTGTGCCCAAGATCCTGAAGAAGAGAATGGAGGAGAAGGGATTGTGGCATGGCTATCCCTGGGGGGTGATTTCTCACTTTCTGTCTCTCTTTCTCTGTCTTTGGCGAGCGCATGCACCCTACAGCATGCACCCTCTCAAAAAAAAAAAAAAATTCTGTATCTATTATTTCTGTTACTTGATGTCAACTGCAATTCAAACTCAAAAACCTAATATGGATCGAAATGAGTCTTCTCTGACACCATAAACTAAAAATATTGTAATGTAAAGTCCAGTTGATAGTTATCATGCTATTTCCATGTAAATAATGAAAATCTTGGGCTCAAGTCAAGCCCTGGGAAAAGATATTATACTTTTTAAATGAAATCTGTCATGGAGATGAAGGAAAAAAATAAAACCAGCAACTGTTTTTCAAATTAAAGACTATGCTTTTAATTTATTTTTCCATACAAAAAAGAGATCTTTGTTTACATGCCTTATCAACAAGACTAAAACCAGCTGAATGAAACAACAAAGTAAACTTATTTAAGTCTGATCCAGTGAAAACAAGTCAGAGCAAGTGTTTAATGTTAAGTTTGGAAAAAATTACAACTAAACTGGATAGGTTCCTGAAACCTGGGGCCATTTTCTCACCTGGCACTGTGGTCAGAAAACTATTCCAAGTGTAGCACTCAATCTCACTGGCCTACCAACTTTTCAGTCAAAAGCTAGAATTTCTTAATAGGTTCTTATGAATGAGAGAAGAATCATATTTTCTTGTTAATGTTTTTGCCATTGGAAAAACTTCATGTTCTCATCTTGTGTTAAACCTATTTCTTTCTACTTGCCTTTTTTCCCTCTCTTTTTTCCCTCTGCAAAATTATTATAAAATTTCACATGCAAGAAGCTGACTTTTAATTGGAATACTTTTTAACTATGCCTTTATGAAAATATAGCCCCACATTCTAGTTTTCCTAACTTAGTATATATAAACTTTTTACAAAGCTCTTGTCTATTGCATTCACAGTTATTTATAATTATAGTGTTCCCACATACCCAAATATATCCTGAAGTTATCACAAAGAAAACCTGGAATAAATTAATTGAATAAAATCTTAAAATGAAAAATGTGAGCATTTTAATTTTCTACCAATTATAGATTATCGTAAATCGGTTATAGAGTGAACCTTTATAATGAAATGTATTAACTTTATTTAAGAAATATGCAAAACCAGGAATTTGTTGGGTAGATTACTAAACTCCATCTTCCTTTGTTCCAAACAGTTAGACTTTCCAAAATTTGGAAAAGAGACAAGGGCCTATGGTGCAAACATTTTAGAACTGACAATTGCATGCATATGCCATGATCCCTTTATAATTAGAGCACTATTCAGATTCAAAATCAGTTTGAACTGTATTCACGTGCGTGTGCGTGCGTGTGTGTGTGTTCGTGTTTACATAGAAACTTAAATACTAACTTTTGAGTATTGGGGAAAGAATAGAAACTACTGCATAATAAATTTGTCTTTGCATCCTTTGCATCCTCTCACCAAAACCAGTGCTGTTCTTTCTACTGTATTTCACGTCTTTTCTTGTTGTGATTTCCCAAGAAATCAGAGATTAAATACTAAACATTATTTAAACTCTATCTCCTACAATATTCAATAATTCTCTATTTTATTTCAATATTACTTTTGATTGTATATCCAGCACCTTCCTATTGGTTTAAAGCCTCAATGTCTCTGCCTTTAAATATAAGAGGTATTCCAAAAGTTTATGGTAATGTGCATTATAAATTTTCCTTTGATTGGCTATGTTAAGATTATCTTTGTTAATTTATGTAATTGTTTCTTGTCTCAATTTTTTTTTGAAATATTTTTGCTACAGGACACATGCACTTGCCAGAGAGATAGGGAGACAGAAAGTGAGAAATCACCCCCCAGGGAGGATGACCACGCCGCAATCCCTTCTCCATTCTCCTCTCGGGTTTTGGGCCCACATGCACATGCACCTGGCATGAGTTTCAAGCTGCCAGGTCTGGGACTTGAATGCAGTTTGCCATTTGGGAGTCCAGCATCACTACCATAATGCCATCTGCTGGTCCCATGTTGCCTGATTTTTAACCAACATGCTCTTTTTAGAACTGTAACTCACAGTAAAAACTGTCATAGACAATTCAGCACATACTTACAGAATAATCATTGAAGCAAGTTTCAAACACATCATGTTAATGAATGTGGAGAAAATGCTTATATCTTGATTTGTTCATTATATACCCTATACATACTTTTAAAGACCATCAAGGATTTGGTAATTTAAAAATCAGTGCTTATCTTTGCATTTTGTATATGTAACCATGAAGTTAGTAATGTTTAAAATTTTGTCTTTTATGAACTTTTAGAGCCCACCATATCACACAGCAAATTAGTGACAGAGTGGATAGTTTAGATTAATGTTAACATCTTCAGTTTTGCCTGATTTTTGTGTACTCTGCTTATTCTGTGAAAGCCTTTAGCTAAGCTACAGAAGCATTGTAATATCTTTGTCAGTTTTTATTATACATTGTTTATAAAGCATGCTTTGGAAAGCATGACTTGTATATTTTTGGGAGAAAGAGGTGGTTTATGAGCAGAAAGTAACCTGGATTTTCTTTTTGTTACGTTTACAGGCTATATGCCGAAAGATGTCTTTTCGATTAGAAAAAATTCTTATTGATTTAATGCACAGTTTGGGAATGCACAGAGTAGAAAAAATTGTATTAACTCAGATGTCATGCATTTCTGGTATGAGTCTGAATTGTTGACTTACCAGGATTCAGTAATATTTAAAAGGCTTTTGTGCTTTGGCTGAAAGTCATTAAGGTGGAAGGAAAGCTCAAGTGATCATATGTCCCTGTCGGAGAGGATATTCATCCTTATCAAATTGCCTTGTGCTGTATTCTCTGCTTGCCATTCCTGCCAAAGACTGTGCTGGCATTAAAAGGCAATTATTTCTCAGTCTTTAAATCCTATAAGGTTTCCAGAGTCACATCACAGAGAGACATAGAAGCCTCCTTCCAGCACTGTGCTTGCTGGGATCATTTCACAGCATGCACTGGGTTAATGTTGTAGCGGGGAGGACTCTTGGCTCTTTGGCAAGTTAAGAGTATCCAGTCTTTTAAAGAGCAATAAGTGAAAGTGAAAACCTTTCATCTCTACTACCATACTTTAAAACTTTTTTTCAAAATTTCTTTTAAAATATTGGCCACTTAAATGTTAATTTTAAAAGTATTTATTGGTAAGACAATTTTTGTAGTTTTTTTTTGTTTGTTTTCACTTTTGTTTTATTTTGCCATAGGGTGTGTACACTTTCCAGAGAGAGACAGAGAGAGAGAGAGAGAAAGCGAGAAATCACCTCCCCCAAGGGATATGACCACACCACAATCCCTATCCTCCAGTCCCTTTTCAGGATTTTTGGCACACATACACATATGCCAGTATGATTTTCAAGTCACCAGGTATAGGACTTGAACATGGTCAGCCATGTGAAAAATTTAGCTCCTTAATCACCTGCTGGTCCTTACTGAAATAATTTTTTACAGAGCTTTAAAATGAAATAACTTCACTACTAAAGCAAACTACTGGCCATTTGATGATACAGTTTACATTTTTACTTGATATAATTAGAACTTTAAAAAAATAAAGGATTTCTTAGAAATTATGAGCTAAATATCTTCATTTTGTGTAGGAGGAAACCAAAACATCAAAAAACTGATTGACTTTACCAGAGGCTTTTGGCCACTTAATGATGGAACCCTCATTGGAACTAAGCTCTCCTCTTTATAACCATAGAGTCTTATGATTAAATTTCTAGAATAATTGTGTGGAAATTTCAGTATAATCTACCCCCAGATAAGACTGCTTAAGAAGAAAGTGCTCGGAGCCAGCAGGTGGTGTGATGATTGGGGCACCGGACTGCCACATAGCTGACCATGGTTTGAGTCCCAGACCTGGCGGCTTGCAAATCACACCAGGCATATGTGCATGCATACCCAGGAGGAGACTGGAGAAGGAATTGAAGCATGGCCATCCACCCAGGGAGTCATTTTTTGCTTTCCCTCTGTCTGTCTCTTTCTGGTGAGTGCATGTGCTTTACGGCAAAAAAAAAAAAAAAGTAGGGTGCATGTGGGTGTGCCCAAAATCTTGCTGGGAAGGATAAATTAAATAAAAAGGATTGTGGTGTGACCACACATTATAATTTCTCTCTCTCTCTTTCTGGTTAACACACAAGTCTAGGCATTAAAAACCAAAAAAAGGAGGAGGAGAAGGAGAATAAGAAAAAGGAGAAGAACAAGGAGAAGGAGAAGTGTTCTAATTAGGAAAGATTTTTTCCTACCTGTAGTGCAAACATTAAAAATGTTAGGTGCTGGGCTGACTTCTCTGTGGCACAGTACTAATGTGCTACAAGAGAAGCCATATCCTACATGGCAAACACAGTTCTAATCCCCAGCCCAGTACACTGAAACACCCTGGGCAAGCATGTGAGTAGCCAGGATCTGATGGACTAGAGGATTGAAGGAAGGAGACTGCAAATTGGCCAGACTCTGTAGAAAGTGCTTCTGTCTGTCTCTGCCTTGATCTCTCTCTCTCTCTCTCTTTCTCTTTCTCTTCCACTCTCACATTTGTATGTATGCACTCTACCATGAATCAAAGGAAGAATATTTTTAAGAATGGTAGGTCCCATAGACTGAATGTTTGGATAACTTTGGAGGTTGGGCTTTTCTAGTGTGTTCCCTCTTGTTAGTAACTGAAAACCACAAACTGGGCAATTTATTTTTCAAAAAGAGGCTTATTTAATAGCTAATGACTCTGGATATCTAAGATCAAGGGGATACATCTCATAAGGGTTTTCTTGTTGGTGAGGATGCCCTGCAGAGTCCTGGGGCAGCACAGGACATCAAATAGCAAGAGAGTGAGAGCTTGTGTCTGGGCCCAAGTCTACTAGGTCTCACTCTCTCTCCTTACAAACTCATCAATGTTCAATCATGGGAGCCTCATTTGATTATAGTACTTATCTTAATCACTTGCCAAAGGATCGGCTTCTTAATCCCATAGTCAGCTTAAGTTTCCACCCTCTAAACATCATCACAAATAAATTCCCACACGTGTTTTCTTTGAAGAACACATTCAAACCATAGTACGGGTCTTGTAATTCTAGTTAGATTGGGGCATGACAATGATATCCTACCTGTGATGGAATTACTATCCTTATACAGAGATGAAAGGACCAGAGTTTCTTCTCTCAGCCAAGTGAGAATGCAATGAGAACGTGAACCAGGAGGAGGGCCCTTACTAAGAACTGAACATGCTGACACTCTGATCTCAGATTTACATCCTTCACAATTGTGACAAATATATTATTGTTCAAGCTACCTAGTCTATAATATTTTGCTTTGATAGTATGAGCTGAGTAAGACTGTAAAAGAGAATGTTTATTTGGTAAAATCACAAGTGCAGGACTAGACCCATAGTGCAGCAATTAAGCACTGGGCATAGGGAACCAGATCCTACATGGCTGACCATAGTTTAAGTTCCAGCCTTGGCAACTTGATAAAAATGTAGAGTGCATGTGTGAGTGCCCAAAATCCCTCTGATGAGCACACATGTCTTCTGACAACAACAACAACAAAACAGTAAGGGCATGGGAACTCTTAAAGAACTTCAGCTCCGCTCCATGTAAAATAAAGAGATACAAGGAGTTTAAATCTAAGAGTAAACATGATACTCTCATGCAAGCATATATCACATAAATGAGATGTAAACATTTCTCAAGTTGCTATTATTGCATCTTTGTTTTCTATAACCTTTAAGTAACTCTTAACTGTGTTATATACACACTATGATATACATATCCATATGCACTCACATATGGATATCTATATCCATGAATGTGCACAAATATATACACATATATGCATAGACACCTATGCATGTACCTCAAATCTTTCATAAATAATATGATTTTTAGAGATGGTACAATCAAAATACATCTTTATAATTAAGAAAGAAAACTGTTCTCATAAAAAGCAATAAATATTTCTCTCATTCTATAAGGAAGTAGTTCTCCTAAATAAACACCCAATTAAATGAAATAATCTGTATTTCAATAAGTTTTAAGTCGTAGTCACTACTTATGTTTGAGATGAATAGAGACTTCACAGTTTTCTCCAAGGACAATGGATAAGAAACTGCTTTACATTGGCATAACACAAAGAATAACTGCAGAGCTTTTCCCAAAGCAAACTGATTTCTTCCAAAGTTTAATTGCTGGATTCATTTCTGGAGACAGTAAGTTGCCAGCACTTTTTTTTTTTTTTTTAAAGAGAAAGATTTTTGCTATAGGGTGTGCGCACGCACCAGAGAGACAGAAACAGAAAGCGAGAAATCCCACCACCACCACCCCCGCCCCCGAGGAGGGATGTCTACACCATAGTTCCTTATCCTTCATTCTCTTCTCGGGATCTTGGGCACACATGCACAAGTTTCCAGTGTGAGTTTGAAGCTGCTGGGTCCAGGACTTGAACCACGGTTGACTAGGTGGGAGTCAGTGTCTTTTTTTTTTTTGTCTTAGAACACATGCACTAACTGGAGAATGAGAAAGAAATGAGACAGTGAGAGGGAAAGTTGTCCAGGAGAGATAGCATGCTGTAATTTCTTCTCTTCCATTCTTCCCCCAGGACCTTGGGCATGCACACACATGTGCCTGGCATGATTTTCAAGCCACCAGGTCCGGGATTCGAACCATAGTCAGTCATGTGTGAGTCCAGTGGTGTAACTGCTACACCATCTGGGTGAAGTGATGGAAAGTCAATACAGAAAACAGCAGGCTAAGGGTATGTGAAATGTTTTCAGACTGGACAGTGAGTGTTTAGACTTATAAAACGAGAATATCATATACTAGTAGTTGGAAGGGGAGGGCTTTCATGGAAGGCAAAGTTTAGATGTTTGGATTTGTTTTATGTGTTTTTTCTGATATGGAATAAGTTGAAATTGATAATGTAAGTAGGGAGAGGATGGGGGAGATTGAAAATCCCAAGGAAAAATAATGTCCATGGAGAATGTATGTGGGGAAAATATTCTAAGATTCCTTTTATACAAAAAAAAGAAAGGCTCCTTCAGACAACAAAAGAGGGCCATGGATGCAGATCAGTTGGCAAGATTGGTAACAGGATATCAACAGCCTTCCTCCTGTGATTTTTAACTCTATAAAAAAGAGCCACCAGGTCCGGAAATTGGTAAAATGAGTGGTCTGGGTTTAATATACATCCTCAAATGTCTCTCCATCTTCTAAAATTAAGTTTTTCAAAATCATTTTCTTCTTCAAATAGTCTCTCTTTTCTTGATTCTCTCTGCTATTGGTCTTTTAATTCTTCTGGTTTTCTAGTTGTTTTCACTTCTTTCTCTTACTTTGAGTCTACTTCCTATTGCAACTGTATACAGGAAGTGGCCAGTCTAGTTGATCTTTTTCTTCCCTGTGTCTTACAATTCATTGTTCATTTCCCTTCTACCATATTGTTATTGCACTCTTTTTTTTTTTTAAGAGGTTTTTGCTATAGGGCGTGCACACTCGCCAGAAACACAGAGAGAGAGAGACAGAAAGCGAGAAATCACCCCTCCCCACCCCCCCAGGGAATGGCCACGTCGCAATCCCTTCTCCTCCGTTCTCCTCTCGGGATCTTGGGCATGCACGCACACGCACCCAGCATGAGTTTAAGTCACCGGGTCCCGGACTTGAACCGCTGTCATCTACATGGGAGTTCAGCGACACAGCCATTACACTAACTGCTGATCCCTTGTTATTGAACTCTTAATCAATAGAATTGATTATGTCAGAAACCAACCATAAAAGAGATTTCTGTCATGGAATAACTTTCTACCTGGTCTTAATGTTCCCTTTCTTTTCGTATCACCCCCTATGTCATTAGCAAATCACAAAAACACTACCTCAACTTGTTCCCTTTGCTAAAACCTTCACTGGTTCCTCCATGGTGACAGGATAAAATGCAGTCTCTTACCCTGAAATACAAAGCTCTGTGTTATTGGTCTCAAACTACTTGTAACAATTTATGTCACCTAATGCCAACCTAACTGGCAACCCCAGTGACAAAAATCTGCTCTTTTATCCAAATCTCATGTGCACATTTGTATTTAATTGCTTTTCTGTACTTTCCCTCAGTTTTAATGACCAGTTGTATTAAAAACTTATCTTACAAGTACCTTATATTCTGAGAAGTATTTGTAGACTGTCTTCTATTCATCTCCTTCTTCCCACTTAAATAGCATTTATGTTATTTCCCATTGATTTGGAAATACTACAACTTTTCTTTCTATTACATGTTATAATTTTAAGAAGCAGAGCCCAGAAGTCAATTTCCTAAATTTAAAACTTGACCTAATCCTGGGGCCCAGTAGATGGTGTAATGGTTACATTGTTGTACTCCCATGTAGTCAACCGCAGTTCAAGTCCCAGACTTGGTGACTTAAAACTCATGCCTGGCATGTGGGTGGGTGTGCATGTTTAAAATCCTGAGAGGTTACTGAAGGAGAAGAGATAGCTGTGTGGCCATTTCCTCTGGGGGAGGAGAGGGTTTCTCACTGTCTCTCTGGTAAGTACATGTGCCCTATAGCAAAAACCTCTCTTTAAAAAAAAAAAAAAAAAAAAAAAAAAAAAACTGCTTGACCAAATTTTGTTTCAAGTTAGTGACTTTGGCAACTTTTTAAACCTGCCATGTCTTAATTTCTTCAACTGTAAAATAACCTCTTTCTCAATACAAAGTACTAACAAATGGTTGCAATAATGAGTAAGTCCTTATTTGATCATTACATATTATAATCTTATGCAGAAAAATCCCATTATTCTCCCACAGATATGTACAATTATTATGTCAACTTAAATAAAAGACTTCTTGGGACTGACAAGTGGCATGGTGGTTAAGGGTTCTGGACTCTCACATAGCCGACCACAGTTTGAGTCCTGGACCTATGGTTTGCTTTTTCACTTTCTCTCTCTTTCTCTCTCTCTCTCTTCTCTCTCTCTCTCTCTGTCCCTCTATGGTCAAATAAATTAAATCTATCTATCTATATATCTATCTATCCATCCACATATATAGTTAAAATAATTCTTTTTAAAAAAAAAGCTTAGGAAAAGTCAAAGGAGAAAATTTGCATTAAGTGGTTACCAAGTATCTCAAATATGATGAACGTCAATGTAAGTTAAAGTTGTCTATTATTGTCATCATTATTACTATTAGGTCATTGGGAAAATCAGAATGTATTTTTCTATGTTTTTCTATATAAAAATGTGTCATGACTTTCCCAACCACCCAGTATTAAATTGTTTTTGAGCTTTTACTTTCTTCTCAACTAACATTTAATTATTTTCTATAGTTTCACAAAGCCCAATATCTAGGTAAAATACAGCCAGGGGAAGTTGAAACAGTCATCTGTCCATTAGATGAGTTCCAGCTCTTCCTAGAGTGTGCAGACCAACCAGGGCCACACTCCTTATGTTTCTCACGTAGGATTGTAGCAATACAGAGGCCTTACAGGACCATGGTGCTCCACAACCACTCCAGTCATCCTTATCAGAGTCACTCTTCTACCAACCCTATTCTTGTAGATCCTACTTGACACCTGCAACAGTGGCCCAGTGACCATGTGCACCGGAAGGCCCCAGTCTATGGACAGACTGACTTTCACTCTGAGATTTTCACATCATTCATTGCAACAAATGCCCATGATGGGACCAGTAGGTGGCATGGTGGTTAAGGCGCTGGACACTCCCACATGACCAAACATGGTTCAAGTCCCAGACCTGGTGGCTTGCTTCCTCACTTTCTCTCTCTCTCTCTCTCTCTCTCTGACTCTCTCTGGTCAAATTAAAATAAATAGATGAATAAATAAAATTAAATAATTCTTTTTAAAAAATGCCCATGATAAGTATCATGACTTCACTGAGTGCTCAGGCATCAGAATAACCTTTATCTTGCCTGAGCAGCAGCAGTACAATAACAGCAACAATAACAGCAGCAGCAATAGCAGCAACAGCAATAGCAGCAACAAGTGGTTCCTCAACCCCAACCCGAACCCCAACTCCAGAGGATTCAACGACTCAGCAGCAGCAACAGACAGCATCTTTGGTCAACAGTTCTTCAACATCCAGCCATAGTCCACTACCAATATATTTGTACTGTACTGAGCCACCTGGAAGAACTGCTTCTGCACTGATGTGCCTCCATCCTTTCTTCTTAATGTTCAATCCTCTTCCAGGGCTACTACCAGTAGCCTGGGGCACTTCTTTCAGATGCCATGTGTTTATTTTTTTTTATTTTTCATTAATTAATTTATTTTTTACATTTTTTCCACAAACATTTACTTTACATGTCAAAAAAATTTTAGCTCATAATACATAGTTCTTTTTTTTTTTTTTGAGAGGTTTTTGCTATAGGGCATGTGCACTCACCAGAGAGACAGAAAGCAAGAAATCACCCCCCCAGGGGGATATGGCCAGGCTGCAATCCCTTCTCCTCCATTCTCCTCTCGGGATCATGAGCACGCATGCACATGTGTCCAGCGTGAGTTTAAGCTACCGGGTCTGGGACTCGAACCACGGTTGGCTACATGGGAGTCCATTGGCATAGCCATTATGCCAACTGCTGGTACCAAAACATAGTTCTTGACAGTTAATAAACAAATTTCAGAATTTCAAAATACTGAAAAGATAATGTTCAAAATATGTCTTATAATTTTGTATAATTTTGTTGTGACTCTGTAACAACAGAGACAGTATGGTTTTAAATATTTTTGAGAAAAAAAATGTACATGTTAACTACTCAAATTGTTGGAAACCAAATGCCCAGCACACAAGTTACATATAAACCTTCTCAAATCAGCCCTGCCTACCAAGTATTCTGTAATATACCATCTGCTAGCAAAGATCAGTATCTTTTTCTTCCTTCAACATCTTTCTCAAGATAATCCTCTGGTGTAGGTGCTCTTTTGCCATCTCTAATGATTACAATGCTGGGCTGGGAAAGTCCAGGTTATTTTATGTTATAAATTCTTTCATGTATCTTCTCTAATCCTCTCTGCCAGGCAGAACTATTCATGGTGCCAGGCCATCTTTCCAAGAGCTTATGTTGGCTTACTTGAGATCCACCTTAGTTCCATAGTTTTCTGATTAATCTTCAGATATGACATTCCAGTCAAAGCCCTGTCCAGTAATGAGTATTTCTAATTTCTGATTCAATACAAGTATTATTGAACTTATGTCAATAACCCTTCTGCCAAAAAATTAGAATACTCCCAAATATTTTCCAATTGCAGAGGGGTCAGGAAGGAAAAAAAGTTTGTTTCCGTTTAAACATACAAACAAGAAAAATATTTTAACAAATTGCTGAACCTATTAATAACTTGAAAGTAAAATGCTTAAATCGGGAAAACAAAGCATAGTTAAAAAAAAAGAAATCAGTAATGTTTCCCTCAAAAAGTCATCAAATTCTATTTTTCCAGTTCAGTCTTATGTTCAAACTCTCTTCTGTTGAATATGCAGTATTACTGTGGTCCAGTCTTTCCATTTAAATACTGGAAGTTAACATTCAATGTTATTATTGATAGTTATTGTCCATTGCATTAAATTGGTCATTTTCTTAGTTGCCTTTTGTTCTCTTATTTCTGTATGTGTCTTTAGTTTTCCTGGTAGAGCACTCCTTTCAGAACTTTTGAAGAGTGGGTCTGCTATTGGCAAATTCTTTCAGGTTTTACCTGAGAATGTTTTTATCCTTTTTTCCATATGAAATATAATCTTGCCAGGTATAATATTCTTGTTTTTTTTTTCTTTTTTTTTATTACTATCATCATAATCTTCTTTATATTACATTGGATTACATATAACTTTACAGTGTATTACATTGCTTTTTCAAAAGGGAATGCCATGCATGTCAGCCAATACAGAGACATTGATCTCCCCGCTTCAACATTCAATATCTTTTCTATGATTTTCCCAATTATTATTATTATTCTAATTATTTTTTAAAACAGTCAATCACTATTTCTCATTTTGCTTGTAAAAAGACTTTACCCATCATGAAATACTTCTCAGACCAATCCAGTTGAGAATACTATACATGTCA